>NW_027437185.1:11355000-11870000 GCF_033239565.1 Halichoeres trimaculatus
CCCCCCTGGAAGCCCATGCCATCCCAGGTGAGAAAAATGCATCCTGAATCAAATCTGAGGGCTCAAACCTCTGTTTCAGGTTTTCCCACATTGAGCCCAGAACGTAAGGGCCGGACCTGAAATTTGGAGCCAAAATTGAAATTTTCACTTTGGCTGAAATTGCATGAAATATGTGTCCCCCGTGGAAGCCCATGCCATCCCAGGTGAGAAAAATGCATCCTGAATCAAGTCTGAGGGCTAAAACCTCTGTTTCGGGTTTTACCACATTGAGCCCAGAACGTAAGGGCCGGACCTGAAATTTGGAGCCAAAACTGAAATTTTCACTTTGGCTGAAATTGCATGAAATATGTGTCTCCCGTGGAAGCCCATGCCATCCCAGGTGAGTAATGCATGCTGAATAAAGTTTGAGGGCTAAAACCTCCGTTTCAGGTTTTACCACATTGAGCCCAGAACGTAAGGTCCCGACCTGGAATTTGGAGCCAAAATTGAAATTTTCACTTTGGCTGAAATTGCATGAATTATGTGTCCCCCGTGGAAGCCCATGCCATCCCAAGTGAGAAAAATGCATCCTGAATCAAGTCTGAGGGCTAAGTACTCTTTTTCGCGTTTTACCACATTGAGCCGAGAACGTAAGGGCCGGACCTGAAATTTGGAGCCAAAATTGAAATTTTCACTTTGGCTGAAATTGCATGAAGTATGTGTCCCCCGTGGAAGCCCATGCCATCCCAGGTGAGAAAAATGCATCCTGAATCAAATCTGAGGGCTAAAACCTCTGTTTCAGGTTTTCCCACATTGAGCCCAGAACGTAAGGGCCGGACCTGAAATTTGGAGCCAAAATTGAAATTTTCACTTTGGCTGAAATTGCATGAAATATGTGTCCCCCGTGGAAGCCCATGCCATCCCAGGTGAGAAAAATGCATCCTGAATCAAGTCTGAGGGCTAAAACCTCTGTTTCGGGTTTTACCACAATGAGCCCAGAACGTAAGGGCCGGACCTGAAATTTGGAGCCAAAATTGAAATTTTCACTTTGGCTGTAATTGCATGAAATATGTGTCCCCCGTGGAAGCCCATGCCATCCCAGGTGAGAAAAATGCATCCTGAATCAAGTCTGAGGGCTAAGTACTCTTTTTCGGGTTTTCCCACATTGAGCCGAGAACGTAAGGGCCGGACCTGAAATTTGGAGCCAAAATTGAAATTTTCACTTTGGCTGAAATTGCATGAAGTATGTGTCCCCCGTGGAAGCCCATGCCATCCCAGGTGAGAAAAATGCATCCTGAATCAAATCTGAGGGCTAAAACCTCTGTTTCAGGTTTTCCCACATTGAGCCCAGAACGTAAGGGCCGGACCTGAATTTCGGAGCCAAAATTGAAATTTTCACTTTGGCTGAAATTGCATGAAATATGTGTCCCCCGTGGAAGCCCATGCCATCCCAGGTGAGAAAAATGCATCCTGAATCAAGTCTGAGGGCTAAAACCTCTGTTTCGGGTTTTACCACATTGAGCCCAGAACGTAAGGGCCGGACCTGAAATTTGGAGCCAAAACTGAAATTTTTACTATGGCTAAAATTGCATGAAATATGTGTCCCCCCTGGAAGCCCATGCCATCCCAGGTGAGAAAAATGCATCCTGAATCAAATCTGAGGGCTCAAACCTCTGTTTCAGGTTTTCCCACATTGAGCCCAGAACGTAAGGGCCGGACCTGAAATTTGGAGCCAAAATTGAAATTTTCACTTTGGCTGAAATTGCATGAAATATGTGTCCCCCGTGGAAGCCCATGCCATCCCAGGTGAGAAAAATGCATCCTGAATCAAGTCTGAGGGCTAAAACCTCTGTTTCGGGTTTTACCACATTGAGCCCAGAACGTAAGGGCCGGACCTGAAATTTGGAGCCAAAATTGAAATTTTCACTTTGGCTGAAATTGCATGAAATATGTGTCTCCCGTGGAAGCCCATGCCATCCCAGGTGAGTAATGCATGCTGAATAAAGTTTGAGGGCTAAAACCTCCGTTTCAGGTTTTACCACATTGAGCCCAGAACGTAAGGTCCCGACCTGGAATTTGGAGCCAAAATTGAAATTTTCACTTTGGCTGAAATTGCATGAATTATGTGTCCCCCGTGGAAGCCCATGCCATCCCAAGTGAGAAAAATGCATCCTGAATCAAGTCTGAGGGCTAAAACCTCTGTTTCGGGTTTTACCACAATGAGCCCAGAACGTAAGGGCCTGACCTGAAATTTGGAGCCAAAATTGAAATTTTCACTTTGGCTGAAATTGCATGAAATATGTGTCCCCCGTGGAAGCCCATGCCATCCCAGGTGAGAAAAATGCATCCTGAATCAAGTCTGAGGGCTAAAACCTCTGTTTCAGGATTTACCACATTAAGCCCAGAACGTAAGGGCCGGACCTGAAATTTGGAGCCAAAATTGAAATTTTCACTTTGGCTGAAATTGCATGAAATATGTGTCCCCCGTGGAAGCCCATGCCATCCCAAGTGAGAAAAATGCATCCTGAATCAAGTCTGAGGGCTAAAACCTCTGTTTCAGGTTTTACCACATTGAGCCCAGAGCGTAAGGTCCCGACCTGGAATTTGGAGCCAAAATTGAAATTTTTACTTTGGCTGAAATTGCATGAAATATGTGTCCCCCGTGGAAGCCCATGCCATCCCAAGTGAGAAAAATGCATCCTGAATCAAGTCTGAGGGCTAAAACCTCTGTTTCGGGTTTTACCACATTGAGCCCAGAACGCAAGGGCCGGACCTGAAATTTGGAGCCAAAATTGAAATTTTCACTTTGGCTGAAATTGCATGAAATATGTGTCCCCCGTGGAAGCCCATGCCATCCCAAGTGAGAAAAATGCATCCTGAATCAAATCTGAGGGCTAAAACCTCTGTTTCGGGTTTTACCACATTGAGCTCAGAACGTAAGGGCCGGACCTGAAATTTGCAGCCAAAATTGAAATTTTCACTTTGGCTGAAATTGCATGAAATATGTGTCCCCCGTGGAAGCCCATGCCATCCCAGGTGAGAAAAATGTATCCTGAATCAAGTCTGAGGGCTAAATCCTCTGTTTCGGGTTTTACCACATTGAGCTCAGAACGTAAGGGCCGGACCTGAAATTTGGAGCCAAAATTGAAATTTTCACTTTGGCTGAAATTGCATGAAATATGTGTCCCCCGTGGAAGCCCATGCCATCCCAGGTGAGAAAAATGCATCCTGAATCAAATCTGAGGGCTACAACCTCTGTTTCAGGTTTTCCCACATTGAGCCCAGAACGTAAGGGCCGGACCTGAAATTTGGAGCCAAAATTGAAATTTTCACTTTGGCTGAAATTGCATGAAATATGTGTCCCCCGTGGAAGCCCATGCCATCCCAGGTGAGAAAAATGCATCCTGAATCAAGTCTGAGGGCTATAACCTCTGTTTCGGGTTTTACCACATTGAGCCCAGAACATAAGGGCCGGACCTGAAATTTGGAGCCAAAATTGAAATTTTCACTTTGGCTGAAATTGCATGAAATATGTGTCCCCCGTGGAAGCCCATGCCATCCCAGGTGAGAAAAAGGCATCCTGAATCAAGTCTGAGGGCTAAAACCTCTGTTTCAGGTTTTACAAGATTGAGCCCAGAACGTAAGGGCCGGACCTGAAATTTGGAGCCAAAATTGAAATTTTCACTTTGGCTGAAATTGCATGAAATATGTGTCCCCCGTGGAAGCCCATGCCATCCCAGGTGAGAAAAATGCATCCTGAATCAAATCTGAGGGCTACAACCTCTGTTTCAGGTTTTCCCACATTGAGCCCAGAACGTAAGGGCCGGACCTGAAATTTGGAGCCAAAATTGAAATTTTCACTTTGGCTGAAATTGCATGAAATATGTGTCCCCCGTGGAAGCCCATGCCATCCCAGGTGAGAAAAATGTATCCTGAATCAAGTCTGAGGGCTATAACCTCTGTTTCGGGTTTTACCACATTGAGCCCAGAACATAAGGGCCGGACCTGAAATTTGGAGCCAAAATTGAAATTTTCACTTTGGCTGAAATTGCATGAAATATGTGTCCCCTGTGGAAGCCCATGCCATCCCAGGTGAGAAAAATGCATCCTGAATCAAATCTGAGGGCTAAATCCTCTGTTTCGGGTTTTACCACATTGAGCCCAGAACGTAAGGGCCGGACCTGAAATTTGGAGCCAAAATTGAAATTTTCACTTTGGCTGAAATTGCATGAAATATGTGTCCCCCATGGAAGCCCATGCCATCCCAGGTGAGAAAAATGCATCCTGAATCAAATCTGAGGGCTAAAACCTCTGTTTCAGGTTTTCCCACATTGAGCCCAGAACTTAAGGGCCGGACCTGAAATTTGGAGCCAAAATTGAAATTTTCACTTTGGCTGAAATTGCATGAAATATGTGTCCCCTGTGGAAGCCCATGCCATCCCAGGTGAGAAAAATGCATCCTGAATCAAATCTGAGGGCTAAATCCTCTGTTTCGGGTTTTACCACATTGAGCCCAGAACGTAAGGGCCGGACCTGAAATTTGGAGCCAAAATTGAAATTTTCACTTTGGCTGAAATTGCATGAAATATGTGTCCCCCATGGAAGCCCATGCCATCCCAGGTGAGAAAAATGCATCCTGAATCAAATCTGAGGGCTAAAACCTCTGTTTCAGGTTTTCCCACATTGAGCCCAGAACTTAAGGGCCGGACCTGAAATTTGGAGCCAAAATTGAAATTTTCACTTTGGCTGAAATTGCATGAAATATGTGTCCCCCGTGGATGCCCATGCCATCCCAGGTGAGAAAAATGCATCCTGAATCAAGTCTGAGGGCTAAAACCTCTGTTTCGGGTTTTACCACATCGAGCCCAGAATGTAAGGGCCGGACCTGAAATTTGGAGCAAAACTGAAATTTTTACTATGGCTAAAATTGCATGAAATATGTGTCCCCCCTGGAAGCCCATGCCATCCCAGGTGAGAAAAATGCATCCTGAATCAAGTCTGAGGGCTAAAACCTTTGTTTCGGGTTTTACCACATTGAGCCCAGAATGTAAGGGCCGGACCTGAAATTTGGAGCCAAAATTGAAATTTTCACTTTGGCTGAAATTGCATGAAATATGTGTCCCCCGTGGAAGCCCATGCCATCCCAAGTGAGAAAAATGCATCCTGAATCAAATCTGAGGGCTAAAACCTCTGTTTCGGGTTTTACCACATTGAGCTCAGAACGTAAGGTCCCGACCTGAAATTTGGAGCCAAAATTGAAATTTTCACTTTGGCTGAAATTGCATGAAATATGTGTCCCCCGTGGAAGCCCATGCCATCCCAGGTGAGAAAAATGCATGCTGAATCAAATCTGAGGGCTAAATCCTCTGTTTCGGGTTTTACCACATTGAGCCCAGAACGTAAGGGCCGGACCTGAAATTTGGAGCCAAAATTGAAATTTTCACTTTGGCTGAAATTGCATGAAATATGTGTCCCCCGTGGAAGCCCATGCCATCCCAGGTGAGAAAAATGCATCCTGAATCAAATCTGAGGGCTACAACCTCTGTTTCAGGTTTTCCCACATTGAGCCCAGAACGTAAGGGCCGGACCTGAAATTTGGAGCCAAAATTGAAATTTTCACTTTGGCTGAAATTGCATGAAATATGTGTCCCCCGTGGAAGCCCATGCCATCCCAGGTGAGAAAAATGTATCCTGAATCAAGTCTGAGGGCTAAATCCTCTGTTTCGGGTTTTACCACATTGAGCCCAGAACGTAAGGGCCGGACCTGAAATTTGGAGCCAAAATTGAAATTTTCACTTTGGCTGAAATTGCATGAAATATTTGTACCCCCCGTGGAAGCCAATGCCATCCCAAGTGAGAAAAATGCATCCTGAATCAAATCTGAGGGCTAAAACCTCTGTTTCGGGTTTTACCAGATTGAGCTCAGAACGTAAGGGCCGGACCTGAAATTTGGAGCCAAAATTGAAATTTTCACTTTGGCTGAAATTGCATGAAATATGTGTCCCCCGTGGAAGCCCATGCCATCCCAGGTGAGAAAAATGTATCCTGAATCAAGTCTGAGGGCTAAATCCTCTGTTTCGGGTTTTACCACATTGAGCCCAGAACGTAAGGGCCGGACCTGAAATTTGGAGCCAAAATTGAAATTTTCACTTTGGCTGAAATTGCATGAAATATGTGTCCCCCGTGGAAGCCCATGCCATCCCAGGTGAGAAAAATGCATCCTGAATCAAATCTGAGGGCTAAAACCTCTGTTTCAGGTTTTACCACAATGAGCCCAGAACGTAAGGGCCGGACCTGAAATTTGGAGCCAAAATTGAAATTTTTTACATTGGCTGTAATTGCATGAAATATGTGTCCCCCGTGGAAGCCCATGCCATCCCAGGTGAGAAAAATGCATCCTGAATCAAGTCTGAGGGCTAAGTACTCTTTTTCGCGTTTTACCACATTGAGCCGAGAACGTAAGGGCCGGACCTGAAATTTGGAGCCAAAATTGAAATTTTCACTTTGGCTGAAATTGCATGAAGTATGTGTCCCCCGTGGAAGCCCATGCCATCCCAGGTGAGAAAAATGCATCCTGAATCAAATCTGAGGGCTAAAACCTCTGTTTCAGGTTTTCCCACATTGAGCCCAGAACGTAAGGGCCGGACCTGAAATTTGGAGCCAAAATTGAAATTTTCACTTTGGCTGAAATTGCATGAAATATGTGTCCCCCGTGGAAGCCCATGCCATCCCAGGTGAGAAAAATGCATCCTGAATCAAGTCTGAGGGCTAAAACCTCTGTTTCGGGTTTTACCACATTGAGCCCAGAACGTAAGGGCCGGACCTGAAATTTGGAGCCAAAACTGAAATTTTTACTATGGCTAAAATTGCATGAAATATGTGTCCCCCCTGGAAGCCCATGCCATCCCAGGTGAGAAAAATGCATCCTGAATCAAGTCTGAGGGCTAAAACCTCTGTTTCGGGTTTTACCAGATTGAGCCCAGAACGTAAGGGCCGGACCTGAAATTTGGAGCCAAAATTGAAATTTTCACTTTGGCTGAAATTGCATGAAGTATGTGTCCCCCGTGGAAGCCCATGCCATCCCAGGTGAGAAAAATGCATCCTGAATCAAGTCTGAGGGCTAAAACCTCTGTTTCGGGTTTTACCACATTGAGCCCAGAACGTAAGGGCCGGACCTGAAATTTGGAGCCAAAACTGAAATTTTTACTATGGCTAAAATTGCATGATATATGTGTCCCCCCTGGAAGCCCATGCCATCCCAGGTGAGAAAAATGCATCCTGAATCAAGTCTGAGGGCTAAAACCTCTGTTTCGGGTTTTACCAGATTGAGCCCAGAACGTAAGGGCCGGACCTGAAATTTGGAGCCAAAATTGAAATTTTCACTTTGGCTGAAATTGCATGAAATATGTGTCTCCCGTGGAAGCCCATGCCATCCCAGGTGAGAAAATTGCATGCTGAATAAAGTTTGAGGGCTAAAACCTCCGTTTCAGGTTTTACCACATTGAGCCCAGAACGTAAGGTCCCGACCTGGAATTTGGAGCCAAAATTGAAATTTTCACTTTGGCTGAAATTGCATGAATTATGTGTCCCCCATGGAAGCCCATGCCATCCCAGGTGAGAAAAATGCATCCTGAATCAAATCTGAGGGCTAAAAACTCTGTTTCGGGTTTTACCAGATTGAGCTCAGAACGTAAGGGCCGGACCTGAAATTTGGAGCCAAAATTGAAATTTTCACTTTGGCTGAAATTGCATGAAGTATGTGTCCCCCGTGGAAGCCCATGCCATCCCAGGTGAGAAAAATGCATCCTGAATCAAATCTGAGGGCTACAACCTCTGTTTCAGGTTTTCCCACATTGAGCCCAGAACGTAAGGGCCGGACCTGAAATTTGGAGCCAAAACTGAAATTTTTACTATGGCTAAAATTGCATGAAATATGTGTCCCCCCTGGAAGCCCATGCCATCCCAGGTGAGAAAAATGCATCCTGAATCATGTCTGAGGGCTAAAACCTCTGTTTCGGGTTTTACCACATTGAGCCCAGAACGTAAGGGCCGGACCTGAAATTTGGAGCCAAAACTGAAATTTTCACTTTGGCTGAAATTGCATGAAATATGTGTCCCCCGTGGAAGCCCATGCCATCCCAGGTGAGAAAAATGCATCCTGAATCAAATCTGAGGGCTAAAACCTCTGTTTCAGGTTTTCCCACATTGAGCCCAGAACGTAAGGGCCGGACCTGAATTTCGGAGCCAAAATTGAAATTTTCACTTTGGCTGAAATTGCATGAAATATGTGTCCCCCGTGGAAGCCCATGCCATCCCAGGTGAGAAAAATGCATCCTGAATCAAGTCTGAGGGCTAAAACCTCTGTTTCGGGTTTTACCACATTGAGCCCAGAACGTAAGGGCCGGACCTGAAATTTGGAGCCAAAACTGAACTTTTTACTATGGCTAAAATTGCATGAAATATGTGTCCCCCCTGGAAGCCCATGCCATCCCAGGTGAGAAAAATGCATCCTGAATCAAATCTGAGGGCTCAAACCTCTGTTTCAGGTTTTCCCACATTGAGCCCAGAACGTAAGGGCCGGACCTGAAATTTGGAGCCAAAATTGAAATTTTCACTTTGGCTGAAATTGCATGAAATATGTGTCCCCCGTGGAAGCCCATGCCATCCCAGGTGAGAAAAATGCATCCTGAATCAAGTCTGAGGGCTAAAACCTCTGTTTCGTGTTTTACCACATTGAGCCCAGAACGTAAGGGCCGGACCTGAAATTTGGAGCCAAAACTGAAATTTTCACTTTGGCTGAAATTGCATGAAATATGTGTCTCCCGTGGAAGCCCATGCCATCCCAGGTGAGTAATGCATGCTGAATAAAGTTTGAGGGCTAAAACCTCCGTTTCAGGTTTTACCACATTGAGCCCAGAACGTAAGGTCCCGACCTGGAATTTGGAGCCAAAATTGAAATTTTCACTTTGGCTGAAATTGCATGAATTATGTGTCCCCCGTGGAAGCCCATGCCATCCCAAGTGAGAAAAATGCATCCTGAATCAAGTCTGAGGGCTAAAACCTCTGTTTCGGGTTTTACCACAATGAGCCCAGAACGTAAGGGCCGGACCTGAAATTTGGAGCCAAAATTGAAATTTTCACTTTGGCTGAAATTGCATGAAATATGTGTCCCCCGTGGAAGCCCATGCCATCCCAGGTGAGAAAAATGCATCCTGAATCAAGTCTGAGGGCTAAAACCTCTGTTTCAGGATTTACCACATTAAGCCCAGAACGTAAGGGCCGGACCTGAAATTTGGAGCCAAAATTGAAATTTTCACTTTGGCTGAAATTGCATGAAATATGTGTCCCCCGTGGAAGCCCATGCCATCCCAAGTGAGAAAAATGCATCCTGAATCAAGTCTGAGGGCTAAAACCTCTGTTTCAGGTTTTACCACATTGAGCCCAGAGCGTAAGGTCCCGACCTGGAATTTGGAGCCAAAATTGAAATTTTTACTTTGGCTGAAATTGCATGAAATATGTGTCCCCCGTGGAAGCCCATGCCATCCCAAGTGAGAAAAATGCATCCTGAATCAAGTCTGAGGGCTAAAACCTCTGTTTCGGGTTTTACCACATTGAGCCCAGAACGCAAGGGCCGGACCTGAAATTTGGAGCCAAAATTGAAATTTTCACTTTGGCTGAAATTGCATGAAATATGTGTCCCCCGTGGAAGCCCATGCCATCCCAGGTGAGAAAAATGCATCCTGAATCAAATCTGAGGGCTAAAACCTCTGTTTCGGGTTTTACCACATTGAGCTCAGAACGTAAGGGCCGGACCTGAAATTTGCAGCCAAAATTGAAATTTTCACTTTGGCTGAAATTGCATGAAATATGTGTCCCCCGTGGAAGCCCATGCCATCCCAGGTGAGAAAAATGTATCCTGAATCAAGTCTGAGGGCTAAATCCTCTGTTTCGGGTTTTACCACATTGAGCTCAGAACGTAAGGGCCGGACCTGAAATTTGGAGCCAAAATTGAAATTTTCACTTTGGCTGAAATTGCATGAAATATGTGTCCCCCGTGGAAGCCCATGCCATCCCAGGTGAGAAAAATGCATCCTGAATCAAATCTGAGGGCTACAACCTCTGTTTCAGGTTTTCCCACATTGAGCCCAGAACGTAAGGGCCGGACCTGAAATTTGGAGCCAAAATTGAAATTTTCACTTTGGCTGAAATTGCATGAAATATGTGTCCCCCGTGGAAGCCCATGCCATCCCAGGTGAGAAAAATGCATCCTGAATCAAGTCTGAGGGCTATAACCTCTGTTTCGGGTTTTACCACATTGAGCCCAGAACATAAGGGCCGGACCTGAAATTTGGAGCCAAAATTGAAATTTTCACTTTGGCTGAAATTGCATGAAATATGTGTCCCCCGTGGAAGCCCATGCCATCCCAGGTGAGAAAAAGGCATCCTGAATCAAGTCTGAGGGCTAAAACCTCTGTTTCAGGTTTTACAAGATTGAGCCCAGAACGTAAGGGCCGGACCTGAAATTTGGAGCCAAAATTGAAATTTTCACTTTGGCTGAAATTGCATGAAATATGTGTCCCCCGTGGAAGCCCATGCCATCCCAGGTGAGAAAAATGCATCCTGAATCAAATCTGAGGGCTACAACCTCTGTTTCAGGTTTTCCCACATTGAGCCCAGAACGTAAGGGCCGGACCTGAAATTTGGAGCCAAAATTGAAATTTTCACTTTCGCTGAAATTGCATGAAATATGTGTCCCCCGTGGAAGCCCATGCCATCCCAGGTGAGAAAAATGTATCCTGAATCAAGTCTGAGGGCTATAACCTCTGTTTCGGGTTTTACCACATTGAGCCCAGAACATAAGGGCCGGACCTGAAATTTGGAGCCAAAATTGAAATTTTCACTTTGGCTGAAATTGCATGAAATATGTGTCCCCTGTGGAAGCCCATGCCATCCCAGGTGAGAAAAATGCATCCTGAATCAAATCTGAGGGCTAAATCCTCTGTTTCGGGTTTTACCACATTGAGCCCAGAACGTAAGGGCCGGACCTGAAATTTGGAGCCAAAATTGAAATTTTCACTTTGGCTGAAATTGCATGAAATATGTGTCCCCCATGGAAGCCCATGCCATCCCAGGTGAGAAAAATGCATCCTGAATCAAATCTGAGGGCTAAAACCTCTGTTTCAGGTTTTCCCACATTGAGCCCAGAACTTAAGGGCAGGACCTGAAATTTGGAGCCAAAATTGAAATTTTCACTTTGGCTGAAATTGCATGAAATATGTGTCCCCTGTGGAAGCCCATGCCATCCCAGGTGAGAAAAATGCATCCTGAATCAAATCTGAGGGCTAAATCCTCTGTTTCGGGTTTTACCACATTGAGCCCAGAACGTAAGGGCCGGACCTGAAATTTGGAGCCAAAATTGAAATTTTCACTTTGGCTGAAATTGCATGAAATATGTGTCCCCCATGGAAGCCCATGCCATCCCAGGTGAGAAAAATGCATCCTGAATCAAATCTGAGGGCTAAAACCTCTGTTTCAGGTTTTACCACATTGAGCCCAGAACTTAAGGGCCGGACCTGAAATTTGGAGCCAAAATTGAAATTTTCACTTTGGCTGAAATTGCATGAAATATGTGTCCCCCGTGGATGCCCATGCCATCCCAGGTGAGAAAAATGCATCCTGAATCAAATCTGAGGGCTACAACCTCTGTTTCAGGTTTTCCCACATTGAGCCCAGAACGTAAGGGCCGGACCTGAAATTTGGAGCAAAATTGAAATTTTTACTATGGCTAAAATTGCATGAATTATGTGTCCCCCGTGGAAGCCCATGCCATCCCAGGTGAGAAAAATGCATCCTGAATCAAGTCTGAGGGCTAAGTACTCTTTTTCCGGTTTTCCCACATTGAGCCGAGAACGTAAGGGCCGGACCTGAAATTTGGAGCCAAAATTGAAATTTTCACTTTGGCTGAAATTGCATGAAGTATGTGTCCCCCGTGGAAGCCCATGCCATCCCAGGTGAGAAAAATGCATCCTGAATCAAATCTGAGGGCTAAAACCTCTGTTTCAGGTTTTCCCACATTGAGCCCAGAACGTAAGGGCCGGACCTGAATTTCGGAGCCAAAATTGAAATTTTCACTTTGGCTGAAATTGCATGAAATATGTGTCCCCCGTGGAAGCCCATGCCATCCCAGGTGAGAAAAATGCATCCTGAATCAAGTCTGAGGGCTAAAACCTCTGTTTCGGGTTTTACCACATTGAGCCCAGAACGTAAGGGCCGGACCTGAAATTTGGAGCCAAAACTGAAATTTTTACTATGGCTAAAATTGCATGAAATATGTGTCCCCCCTGGAAGCCCATGCCATCCCAGGTGAGAAAAATGCATCCTGAATCAAATCTGAGGGCTCAAACCTCTGTTTCAGGTTTTCCCACATTGAGCCCAGAACGTAAGGGCCGGACCTGAAATTTGGAGCCAAAATTGAAATTTTCACTTTGGCTGAAATTGCATGAAATATGTGTCCCCCGTGGAAGCCCATGCCATCCCAGGTGAGAAAAATGCATCCTGAATCAAGTCTGAGGGCTAAAACCTCTGTTTCGGGTTTTACCACATTGAGCCCAGAACGTAAGGGCCGGACCTGAAATTTGGAGCCAAAACTGAAATTTTCACTTTGGCTGAAATTGCATGAAATATGTGTCTCCCGTGGAAGCCCATGCCATCCCAGGTGAGTAATGCATGCTGAATAAAGTTTGAGGGCTAAAACCTCCGTTTCAGGTTTTACCACATTGAGCCCAGAACGTAAGGTCCCGACCTGGAATTTGGAGCCAAAATTGAAATTTTCACTTTGGCTGAAATTGCATGAATTATGTGTCCCCCGTGGAAGCCCATGCCATCCCAAGTGAGAAAAATGCATCCTGAATCAAGTCTGAGGGCTAAAACCTCTGTTTCGGGTTTTACCACAATGAGCCCAGAACGTAAGGGCCTGACCTGAAATTTGGAGCCAAAATTGAAATTTTCACTTTGGCTGAAATTGCATGAAATATGTGTCCCCCGTGGAAGCCCATGCCATCCCAGGTGAGAAAAATGCATCCTGAATCAAGTCTGAGGGCTAAAACCTCTGTTTCAGGATTTACCACATTAAGCCCAGAACGTAAGGGCCGGACCTGAAATTTGGAGCCAAAATTGAAATTTTCACTTTGGCTGAAATTGCATGAAATATGTGTCCCCCGTGGAAGCCCATGCCATCCCAAGTGAGAAAAATGCATCCTGAATCAAGTCTGAGGGCTAAAACCTCTGTTTCAGGTTTTACCACATTGAGCCCAGAGCGTAAGGTCCCGACCTGGAATTTGGAGCCAAAATTGAAATTTTTACTTTGGCTGAAATTGCATGAAATATGTGTCCCCCGTGGAAGCCCATGCCATCCCAAGTGAGAAAAATGCATCCTGAATCAAGTCTGAGGGCTAAGTACTCTTTTTCGCGTTTTACCACATTGAGCCGAGAACGTAAGGGCCGGACCTGAAATTTGGAGCCAAAATTGAAATTTTCACTTTGGCTGAAATTGCATGAAGTATGTGTCCCCCGTGGAAGCCCATGCCATCCCAGGTGAGAAAAATGCATCCTGAATCAAATCTGAGGGCTAAAACCTCTGTTTCAGGTTTTCCCACATTGAGCCCAGAACGTAAGGGCCGGACCTGAAATTTGGAGCCAAAATTGAAATTTTCACTTTGGCTGAAATTGCATGAAATATGTGTCCCCCGTGGAAGCCCATGCCATCCCAGGTGAGAAAAATGCATCCTGAATCAAGTCTGAGGGCTAAAACCTCTGTTTCGGGTTTTACCACAATGAGCCCAGAACGTAAGGGCCGGACCTGAAATTTGGAGCCAAAATTGAAATTTTCACTTTGGCTGTAATTGCATGAAATATGTGTCCCCCGTGGAAGCCCATGCCATCCCAGGTGAGAAAAATGCATCCTGAATCAAGTCTGAGGGCTAAGTACTCTTTTTCGGGTTTTCCCACATTGAGCCGAGAACGTAAGGGCCGGACCTGAAATTTGGAGCCAAAATTGAAATTTTCACTTTGGCTGAAATTGCATGAAGTATGTGTCCCCCGTGGAAGCCCATGCCATCCCAGGTGAGAAAAATGCATCCTGAATCAAATCTGAGGGCTAAAACCTCTGTTTCAGGTTTTCCCACATTGAGCCCAGAACGTAAGGGCCGGACCTGAATTTCGGAGCCAAAATTGAAATTTTCACTTTGGCTGAAATTGCATGAAATATGTGTCCCCCGTGGAAGCCCATGCCATCCCAGGTGAGAAAAATGTATCCTGAATCAAGTCTGAGGGCTAAAACCTCTGTTTCGGGTTTTACCACATTGAGCCCAGAACGTAAGGGCCGGACCTGAAATTTGGAGCCAAAATTGAAATTTTCACTTTGGCTGAAATTGCATGAAATATGTGTCTCCCGTGGAAGCCCATGCCATCCCAGGTGAGAAAATTGCATGCTGAATAAAGTTTGAGGGCTAAAACCTCCGTTTCAGGTTTTACCACATTGAGCCCAGAACGTAAGGTCCCGACCTGGAATTTGGAGCCAAAATTGAAATTTTCACTTTGGCTGAAATTGCATGAATTATGTGTCCCCCATGGAAGCCCATGCCATCCCAGGTGAGAAAAATGCATCCTGAATCAAATCTGAGGGCTAAAAACTCTGTTTCGGGTTTTACCAGATTGAGCTCAGAACGTAAGGGCCGGACCTGAAATTTGGAGCCAAAATTGAAATTTTCACTTTGGCTGAAATTGCATGAAGTATGTGTCCCCCGTGGAAGCCCATGCCATCCCAGGTGAGAAAAATGCATCCTGAATCAAATCTGAGGGCTAAAACCTCTGTTTCAGGTTTTCCCACATTGAGCCCAGAACGTAAGGGCCGGACCTGAAATTTGGAGCCAAAACTGAAATTTTTACTATGGCTAAAATTGCATGAAATACGTGTCCCCCCTGGAAGCCCATGCCATCCCAGGTGAGAAAAATGCATCCTGAATCATGTCTGAGGGCTAAAACCTCTGTTTCGGGTTTTACCACATTGAGCCCA
This sequence comes from Halichoeres trimaculatus, assembly GCF_033239565.1. Classification (NCBI taxonomy): domain Eukaryota; kingdom Metazoa; phylum Chordata; class Actinopteri; order Labriformes; family Labridae; genus Halichoeres; species Halichoeres trimaculatus. The sequence goes on from NW_027437185.1 coordinate 11,370,053, forward strand.
GAACGTAAGGGCCGGACCTGAAATTTGGAGCCAAAACTGAAATTTTCACTTTGGCTGAAATTGCATGAAATATGTGTCCCCCGTGGAAGCCCATGCCATCCCAGGTGAGAAAAATGCATCCTGAATCAAATCTGAGGGCTAAAACCTCTGTTTCAGGTTTTCCCACATTGAGCCCAGAACGTAAGGGCCGGACCTGAATTTCGGAGCCAAAATTGAAATTTTCACTTTGGCTGAAATTGCATGAAATATGTGTCCCCCGTGGAAGCCCATGCCATCCCAGGTGAGAAAAATGCATCCTGAATCAAGTCTGAGGGCTAAAACCTCTGTTTCGGGTTTTACCACATTGAGCCCAGAACGTAAGGGCCGGACCTGAAATTTGGAGCCAAAACTGAACTTTTTACTATGGCTAAAATTGCATGAAATATGTGTCCCCCCTGGAAGCCCATGCCATCCCAGGTGAGAAAAATGCATCCTGAATCAAATCTGAGGGCTCAAACCTCTGTTTCAGGTTTTCCCACATTGAGCCCAGAACGTAAGGGCCGGACCTGAAATTTGGAGCCAAAATTGAAATTTTCACTTTGGCTGAAATTGCATGAAATATGTGTCCCCCGTGGAAGCCCATGCCATCCCAGGTGAGAAAAATGCATCCTGAATCAAGTCTGAGGGCTAAAACCTCTGTTTCGGGTTTTACCACATTGAGCCCAGAACGTAAGGGCCGGACCTGAAATTTGGAGCCAAAACTGAAATTTTCACTTTGGCTGAAATTGCATGAAATATGTGTCTCCCGTGGAAGCCCATGCCATCCCAGGTGAGTAATGCATGCTGAATAAAGTTTGAGGGCTAAAACCTCCGTTTCAGGTTTTACCACATTGAGCCCAGAACGTAAGGTCCCGACCTGGAATTTGGAGCCAAAATTGAAATTTTCACTTTGGCTGAAATTGCATGAATTATGTGTCCCCCGTGGAAGCCCATGCCATCCCAAGTGAGAAAAATGCATCCTGAATCAAGTCTGAGGGCTAAAACCTCTGTTTCGGGTTTTACCACAATGAGCCCAGAACGTAAGGGCCGGACCTGAAATTTGGAGCCAAAATTGAAATTTTCACTTTGGCTGAAATTGCATGAAATATGTGTCCCCCGTGGAAGCCCATGCCATCCCAGGTGAGAAAAATGCATCCTGAATCAAGTCTGAGGGCTAAAACCTCTGTTTCAGGATTTACCACATTAAGCCCAGAACGTAAGGGCCGGACCTGAAATTTGGAGCCAAAATTGAAATTTTCACTTTGGCTGAAATTGCATGAAATATGTGTCCCCCGTGGAAGCCCATGCCATCCCAGGTGAGAAAAATGCATCCTGAATCAAGTCTGAGGGCTATAACCTCTGTTTCGGGTTTTACCACATTGAGCCCAGAACATAAGGGCCGGACCTGAAATTTGGAGCCAAAATTGAAATTTTCACTTTGGCTGAAATTGCATGAAATATGTGTCCCCCGTGGAAGCCCATGCCATCCCAGGTGAGAAAAAGGCATCCTGAATCAAGTCTGAGGGCTAAAACCTCTGTTTCAGGTTTTACAAGATTGAGCCCAGAACGTAAGGGCCGGACCTGAAATTTGGAGCCAAAATTGAAATTTTCACTTTGGCTGAAATTGCATGAAATATGTGTCCCCCGTGGAAGCCCATGCCATCCCAGGTGAGAAAAATGCATCCTGAATCAAATCTGAGGGCTACAACCTCTGTTTCAGGTTTTCCCACATTGAGCCCAGAACGTAAGGGCCGGACCTGAAATTTGGAGCCAAAATTGAAATTTTCACTTTGGCTGAAATTGCATGAAATATGTGTCCCCCGTGGAAGCCCATGCCATCCCAGGTGAGAAAAATGTATCCTGAATCAAGTCTGAGGGCTATAACCTCTGTTTCGGGTTTTACCACATTGAGCCCAGAACATAAGGGCCGGACCTGAAATTTGGAGCCAAAATTGAAATTTTCACTTTGGCTGAAATTGCATGAAATATGTGTCCCCTGTGGAAGCCCATGCCATCCCAGGTGAGAAAAATGCATCCTGAATCAAATCTGAGGGCTAAATCCTCTGTTTCGGGTTTTACCACATTGAGCCCAGAACGTAAGGGCCGGACCTGAAATTTGGAGCCAAAATTGAAATTTTCACTTTGGCTGAAATTGCATGAAATATGTGTCCCCCATGGAAGCCCATGCCATCCCAGGTGAGAAAAATGCATCCTGAATCAAATCTGAGGGCTAAAACCTCTGTTTCAGGTTTTCCCACATTGAGCCCAGAACTTAAGGGCAGGACCTGAAATTTGGAGCCAAAATTGAAATTTTCACTTTGGCTGAAATTGCATGAAATATGTGTCCCCTGTGGAAGCCCATGCCATCCCAGGTGAGAAAAATGCATCCTGAATCAAATCTGAGGGCTAAATCCTCTGTTTCGGGTTTTACCACATTGAGCCCAGAACGTAAGGGCCGGACCTGAAATTTGGAGCCAAAATTGAAATTTTCACTTTGGCTGAAATTGCATGAAATATGTGTCCCCCGTGGAAGCCCATGCCATCCCAGGTGAGAAAAATGCATCCTGAATCAAGTCTGAGGGCTAAAACCTCTGTTTCGGGTTTTACCACAATGAGCCCAGAACGTAAGGGCCGGACCTGAAATTTGGAGCCAAAATTGAAATTTTCACTTTGGCTGTAATTGCATGAAATATGTGTCCCCCGTGGAAGCCCATGCCATCCCAGGTGAGAAAAATGCATCCTGAATCAAGTCTGAGGGCTAAGTACTCTTTTTCGGGTTTTCCCACATTGAGCCGAGAACGTAAGGGCCGGACCTGAAATTTGGAGCCAAAATTGAAATTTTCACTTTGGCTGAAATTGCATGAAGTATGTGTCCCCCGTGGAAGCCCATGCCATCCCAGGTGAGAAAAATGCATCCTGAATCAAATCTGAGGGCTAAAACCTCTGTTTCAGGTTTTCCCACATTGAGCCCAGAACGTAAGGGCCGGACCTGAATTTCGGAGCCAAAATTGAAATTTTCACTTTGGCTGAAATTGCATGAAATATGTGTCCCCCGTGGAAGCCCATGCCATCCCAGGTGAGAAAAATGCATCCTGAATCAAGTCTGAGGGCTAAAACCTCTGTTTCGGGTTTTACCACATTGAGCCCAGAACGTAAGGGCCGGACCTGAAATTTGGAGCCAAAACTGAAATTTTTACTATGGCTAAAATTGCATGAAATATGTGTCCCCCCTGGAAGCCCATGCCATCCCAGGTGAGAAAAATGCATCCTGAATCAAATCTGAGGGCTCAAACCTCTGTTTCAGGTTTTCCCACATTGAGCCCAGAACGTAAGGGCCGGACCTGAAATTTGGAGCCAAAATTGAAATTTTCACTTTGGCTGAAATTGCATGAAATATGTGTCCCCCGTGGAAGCCCATGCCATCCCAGGTGAGAAAAATGCATCCTGAATCAAGTCTGAGGGCTAAAACCTCTGTTTCGGGTTTTACCACATTGAGCCCAGAACGTAAGGGCCGGACCTGAAATTTGGAGCCAAAACTGAAATTTTCACTTTGGCTGAAATTGCATGAAATATGTGTCTCCCGTGGAAGCCCATGCCATCCCAGGTGAGTAATGCATGCTGAATAAAGTTTGAGGGCTAAAACCTCCGTTTCAGGTTTTACCACATTGAGCCCAGAACGTAAGGTCCCGACCTGGAATTTGGAGCCAAAATTGAAATTTTCACTTTGGCTGAAATTGCATGAATTATGTGTCCCCCGTGGAAGCCCATGCCATCCCAAGTGAGAAAAATGCATCCTGAATCAAGTCTGAGGGCTAAAACCTCTGTTTCGGGTTTTACCACAATGAGCCCAGAACGTAAGGGCCTGACCTGAAATTTGGAGCCAAAATTGAAATTTTCACTTTGGCTGAAATTGCATGAAATATGTGTCCCCCGTGGAAGCCCATGCCATCCCAGGTGAGAAAAATGCATCCTGAATCAAGTCTGAGGGCTAAAACCTCTGTTTCAGGATTTACCACATTAAGCCCAGAACGTAAGGGCCGGACCTGAAATTTGGAGCCAAAATTGAAATTTTCACTTTGGCTGAAATTGCATGAAATATGTGTCCCCCGTGGAAGCCCATGCCATCCCAAGTGAGAAAAATGCATCCTGAATCAAGTCTGAGGGCTAAAACCTCTGTTTCAGGTTTTACCACATTGAGCCCAGAGCGTAAGGTCCCGACCTGGAATTTGGAGCCAAAATTGAAATTTTTACTTTGGCTGAAATTGCATGAAATATGTGTCCCCCGTGGAAGCCCATGCCATCCCAAGTGAGAAAAATGCATCCTGAATCAAGTCTGAGGGCTAAAACCTCTGTTTCGGGTTTTACCACATTGAGCCCAGAACGCAAGGGCCGGACCTGAAATTTGGAGCCAAAATTGAAATTTTCACTTTGGCTGAAATTGCATGAAATATGTGTCCCCCGTGGAAGCCCATGCCATCCCAAGTGAGAAAAATGCATCCTGAATCAAATCTGAGGGCTAAAACCTCTGTTTCGGGTTTTACCACATTGAGCTCAGAACGTAAGGGCCGGACCTGAAATTTGCAGCCAAAATTGAAATTTTCACTTTGGCTGAAATTGCATGAAATATGTGTCCCCCGTGGAAGCCCATGCCATCCCAGGTGAGAAAAATGTATCCTGAATCAAGTCTGAGGGCTAAATCCTCTGTTTCGGGTTTTACCACATTGAGCTCAGAACGTAAGGGCCGGACCTGAAATTTGGAGCCAAAATTGAAATTTTCACTTTGGCTGAAATTGCATGAAATATGTGTCCCCCGTGGAAGCCCATGCCATCCCAGGTGAGAAAAATGCATCCTGAATCAAATCTGAGGGCTACAACCTCTGTTTCAGGTTTTCCCACATTGAGCCCAGAACGTAAGGGCCGGACCTGAAATTTGGAGCCAAAATTGAAATTTTCACTTTGGCTGAAATTGCATGAAATATGTGTCCCCCGTGGAAGCCCATGCCATCCCAGGTGAGAAAAATGCATCCTGAATCAAGTCTGAGGGCTATGACCTCTGTTTCGGGTTTTACCACATTGAGCCCAGAACATAAGGGCCGGACCTGAAATTTGGAGCCAAAATTGAAATTTTCACTTTGGCTGAAATTGCATGAAATATGTGTCCCCCGTGGAAGCCCATGCCATCCCAGGTGAGAAAAAGGCATCCTGAATCAAGTCTGAGGGCTAAAACCTCTGTTTCAGGTTTTACAAGATTGAGCCCAGAACGTAAGGGCCGGACCTGAAATTTGGAGCCAAAATTGAAATTTTCACTTTGGCTGAAATTGCATGAAATATGTGTCCCCCGTGGAAGCCCATGCCATCCCAGGTGAGAAAAATGCATCCTGAATCAAATCTGAGGGCTACAACCTCTGTTTCAGGTTTTCCCACATTGAGCCCAGAACGTAAGGGCCGGACCTGAAATTTGGAGCCAAAATTGAAATTTTCACTTTGGCTGAAATTGCATGAAATATGTGTCCCCCGTGGAAGCCCATGCCATCCCAGGTGAGAAAAATGTATCCTGAATCAAGTCTGAGGGCTATAACCTCTGTTTCGGGTTTTACCACATTGAGCCCAGAACATAAGGGCCGGACCTGAAATTTGGAGCCAAAATTGAAATTTTCACTTTGGCTGAAATTGCATGAAATATGTGTCCCCTGTGGAAGCCCATGCCATCCCAGGTGAGAAAAATGCATCCTGAATCAAATCTGAGGGCTAAATCCTCTGTTTCGGGTTTTACCACATTGAGCCCAGAACGTAAGGGCCGGACCTGAAATTTGGAGCCAAAATTGAAATTTTCACTTTGGCTGAAATTGCATGAAATATGTGTCCCCCATGGAAGCCCATGCCATCCCAGGTGAGAAAAATGCATCCTGAATCAAATCTGAGGGCTAAAACCTCTGTTTCAGGTTTTCCCACATTGAGCCCAGAACTTAAGGGCCGGACCTGAAATTTGGAGCCAAAATTGAAATTTTCACTTTGGCTGAAATTGCATGAAATATGTGTCCCCTGTGGAAGCCCATGCCATCCCAGGTGAGAAAAATGCATCCTGAATCAAATCTGAGGGCTAAATCCTCTGTTTCGGGTTTTACCACATTGAGCCCAGAACGTAAGGGCCGGACCTGAAATTTGGAGCCAAAATTGAAATTTTCACTTTGGCTGAAATTGCATGAAATATGTGTCCCCCATGGAAGCCCATGCCATCCCAGGTGAGAAAAATGCATCCTGAATCAAATCTGAGGGCTAAAACCTCTGTTTCAGGTTTTCCCACATTGAGCCCAGAACTTAAGGGCCGGACCTGAAATTTGGAGCCAAAATTGAAATTTTCACTTTGGCTGAAATTGCATGAAATATGTGTCCCCCGTGGATGCCCATGCCATCCCAGGTGAGAAAAATGCATCCTGAATCAAGTCTGAGGGCTAAAACCTCTGTTTCGGGTTTTACCACATTGAGCCCAGAACGTAAGGGCCGGACCTGAAATTTGGAGCCAAAACTGAACTTTTTACTATGGCTAAAATTGCATGAAATATGTGTCCCCCCTGGAAGCCCATGCCATCCCAGGTGAGAAAAATGCATCCTGAATCAAGTCTGAGGGCTAAAACCTTTGTTTCGGGTTTTACCACATTGAGCCCAGAATGTAAGGGCCGGACCTGAAATTTGGAGCCAAAATTGAAATTTTCACTTTGGCTGAAATTGCATGAAATATGTGTCCCCCGTGGAAGCCCATGCCATCCCAAGTGAGAAAAATGCATCCTGAATCAAATCTGAGGGCTAAAACCTCTGTTTCGGGTTTTACCACATTGAGCTCAGAACGTAAGGTCCCGACCTGAAATTTGGAGCCAAAATTGAAATTTTCACTTTGGCTGAAATTGCATGAAATATGTGTCCCCCGTGGAAGCCCATGCCATCCCAGGTGAGAAAAATGCATCCTGAATCAAATCTGAGGGCTACAACCTCTGTTTCAGGTTTTCCCACATTGAGCCCAGAACGTAAGGGCCGGACCTGAAATTTGGAGCCAAAATTGAAATTTTCACTTTGGCTGAAATTGCATGAAATATGTGTCCCCCGTGGAAGCCCATGCCATCCCAGGTGAGAAAAATGTATCCTGAATCAAGTCTGAGGGCTATAACCTCTGTTTCGGGTTTTACCACATTGAGCCCAGAACATAAGGGCCGGACCTGAAATTTGGAGCCAAAATTGAAATTTTCACTTTGGCTGAAATTGCATGAAATATGTGTCCCCTGTGGAAGCCCATGCCATCCCAGGTGAGAAAAATGCATCCTGAATCAAATCTGAGGGCTAAATCCTCTGTTTCGGGTTTTACCACATTGAGCCCAGAACGTAAGGGCCGGACCTGAAATTTGGAGCCAAAATTGAAATTTTCACTTTGGCTGAAATTGCATGAAATATGTGTCCCCCATGGAAGCCCATGCCATCCCAGGTGAGAAAAATGCATCCTGAATCAAATCTGAGGGCTAAAACCTCTGTTTCAGGTTTTCCCACATTGAGCCCAGAACTTAAGGGCCGGACCTGAAATTTGGAGCCAAAATTGAAATTTTCACTTTGGCTGAAATTGCATGAAATATGTGTCCCCTGTGGAAGCCCATGCCATCCCAGGTGAGAAAAATGCATCCTGAATCAAATCTGAGGGCTAAATCCTCTGTTTCGGGTTTTACCACATTGAGCCCAGAACGTAAGGGCCGGACCTGAAATTTGGAGCCAAAATTGAAATTTTCACTTTGGCTGAAATTGCATGAAATATGTGTCCCCCATGGAAGCCCATGCCATCCCAGGTGAGAAAAATGCATCCTGAATCAAATCTGAGGGCTAAAACCTCTGTTTCAGGTTTTCCCACATTGAGCCCAGAACTTAAGGGCCGGACCTGAAATTTGGAGCCAAAATTGAAATTTTCACTTTGGCTGAAATTGCATGAAATATGTGTCCCCCGTGGATGCCCATGCCATCCCAGGTGAGAAAAATGCATCCTGAATCAAGTCTGAGGGCTAAAACCTCTGTTTCGGGTTTTACCACATTGAGCCCAGAACGTAAGGGCCGGACCTGAAATTTGGAGCCAAAACTGAACTTTTTACTATGGCTAAAATTGCATGAAATATGTGTCCCCCCTGGAAGCCCATGCCATCCCAGGTGAGAAAAATGCATCCTGAATCAAGTCTGAGGGCTAAAACCTTTGTTTCGGGTTTTACCACATTGAGCCCAGAATGTAAGGGCCGGACCTGAAATTTGGAGCCAAAATTGAAATTTTCACTTTGGCTGAAATTGCATGAAATATGTGTCCCCCGTGGAAGCCCATGCCATCCCAAGTGAGAAAAATGCATCCTGAATCAAATCTGAGGGCTAAAACCTCTGTTTCGGGTTTTACCACATTGAGCTCAGAACGTAAGGTCCCGACCTGAAATTTGGAGCCAAAATTGAAATTTTCACTTTGGCTGAAATTGCATGAAATATGTGTCCCCCGTGGAAGCCCATGCCATCCCAGGTGAGAAAAATGCATGCTGAATCAAATCTGAGGGCTAAATCCTCTGTTTCGGGTTTTACCACATTGAGCCCAGAACGTAAGGGCCGGACCTGAAATTTGGAGCCAAAATTGAAATTTTCACTTTGGCTGAAATTGCATGAAATATGTGTCCCCCGTGGAAGCCCATGCCATCCCAGGTGAGAAAAATGCATCCTGAATCAAATCTGAGGGCTACAACCTCTGTTTCAGGTTTTCCCACATTGAGCCCAGAACGTAAGGGCCGGACCTGAAATTTGGAGCCAAAATTGAAATTTTCACTTTGGCTGAAATTGCATGAAATATGTGTCCCCCGTGGAAGCCCATGCCATCCCAGGTGAGAAAAATGTATCCTGAATCAAGTCTGAGGGCTAAATCCTCTGTTTCGGGTTTTACCACATTGAGCCCAGAACGTAAGGGCCGGACCTGAAATTTGGAGCCAAAATTGAAATTTTCACTTTGGCTGAAATTGCATGAAATATTTGTACCCCCCGTGGAAGCCAATGCCATCCCAAGTGAGAAAAATGCATCCTGAATCAAATCTGAGGGCTAAAACCTCTGTTTCGGGTTTTACCAGATTGAGCTCAGAACGTAAGGGCCGGACCTGAAATTTGGAGCCAAAATTGAAATTTTCACTTTGGCTGAAATTGCATGAAATATGTGTCCCCCGTGGAAGCCCATGCCATCCCAGGTGAGAAAAATGTATCCTGAATCAAGTCTGAGGGCTAAATCCTCTGTTTCGGGTTTTACCACATTGAGCCCAGAACGTAAGGGCCGGACCTGAAATTTGGAGCCAAAATTGAAATTTTCACTTTGGCTGAAATTGCATGAAATATGTGTCCCCCGTGGAAGCCCATGCCATCCCAGGTGAGAAAAATGCATCCTGAATCAAATCTGAGGGCTAAAACCTCTGTTTCAGGTTTTACCACAATGAGCCCAGAACGTAAGGGCCGGACCTGAAATTTGGAGCCAAAATTGAAATTTTTTACATTGGCTGTAATTGCATGAAATATGTGTCCCCCGTGGAAGCCCATGCCATCCCAGGTGAGAAAAATGCATCCTGAATCAAGTCTGAGGGCTAAGTACTCTTTTTCGCGTTTTACCACATTGAGCCGAGAACGTAAGGGCCGGACCTGAAATTTGGAGCCAAAATTGAAATTTTCACTTTGGCTGAAATTGCATGAAGTATGTGTCCCCCGTGGAAGCCCATGCCATCCCAGGTGAGAAAAATGCATCCTGAATCAAATCTGAGGGCTAAAACCTCTGTTTCAGGTTTTCCCACATTGAGCCCAGAACGTAAGGGCCGGACCTGAAATTTGGAGCCAAAATTGAAATTTTCACTTTGGCTGAAATTGCATGAAATATGTGTCCCCCGTGGAAGCCCATGCCATCCCAGGTGAGAAAAATGCATCCTGAATCAAGTCTGAGGGCTAAAACCTCTGTTTCGGGTTTTACCACATTGAGCCCAGAACGTAAGGGCCGGACCTGAAATTTGGAGCCAAAACTGAAATTTTTACTATGGCTAAAATTGCATGAAATATGTGTCCCCCCTGGAAGCCCATGCCATCCCAGGTGAGAAAAATGCATCCTGAATCAAGTCTGAGGGCTAAAACCTCTGTTTCGGGTTTTACCAGATTGAGCCCAGAACGTAAGGGCCGGACCTGAAATTTGGAGCCAAAATTGAAATTTTCACTTTGGCTGAAATTGCATGAAGTATGTGTCCCCCGTGGAAGCCCATGCCATCCCAGGTGAGAAAAATGCATCCTGAATCAAGTCTGAGGGCTAAAACCTCTGTTTCGGGTTTTACCACATTGAGCCCAGAACGTAAGGGCCGGACCTGAAATTTGGAGCCAAAACTGAAATTTTTACTATGGCTAAAATTGCATGATATATGTGTCCCCCCTGGAAGCCCATGCCATCCCAGGTGAGAAAAATGCATCCTGAATCAAGTCTGAGGGCTAAAACCTCTGTTTCGGGTTTTACCAGATTGAGCCGAGAACGTAAGGGCCGGACCTGAAATTTGGAGCCAAAATTGAAATTTTCACTTTGGCTGAAATTGCATGAAATATGTGTCTCCCGTGGAAGCCCATGCCATCCCAGGTGAGAAAATTGCATGCTGAATAAAGTTTGAGGGCTAAAACCTCCGTTTCAGGTTTTACCACATTGAGCCCAGAACGTAAGGTCCCGACCTGGAATTTGGAGCCAAAATTGAAATTTTCACTTTGGCTGAAATTGCATGAATTATGTGTCCCCCATGGAAGCCCATGCCATCCCAGGTGAGAAAAATGCATCCTGAATCAAATCTGAGGGCTAAAAACTCTGTTTCGGGTTTTACCAGATTGAGCTCAGAACGTAAGGGCCGGACCTGAAATTTGGAGCCAAAATTGAAATTTTCACTTTGGCTGAAATTGCATGAAGTATGTGTCCCCCGTGGAAGCCCATGCCATCCCAGGTGAGAAAAATGCATCCTGAATCAAATCTGAGGGCTAAAACCTCTGTTTCAGGTTTTCCCACATTGAGCCCAGAACGTAAGGGCCGGACCTGAAATTTGGAGCCAAAACTGAAATTTTTACTATGGCTAAAATTGCATGAAATATGTGTCCCCCCTGGAAGCCCATGCCATCCCAGGTGAGAAAAATGCATCCTGAATCAAATCTGAGGGCTCAAACCTCTGTTTCAGGTTTTCCCACATTGAGCCCAGAACGTAAGGGCCGGACCTGAAATTTGGAGCCAAAATTGAAATTTTCACTTTGGCTGAAATTGCATGAAATATGTGTCCCCCGTGGAAGCCCATGCCATCCCAGGTGAGAAAAATGCATCCTGAATCAAGTCTGAGGGCTAAAACCTCTGTTTCGGGTTTTACCACATTGAGCCCAGAACGTAAGGGCCGGACCTGAAATTTGGAGCCAAAACTGAAATTTTCACTTTGGCTGAAATTGCATGAAATATGTGTCTCCCGTGGAAGCCCATGCCATCCCAGGTGAGTAATGCATGCTGAATAAAGTTTGAGGGCTAAAACCTCCGTTTCAGGTTTTACCACATTGAGCCCAGAACGTAAGGTCCCGACCTGGAATTTGGAGCCAAAATTGAAATTTTCACTTTGGCTGAAATTGCATGAATTATGTGTCCCCCGTGGAAGCCCATGCCATCCCAAGTGAGAAAAATGCATCCTGAATCAAGTCTGAGGGCTAAAACCTCTGTTTCGGGTTTTACCACAATGAGCCCAGAACGTAAGGGCCGGACCTGAAATTTGGAGCCAAAATTGAAATTTTCACTTTGGCTGAAATTGCATGAAATATGTGTCCCCCGTGGAAGCCCATGCCATCCCAGGTGAGAAAAATGCATCCTGAATCAAGTCTGAGGGCTAAAACCTCTGTTTCAGGATTTACCACATTAAGCCCAGAACGTAAGGGCCGGACCTGAAATTTGGAGCCAAAATTGAAATTTTCACTTTGGCTGAAATTGCATGAAATATGTGTCCCCCGTGGAAGCCCATGCCATCCCAAGTGAGAAAAATGCATCCTGAATCAAGTCTGAGGGCTAAAACCTCTGTTTCAGGTTTTACCACATTGAGCCCAGAGCGTAAGGTCCCGACCTGGAATTTGGAGCCAAAATTGAAATTTTTACTTTGGCTGAAATTGCATGAAATATGTGTCCCCCGTGGAAGCCCATGCCATCCCAAGTGAGAAAAATGCATCCTGAATCAAGTCTGAGGGCTAAAACCTCTGTTTCGGGTTTTACCACATTGAGCCCAGAACGCAAGGGCCGGACCTGAAATTTGGAGCCAAAATTGAAATTTTCACTTTGGCTGAAATTGCATGAAATATGTGTCCCCCGTGGAAGCCCATGCCATCCCAGGTGAGAAAAATGCATCCTGAATCAAATCTGAGGGCTAAAACCTCTGTTTCGGGTTTTACCACATTGAGCTCAGAACGTAAGGGCCGGACCTGAAATTTGCAGCCAAAATTGAAATTTTCACTTTGGCTGAAATTGCATGAAATATGTGTCCCCCGTGGAAGCCCATGCCATCCCAGGTGAGAAAAATGTATCCTGAATCAAGTCTGAGGGCTAAATCCTCTGTTTCGGGTTTTACCACATTGAGCTCAGAACGTAAGGGCCGGACCTGAAATTTGGAGCCAAAATTGAAATTTTCACTTTGGCTGAAATTGCATGAAATATGTGTCCCCCGTGGAAGCCCATGCCATCCCAGGTGAGAAAAATGCATCCTGAATCAAATCTGAGGGCTACAACCTCTGTTTCAGGTTTTCCCACATTGAGCCCAGAACGTAAGGGCCGGACCTGAAATTTGGAGCCAAAATTGAAATTTTCACTTTGGCTGAAATTGCATGAAATATGTGTCCCCCGTGGAAGCCCATGCCATCCCAGGTGAGAAAAATGCATCCTGAATCAAGTCTGAGGGCTATAACCTCTGTTTCGGGTTTTACCACATTGAGCCCAGAACATAAGGGCCGGACCTGAAATTTGGAGCCAAAATTGAAATTTTCACTTTGGCTGAAATTGCATGAAATATGTGTCCCCCGTGGAAGCCCATGCCATCCCAGGTGAGAAAAAGGCATCCTGAATCAAGTCTGAGGGCTAAAACCTCTGTTTCAGGTTTTACAAGATTGAGCCCAGAATGTAAGGGCCGGACCTGAAATTTGGAGCCAAAATTGAAATTTTCACTTTGGCTGAAATTGCATGAAATATGTGTCCCCCGTGGAAGCCCATGCCATCCCAGGTGAGAAAAATGCATCCTGAATCAAATCTGAGGGCTACAACCTCTGTTTCAGGTTTTCCCACATTGAGCCCAGAACGTAAGGGCCGGACCTGAAATTTGGAGCCAAAATTGAAATTTTCACTTTGGCTGAAATTGCATGAAATATGTGTCCCCCGTGGAAGCCCATGCCATCCCAGGTGAGAAAAATGTATCCTGAATCAAGTCTGAGGGCTATAACCTCTGTTTCGGGTTTTACCACATTGAGCCCAGAACATAAGGGCCGGACCTGAAATTTGGAGCCAAAATTGAAATTTTCACTTTGGCTGAAATTGCATGAAATATGTGTCCCCTGTGGAAGCCCATGCCATCCCAGGTGAGAAAAATGCATCCTGAATCAAATCTGAGGGCTAAATCCTCTGTTTCGGGTTTTACCACATTGAGCCCAGAACGTAAGGGCCGGACCTGAAATTTGGAGCCAAAATTGAAATTTTCACTTTGGCTGAAATTGCATGAAATATGTGTCCCCCATGGAAGCCCATGCCATCCCAGGTGAGAAAAATGCATCCTGAATCAAATCTGAGGGCTAAAACCTCTGTTTCAGGTTTTCCCACATTGAGCCCAGAACTTAAGGGCAGGACCTGAAATTTGGAGCCAAAATTGAAATTTTCACTTTGGCTGAAATTGCATGAAATATGTGTCCCCTGTGGAAGCCCATGCCATCCCAGGTGAGAAAAATGCATCCTGAATCAAATCTGAGGGCTAAATCCTCTGTTTCGGGTTTTACCACATTGAGCCCAGAACGTAAGGGCCGGACCTGAAATTTGGAGCCAAAATTGAAATTTTCACTTTGGCTGAAATTGCATGAAATATGTGTCCCCCATGGAAGCCCATGCCATCCCAGGTGAGAAAAATGCATCCTGAATCAAATCTGAGGGCTAAAACCTCTGTTTCAGGTTTTCCCACATTGAGCCCAGAACTTAAGGGCCGGACCTGAAATTTGGAGCCAAAATTGAAATTTTCACTTTGGCTGAAATTGCATGAAATATGTGTCCCCCGTGGATGCCCATGCCATCCCAGGTGAGAAAAATGCATCCTGAATCAAATCTGAGGGCTACAACCTCTGTTTCAGGTTTTCCCACATTGAGCCCAGAACGTAAGGGCCGGACCTGAAATTTGGAGCAAAATTGAAATTTTTACTATGGCTAAAATTGCATGAATTATGTGTCCCCCGTGGAAGCCCATGCCATCCCAGGTGAGAAAAATGCATCCTGAATCAAGTCTGAGGGCTAAGTACTCTTTTTCCGGTTTTCCCACATTGAGCCGAGAACGTAAGGGCCGGACCTGAAATTTGGAGCCAAAATTGAAATTTTCACTTTGGCTGAAATTGCATGAAGTATGTGTCCCCCGTGGAAGCCCATGCCATCCCAGGTGAGAAAAATGCATCCTGAATCAAATCTGAGGGCTAAAACCTCTGTTTCAGGTTTTCCCACATTGAGCCCAGAACGTAAGGGCCGGACCTGAATTTCGGAGCCAAAATTGAAATTTTCACTTTGGCTGAAATTGCATGAAATATGTGTCCCCCGTGGAAGCCCATGCCATCCCAGGTGAGAAAAATGCATCCTGAATCAAGTCTGAGGGCTAAAACCTCTGTTTCGGGTTTTACCACATTGAGCCCAGAACGTAAGGGCCGGACCTGAAATTTGGAGCCAAAACTGAAATTTTTACTATGGCTAAAATTGCATGAAATATGTGTCCCCCCTGGAAGCCCATGCCATCCCAGGTGAGAAAAATGCATCCTGAATCAAATCTGAGGGCTCAAACCTCTGTTTCAGGTTTTCCCACATTGAGCCCAGAACGTAAGGGCCGGACCTGAAATTTGGAGCCAAAATTGAAATTTTCACTTTGGCTGAAATTGCATGAAATATGTGTCCCCCGTGGAAGCCCATGCCATCCCAGGTGAGAAAAATGCATCCTGAATCAAGTCTGAGGGCTAAAACCTCTGTTTCGGGTTTTACCACATTGAGCCCAGAACGTAAGGGCCGGACCTGAAATTTGGAGCCAAAACTGAAATTTTCACTTTGGCTGAAATTGCATGAAATATGTGTCTCCCGTGGAAGCCCATGCCATCCCAGGTGAGTAATGCATGCTGAATAAAGTTTGAGGGCTAAAACCTCCGTTTCAGGTTTTACCACATTGAGCCCAGAACGTAAGGTCCCGACCTGGAATTTGGAGCCAAAATTGAAATTTTCACTTTGGCTGAAATTGCATGAATTATGTGTCCCCCGTGGAAGCCCATGCCATCCCAAGTGAGAAAAATGCATCCTGAATCAAGTCTGAGGGCTAAAACCTCTGTTTCGGGTTTTACCACAATGAGCCCAGAACGTAAGGGCCTGACCTGAAATTTGGAGCCAAAATTGAAATTTTCACTTTGGCTGAAATTGCATGAAATATGTGTCCCCCGTGGAAGCCCATGCCATCCCAGGTGAGAAAAATGCATCCTGAATCAAGTCTGAGGGCTAAAACCTCTGTTTCAGGATTTACCACATTAAGCCCAGAACGTAAGGGCCGGACCTGAAATTTGGAGCCAAAATTGAAATTTTCACTTTGGCTGAAATTGCATGAAATATGTGTCCCCCGTGGAAGCCCATGCCATCCCAAGTGAGAAAAATGCATCCTGAATCAAGTCTGAGGGCTAAAACCTCTGTTTCAGGTTTTACCACATTGAGCCCAGAGCGTAAGGTCCCGACCTGGAATTTGGAGCCAAAATTGAAATTTTTACTTTGGCTGAAATTGCATGAAATATGTGTCCCCCGTGGAAGCCCATGCCATCCCAAGTGAGAAAAATGCATCCTGAATCAAGTCTGAGGGCTAAGTACTCTTTTTCGCGTTTTACCACATTGAGCCGAGAACGTAAGGGCCGGACCTGAAATTTGGAGCCAAAATTGAAATTTTCACTTTGGCTGAAATTGCATGAAGTATGTGTCCCCCGTGGAAGCCCATGCCATCCCAGGTGAGAAAAATGCATCCTGAATCAAATCTGAGGGCTAAAACCTCTGTTTCAGGTTTTCCCACATTGAGCCCAGAACGTAAGGGCCGGACCTGAAATTTGGAGCCAAAATTGAAATTTTCACTTTGGCTGAAATTGCATGAAATATGTGTCCCCCGTGGAAGCCCATGCCATCCCAGGTGAGAAAAATGCATCCTGAATCAAGTCTGAGGGCTAAAACCTCTGTTTCGGGTTTTACCACAATGAGCCCAGAACGTAAGGGCCGGACCTGAAATTTGGAGCCAAAATTGAAATTTTCACTTTGGCTGTAATTGCATGAAATATGTGTCCCCCGTGGAAGCCCATGCCATCCCAGGTGAGAAAAATGCATCCTGAATCAAGTCTGAGGGCTAAGTACTCTTTTTCGGGTTTTCCCACATTGAGCCGAGAACGTAAGGGCCGGACCTGAAATTTGGAGCCAAAATTGAAATTTTCACTTTGGCTGAAATTGCATGAAGTATGTGTCCCCCGTGGAAGCCCATGCCATCCCAGGTGAGAAAAATGCATCCTGAATCAAATCTGAGGGCTAAAACCTCTGTTTCAGGTTTTCCCACATTGAGCCCAGAACGTAAGGGCCGGACCTGAATTTCGGAGCCAAAATTGAAATTTTCACTTTGGCTGAAATTGCATGAAATATGTGTCCCCCGTGGAAGCCCATGCCATCCCAGGTGAGAAAAATGCATCCTGAATCAAGTCTGAGGGCTAAAACCTCTGTTTCGGGTTTTACCACATTGAGCCCAGAACGTAAGGGCCGGACCTGAAATTTGGAGCCAAAACTGAAATTTTTACTATGGCTAAAATTGCATGAAATATGTGTCCCCCCTGGAAGCCCATGCCATCCCAGGTGAGAAAAATGCATCCTGAATCAAATCTGAGGGCTCAAACCTCTGTTTCAGGTTTTCCCACATTGAGCCCAGAACGTAAGGGCCGGACCTGAAATTTGGAGCCAAAATTGAAATTTTCACTTTGGCTGAAATTGCATGAAATATGTGTCCCCCGTGGAAGCCCATGCCATCCCAGGTGAGAAAAATGCATCCTGAATCAAGTCTGAGGGCTAAAACCTCTGTTTCGGGTTTTACCACATTGAGCCCAGAACGTAAGGGCCGGACCTGAAATTTGGAGCCAAAACTGAAATTTTCACTTTGGCTGAAATTGCATGAAATATGTGTCTCCCGTGGAAGCCCATGCCATCCCAGGTGAGTAATGCATGCTGAATAAAGTTTGAGGGCTAAAACCTCCGTTTCAGGTTTTACCACATTGAGCCCAGAACGTAAGGTCCCGACCTGGAATTTGGAGCCAAAATTGAAATTTTCACTTTGGCTGAAATTGCATGAATTATGTGTCCCCCGTGGAAGCCCATGCCATCCCAAGTGAGAAAAATGCATCCTGAATCAAGTCTGAGGGCTAAAACCTCTGTTTCGGGTTTTACCACAATGAGCCCAGAACGTAAGGGCCTGACCTGAAATTTGGAGCCAAAATTGAAATTTTCACTTTGGCTGAAATTGCATGAAATATGTGTCCCCCGTGGAAGCCCATGCCATCCCAGGTGAGAAAAATGCATCCTGAATCAAGTCTGAGGGCTAAAACCTCTGTTTCAGGATTTACCACATTAAGCCCAGAACGTAAGGGCCGGACCTGAAATTTGGAGCCAAAATTGAAATTTTCACTTTGGCTGAAATTGCATGAAATATGTGTCCCCCGTGGAAGCCCATGCCATCCCAAGTGAGAAAAATGCATCCTGAATCAAGTCTGAGGGCTAAAACCTCTGTTTCAGGTTTTACCACATTGAGCCCAGAGCGTAAGGTCCCGACCTGGAATTTGGAGCCAAAATTGAAATTTTTACTTTGGCTGAAATTGCATGAAATATGTGTCCCCCGTGGAAGCCCATGCCATCCCAAGTGAGAAAAATGCATCCTGAATCAAGTCTGAGGGCTAAAACCTCTGTTTCGGGTTTTACCACATTGAGCCCAGAACGCAAGGGCCGGACCTGAAATTTGGAGCCAAAATTGAAATTTTCACTTTGGCTGAAATTGCATGAAATATGTGTCCCCCGTGGAAGCCCATGCCATCCCAAGTGAGAAAAATGCATCCTGAATCAAATCTGAGGGCTAAAACCTCTGTTTCGGGTTTTACCACATTGAGCTCAGAACGTAAGGGCCGGACCTGAAATTTGCAGCCAAAATTGAAATTTTCACTTTGGCTGAAATTGCATGAAATATGTGTCCCCCGTGGAAGCCCATGCCATCCCAGGTGAGAAAAATGTATCCTGAATCAAGTCTGAGGGCTAAATCCTCTGTTTCGGGTTTTACCACATTGAGCTCAGAACGTAAGGGCCGGACCTGAAATTTGGAGCCAAAATTGAAATTTTCACTTTGGCTGAAATTGCATGAAATATGTGTCCCCCGTGGAAGCCCATGCCATCCCAGGTGAGAAAAATGCATCCTGAATCAAATCTGAGGGCTACAACCTCTGTTTCAGGTTTTCCCACATTGAGCCCAGAACGTAAGGGCCGGACCTGAAATTTGGAGCCAAAATTGAAATTTTCACTTTGGCTGAAATTGCATGAAATATGTGTCCCCCGTGGAAGCCCATGCCATCCCAGGTGAGAAAAATGCATCCTGAATCAAGTCTGAGGGCTATAACCTCTGTTTCGGGTTTTACCACATTGAGCCCAGAACATAAGGGCCGGACCTGAAATTTGGAGCCAAAATTGAAATTTTCACTTTGGCTGAAATTGCATGAAATATGTGTCCCCCGTGGAAGCCCATGCCATCCCAGGTGAGAAAAAGGCATCCTGAATCAAGTCTGAGGGCTAAAACCTCTGTTTCAGGTTTTACAAGATTGAGCCCAGAACGTAAGGGCCGGACCTGAAATTTGGAGCCAAAATTGAAATTTTCACTTTGGCTGAAATTGCATGAAATATGTGTCCCCCGTGGAAGCCCATGCCATCCCAGGTGAGAAAAATGCATCCTGAATCAAATCTGAGGGCTACAACCTCTGTTTCAGGTTTTCCCACATTGAGCCCAGAACGTAAGGGCCGGACCTGAAATTTGGAGCCAAAATTGAAATTTTCACTTTGGCTGAAATTGCATGAAATATGTGTCCCCCGTGGAAGCCCATGCCATCCCAGGTGAGAAAAATGTATCCTGAATCAAGTCTGAGGGCTATAACCTCTGTTTCGGGTTTTACCACATTGAGCCCAGAACATAAGGGCCGGACCTGAAATTTGGAGCCAAAATTGAAATTTTCACTTTGGCTGAAATTGCATGAAATATGTGTCCCCTGTGGAAGCCCATGCCATCCCAGGTGAGAAAAATGCATCCTGAATCAAATCTGAGGGCTAAATCCTCTGTTTCGGGTTTTACCACATTGAGCCCAGAACGTAAGGGCCGGACCTGAAATTTGGAGCCAAAATTGAAATTTTCACTTTGGCTGAAATTGCATGAAATATGTGTCCCCCATGGAAGCCCATGCCATCCCAGGTGAGAAAAATGCATCCTGAATCAAATCTGAGGGCTAAAACCTCTGTTTCAGGTTTTCCCACATTGAGCCCAGAACTTAAGGGCCGGACCTGAAATTTGGAGCCAAAATTGAAATTTTCACTTTGGCTGAAATTGCATGAAATATGTGTCCCCTGTGGAAGCCCATGCCATCCCAGGTGAGAAAAATGCATCCTGAATCAAATCTGAGGGCTAAATCCTCTGTTTCGGGTTTTACCACATTGAGCCCAGAACGTAAGGGCCGGACCTGAAATTTGGAGCCAAAATTGAAATTTTCACTTTGGCTGAAATTGCATGAAATATGTGTCCCCCATGGAAGCCCATGCCATCCCAGGTGAGAAAAATGCATCCTGAATCAAATCTGAGGGCTAAAACCTCTGTTTCAGGTTTTCCCACATTGAGCCCAGAACTTAAGGGCCGGACCTGAAATTTGGAGCCAAAATTGAAATTTTCACTTTGGCTGAAATTGCATGAAATATGTGTCCCCCGTGGATGCCCATGCCATCCCAGGTGAGAAAAATGCATCCTGAATCAAGTCTGAGGGCTAAAACCTCTGTTTCGGGTTTTACCACATCGAGCCCAGAATGTAAGGGCCGGACCTGAAATTTGGAGCAAAACTGAAATTTTTACTATGGCTAAAATTGCATGAAATATGTGTCCCCCCTGGAAGCCCATGCCATCCCAGGTGAGAAAAATGCATCCTGAATCAAGTCTGAGGGCTAAAACCTTTGTTTCGGGTTTTACCACATTGAGCCCAGAATGTAAGGGCCGGACCTGAAATTTGGAGCCAAAATTGAAATTTTCACTTTGGCTGAAATTGCATGAAATATGTGTCCCCCGTGGAAGCCCATGCCATCCCAAGTGAGAAAAATGCATCCTGAATCAAATCTGAGGGCTAAAACCTCTGTTTCGGGTTTTACCACATTGAGCTCAGAACGTAAGGTCCCGACCTGAAATTTGGAGCCAAAATTGAAATTTTCACTTTGGCTGAAATTGCATGAAATATGTGTCCCCCGTGGAAGCCCATGCCATCCCAGGTGAGAAAAATGCATGCTGAATCAAATCTGAGGGCTAAATCCTCTGTTTCGGGTTTTACCACATTGAGCCCAGAACGTAAGGGCCGGACCTGAAATTTGGAGCCAAAATTGAAATTTTCACTTTGGCTGAAATTGCATGAAATATGTGTCCCCCGTGGAAGCCCATGCCATCCCAGGTGAGAAAAATGCATCCTGAATCAAATCTGAGGGCTACAACCTCTGTTTCAGGTTTTCCCACATTGAGCCCAGAACGTAAGGGCCGGACCTGAAATTTGGAGCCAAAATTGAAATTTTCACTTTGGCTGAAATTGCATGAAATATGTGTCCCCCGTGGAAGCCCATGCCATCCCAGGTGAGAAAAATGTATCCTGAATCAAGTCTGAGGGCTAAATCCTCTGTTTCGGGTTTTACCACATTGAGCCCAGAACGTAAGGGCCGGACCTGAAATTTGGAGCCAAAATTGAAATTTTCACTTTGGCTGAAATTGCATGAAATATTTGTACCCCCCGTGGAAGCCAATGCCATCCCAAGTGAGAAAAATGCATCCTGAATCAAATCTGAGGGCTAAAACCTCTGTTTCGGGTTTTACCAGATTGAGCTCAGAACGTAAGGGCCGGACCTGAAATTTGGAGCCAAAATTGAAATTTTCACTTTGGCTGAAATTGCATGAAATATGTGTCCCCCGTGGAAGCCCATGCCATCCCAGGTGAGAAAAATGTATCCTGAATCAAGTCTGAGGGCTAAATCCTCTGTTTCGGGTTTTACCACATTGAGCCCAGAACGTAAGGGCCGGACCTGAAATTTGGAGCCAAAATTGAAATTTTCACTTTGGCTGAAATTGCATGAAATATGTGTCCCCCGTGGAAGCCCATGCCATCCCAGGTGAGAAAAATGCATCCTGAATCAAATCTGAGGGCTAAAACCTCTGTTTCAGGTTTTACCACAATGAGCCCAGAACGTAAGGGCCGGACCTGAAATTTGGAGCCAAAATTGAAATTTTTTACATTGGCTGTAATTGCATGAAATATGTGTCCCCCGTGGAAGCCCATGCCATCCCAGGTGAGAAAAATGCATCCTGAATCAAGTCTGAGGGCTAAGTACTCTTTTTCGCGTTTTACCACATTGAGCCGAGAACGTAAGGGCCGGACCTGAAATTTGGAGCCAAAATTGAAATTTTCACTTTGGCTGAAATTGCATGAAGTATGTGTCCCCCGTGGAAGCCCATGCCATCCCAGGTGAGAAAAATGCATCCTGAATCAAATCTGAGGGCTAAAACCTCTGTTTCAGGTTTTCCCACATTGAGCCCAGAACGTAAGGGCCGGACCTGAAATTTGGAGCCAAAATTGAAATTTTCACTTTGGCTGAAATTGCATGAAATATGTGTCCCCCGTGGAAGCCCATGCCATCCCAGGTGAGAAAAATGCATCCTGAATCAAGTCTGAGGGCTAAAACCTCTGTTTCGGGTTTTACCACATTGAGCCCAGAACGTAAGGGCCGGACCTGAAATTTGGAGCCAAAACTGAAATTTTTACTATGGCTAAAATTGCATGAAATATGTGTCCCCCCTGGAAGCCCATGCCATCCCAGGTGAGAAAAATGCATCCTGAATCAAGTCTGAGGGCTAAAACCTCTGTTTCGGGTTTTACCAGATTGAGCCCAGAACGTAAGGGCCGGACCTGAAATTTGGAGCCAAAATTGAAATTTTCACTTTGGCTGAAATTGCATGAAGTATGTGTCCCCCGTGGAAGCCCATGCCATCCCAAGTGAGAAAAATGCATCCTGAATCAAGTCTGAGGGCTAAAACCTCTGTTTCGGGTTTTACCACATTGAGCCCAGAACGTAAGGGCCGGACCTGAAATTTGGAGCCAAAACTGAAATTTTTACTATGGCTAAAATTGCATGATATATGTGTCCCCCCTGGAAGCCCATGCCATCCCAGGTGAGAAAAATGCATCCTGAATCAAGTCTGAGGGCTAAAACCTCTGTTTCGGGTTTTACCAGATTGAGCCCAGAACGTAAGGGCCGGACCTGAAATTTGGAGCCAAAATTGAAATTTTCACTTTGGCTGAAATTGCATGAAATATGTGTCTCCCGTGGAAGCCCATGCCATCCCAGGTGAGAAAATTGCATGCTGAATAAAGTTTGAGGGCTAAAACCTCCGTTTCAGGTTTTACCACATTGAGCCCAGAACGTAAGGTCCCGACCTGGAATTTGGAGCCAAAATTGAAATTTTCACTTTGGCTGAAATTGCATGAATTATGTGTCCCCCATGGAAGCCCATGCCATCCCAGGTGAGAAAAATGCATCCTGAATCAAATCTGAGGGCTAAAAACTCTGTTTCGGGTTTTACCAGATTGAGCTCAGAACGTAAGGGCCGGACCTGAAATTTGGAGCCAAAATTGAAATTTTCACTTTGGCTGAAATTGCATGAAGTATGTGTCCCCCGTGGAAGCCCATGCCATCCCAGGTGAGAAAAATGCATCCTGAATCAAATCTGAGGGCTAAAACCTCTGTTTCAGGTTTTCCCACATTGAGCGCAGAACGTAAGGGCCGGACCTGAAATTTGGAGCCAAAACTGAAATTTTTACTATGGCTAAAATTGCATGAAATATGTGTCCCCCCTGGAAGCCCATGCCATCCCAGGTGAGAAAAATGCATCCTGAATCATGTCTGAGGGCTAAAACCTCTGTTTCGGGTTTTACCACATTGAGCCCAGAACGTAAGGGCCGGACCTGAAATTTGGAGCCAAAACTGAAATTTTCACTTTGGCTGAAATTGCATGAAATATGTGTCCCCCGTGGAAGCCCATGCCATCCCAGGTGAGAAAAATGCATCCTGAATCAAATCTGAGGGCTAAAACCTCTGTTTCAGGTTTTCCCACATTGAGCCCAGAACGTAAGGGCCGGACCTGAATTTCGGAGCCAAAATTGAAATTTTCACTTTGGCTGAAATTGCATGAAATATGTGTCCCCCGTGGAAGCCCATGCCATCCCAGGTGAGAAAAATGCATCCTGAATCAAGTCTGAGGGCTAAAACCTCTGTTTCGGGTTTTACCACATTGAGCCCAGAACGTAAGGGCCGGACCTGAAATTTGGAGCCAAAACTGAACTTTTTACTATGGCTAAAATTGCATGAAATATGTGTCCCCCCTGGAAGCCCATGCCATCCCAGGTGAGAAAAATGCATCCTGAATCAAATCTGAGGGCTCAAACCTCTGTTTCAGGTTTTCCCACATTGAGCCCAGAACGTAAGGGCCGGACCTGAAATTTGGAGCCAAAATTGAAATTTTCACTTTGGCTGAAATTGCATGAAATATGTGTCCCCCGTGGAAGCCCATGCCATCCCAGGTGAGAAAAATGCATCCTGAATCAAGTCTGAGGGCTAAAACCTCTGTTTCGGGTTTTACCACATTGAGCCCAGAACGTAAGGGCCGGACCTGAAATTTGGAGCCAAAACTGAAATTTTCACTTTGGCTGAAATTGCATGAAATATGTGTCTCCCGTGGAAGCCCATGCCATCCCAGGTGAGTAATGCATGCTGAATAAAGTTTGAGGGCTAAAACCTCCGTTTCAGGTTTTACCACATTGAGCCCAGAACGTAAGGTCCCGACCTGGAATTTGGAGCCAAAATTGAAATTTTCACTTTGGCTGAAATTGCATGAATTATGTGTCCCCCGTGGAAGCCCATGCCATCCCAAGTGAGAAAAATGCATCCTGAATCAAGTCTGAGGGCTAAAACCTCTGTTTCGGGTTTTACCACAATGAGCCCAGAACGTAAGGGCCGGACCTGAAATTTGGAGCCAAAATTGAAATTTTCACTTTGGCTGAAATTGCATGAAATATGTGTCCCCCGTGGAAGCCCATGCCATCCCAGGTGAGAAAAATGCATCCTGAATCAAGTCTGAGGGCTAAAACCTCTGTTTCAGGATTTACCACATTAAGCCCAGAACGTAAGGGCCGGACCTGAAATTTGGAGCCAAAATTGAAATTTTCACTTTGGCTGAAATTGCATGAAATATGTGTCCCCCGTGGAAGCCCATGCCATCCCAAGTGAGAAAAATGCATCCTGAATCAAGTCTGAGGGCTAAAACCTCTGTTTCAGGTTTTACCACATTGAGCCCAGAGCGTAAGGTCCCGACCTGGAATTTGGAGCCAAAATTGAAATTTTTACTTTGGCTGAAATTGCATGAAATATGTGTCCCCCGTGGAAGCCCATGCCATCCCAAGTGAGAAAAATGCATCCTGAATCAAGTCTGAGGGCTAAAACCTCTGTTTCGGGTTTTACCACATTGAGCCCAGAACGCAAGGGCCGGACCTGAAATTTGGAGCCAAAATTGAAATTTTCACTTTGGCTGAAATTGCATGAAATATGTGTCCCCCGTGGAAGCCCATGCCATCCCAGGTGAGAAAAATGCATCCTGAATCAAATCTGAGGGCTAAAACCTCTGTTTCGGGTTTTACCACATTGAGCTCAGAACGTAAGGGCCGGACCTGAAATTTGCAGCCAAAATTGAAATTTTCACTTTGGCTGAAATTGCATGAAATATGTGTCCCCCGTGGAAGCCCATGCCATCCCAGGTGAGAAAAATGTATCCTGAATCAAGTCTGAGGGCTAAATCCTCTGTTTCGGGTTTTACCACATTGAGCTCAGAACGTAAGGGCCGGACCTGAAATTTGGAGCCAAAATTGAAATTTTCACTTTGGCTGAAATTGCATGAAATATGTGTCCCCCGTGGAAGCCCATGCCATCCCAGGTGAGAAAAATGCATCCTGAATCAAATCTGAGGGCTACAACCTCTGTTTCAGGTTTTCCCACATTGAGCCCAGAACGTAAGGGCCGGACCTGAAATTTGGAGCCAAAATTGAAATTTTCACTTTGGCTGAAATTGCATGAAATATGTGTCCCCCGTGGAAGCCCATGCCATCCCAGGTGAGAAAAATGCATCCTGAATCAAGTCTGAGGGCTATAACCTCTGTTTCGGGTTTTACCACATTGAGCCCAGAACATAAGGGCCGGACCTGAAATTTGGAGCCAAAATTGAAATTTTCACTTTGGCTGAAATTGCATGAAATATGTGTCCCCCGTGGAAGCCCATGCCATCCCAGGTGAGAAAAAGGCATCCTGAATCAAGTCTGAGGGCTAAAACCTCTGTTTCAGGTTTTACAAGATTGAGCCCAGAACGTAAGGGCCGGACCTGAAATTTGGAGCCAAAATTGAAATTTTCACTTTGGCTGAAATTGCATGAAATATGTGTCCCCCGTGGAAGCCCATGCCATCCCAGGTGAGAAAAATGCATCCTGAATCAAATCTGAGGGCTACAACCTCTGTTTCAGGTTTTCCCACATTGAGCCCAGAACGTAAGGGCCGGACCTGAAATTTGGAGCCAAAATTGAAATTTTCACTTTGGCTGAAATTGCATGAAATATGTGTCCCCCGTGGAAGCCCATGCCATCCCAGGTGAGAAAAATGTATCCTGAATCAAGTCTGAGGGCTATAACCTCTGTTTCGGGTTTTACCACATTGAGCCCAGAACATAAGGGCCGGACCTGAAATTTGGAGCCAAAATTGAAATTTTCACTTTGGCTGAAATTGCATGAAATATGTGTCCCCTGTGGAAGCCCATGCCATCCCAGGTGAGAAAAATGCATCCTGAATCAAATCTGAGGGCTAAATCCTCTGTTTCGGGTTTTACCACATTGAGCCCAGAACGTAAGGGCCGGACCTGAAATTTGGAGCCAAAATTGAAATTTTCACTTTGGCTGAAATTGCATGAAATATGTGTCCCCCATGGAAGCCCATGCCATCCCAGGTGAGAAAAATGCATCCTGAATCAAATCTGAGGGCTAAAACCTCTGTTTCAGGTTTTCCCACATTGAGCCCAGAACTTAAGGGCAGGACCTGAAATTTGGAGCCAAAATTGAAATTTTCACTTTGGCTGAAATTGCATGAAATATGTGTCCCCTGTGGAAGCCCATGCCATCCCAGGTGAGAAAAATGCATCCTGAATCAAATCTGAGGGCTAAATCCTCTGTTTCGGGTTTTACCACATTGAGCCCAGAACGTAAGGGCCGGACCTGAAATTTGGAGCCAAAATTGAAATTTTCACTTTGGCTGAAATTGCATGAAATATGTGTCCCCCATGGAAGCCCATGCCATCCCAGGTGAGAAAAATGCATCCTGAATCAAATCTGAGGGCTAAAACCTCTGTTTCAGGTTTTCCCACATTGAGCCCAGAACTTAAGGGCCGGACCTGAAATTTGGAGCCAAAATTGAAATTTTCACTTTGGCTGAAATTGCATGAAATATGTGTCCCCCGTGGATGCCCATGCCATCCCAGGTGAGAAAAATGCATCCTGAATCAAATCTGAGGGCTACAACCTCTGTTTCAGGTTTTCCCACATTGAGCCCAGAACGTAAGGGCCGGACCTGAAATTTGGAGCAAAATTGAAATTTTTACTATGGCTAAAATTGCATGAATTATGTGTCCCCCGTGGAAGCCCATGCCATCCCAGGTGAGAAAAATGCATCCTGAATCAAGTCTGAGGGCTAAGTACTCTTTTTCCGGTTTTCCCACATTGAGCCGAGAACGTAAGGGCCGGACCTGAAATTTGGAGCCAAAATTGAAATTTTCACTTTGGCTGAAATTGCATGAAGTATGTGTCCCCCGTGGAAGCCCATGCCATCCCAGGTGAGAAAAATGCATCCTGAATCAAATCTGAGGGCTAAAACCTCTGTTTCAGGTTTTCCCACATTGAGCCCAGAACGTAAGGGCCGGACCTGAATTTCGGAGCCAAAATTGAAATTTTCACTTTGGCTGAAATTGCATGAAATATGTGTCCCCCGTGGAAGCCCATGCCATCCCAGGTGAGAAAAATGCATCCTGAATCAAGTCTGAGGGCTAAAACCTCTGTTTCGGGTTTTACCACATTGAGCCCAGAACGTAAGGGCCGGACCTGAAATTTGGAGCCAAAACTGAAATTTTTACTATGGCTAAAATTGCATGAAATATGTGTCCCCCCTGGAAGCCCATGCCATCCCAGGTGAGAAAAATGCATCCTGAATCAAATCTGAGGGCTCAAACCTCTGTTTCAGGTTTTCCCACATTGAGCCCAGAACGTAAGGGCCGGACCTGAAATTTGGAGCCAAAATTGAAATTTTCACTTTGGCTGAAATTGCATGAAATATGTGTCCCCCGTGGAAGCCCATGCCATCCCAGGTGAGAAAAATGCATCCTGAATCAAGTCTGAGGGCTAAAACCTCTGTTTCGGGTTTTACCACATTGAGCCCAGAACGTAAGGGCCGGACCTGAAATTTGGAGCCAAAACTGAAATTTTCACTTTGGCTGAAATTGCATGAAATATGTGTCTCCCGTGGAAGCCCATGCCATCCCAGGTGAGTAATGCATGCTGAATAAAGTTTGAGGGCTAAAACCTCCGTTTCAGGTTTTACCACATTGAGCCCAGAACGTAAGGTCCCGACCTGGAATTTGGAGCCAAAATTGAAATTTTCACTTTGGCTGAAATTGCATGAATTATGTGTCCCCCGTGGAAGCCCATGCCATCCCAAGTGAGAAAAATGCATCCTGAATCAAGTCTGAGGGCTAAAACCTCTGTTTCGGGTTTTACCACAATGAGCCCAGAACGTAAGGGCCTGACCTGAAATTTGGAGCCAAAATTGAAATTTTCACTTTGGCTGAAATTGCATGAAATATGTGTCCCCCGTGGAAGCCCATGCCATCCCAGGTGAGAAAAATGCATCCTGAATCAAGTCTGAGGGCTAAAACCTCTGTTTCAGGATTTACCACATTAAGCCCAGAACGTAAGGGCCGGACCTGAAATTTGGAGCCAAAATTGAAATTTTCACTTTGGCTGAAATTGCATGAAATATGTGTCCCCCGTGGAAGCCCATGCCATCCCAAGTGAGAAAAATGCATCCTGAATCAAGTCTGAGGGCTAAAACCTCTGTTTCAGGTTTTACCACATTGAGCCCAGAGCGTAAGGTCCCGACCTGGAATTTGGAGCCAAAATTGAAATTTTTACTTTGGCTGAAATTGCATGAAATATGTGTCCCCCGTGGAAGCCCATGCCATCCCAAGTGAGAAAAATGCATCCTGAATCAAGTCTGAGGGCTAAAACCTCTGTTTCGGGTTTTACCACATTGAGCCCAGAACGCAAGGGCCGGACCTGAAATTTGGAGCCAAAATTGAAATTTTCACTTTGGCTGAAATTGCATGAAATATGTGTCCCCCGTGGAAGCCCATGCCATCCCAAGTGAGAAAAATGCATCCTGAATCAAATCTGAGGGCTAAAACCTCTGTTTCGGGTTTTACCACATTGAGCTCAGAACGTAAGGGCCGGACCTGAAATTTGCAGCCAAAATTGAAATTTTCACTTTGGCTGAAATTGCATGAAATATGTGTCCCCCGTGGAAGCCCATGCCATCCCAGGTGAGAAAAATGTATCCTGAATCAAGTCTGAGGGCTAAATCCTCTGTTTCGGGTTTTACCACATTGAGCTCAGAACGTAAGGGCCGGACCTGAAATTTGGAGCCAAAATTGAAATTTTCACTTTGGCTGAAATTGCATGAAATATGTGTCCCCCGTGGAAGCCCATGCCATCCCAGGTGAGAAAAATGCATCCTGAATCAAATCTGAGGGCTACAACCTCTGTTTCAGGTTTTCCCACATTGAGCCCAGAACGTAAGGGCCGGACCTGAAATTTGGAGCCAAAATTGAAATTTTCACTTTGGCTGAAATTGCATGAAATATGTGTCCCCCGTGGAAGCCCATGCCATCCCAGGTGAGAAAAATGCATCCTGAATCAAGTCTGAGGGCTATAACCTCTGTTTCGGGTTTTACCACATTGAGCCCAGAACATAAGGGCCGGACCTGAAATTTGGAGCCAAAATTGAAATTTTCACTTTGGCTGAAATTGCATGAAATATGTGTCCCCCGTGGAAGCCCATGCCATCCCAGGTGAGAAAAAGGCATCCTGAATCAAGTCTGAGGGCTAAAACCTCTGTTTCAGGTTTTACAAGATTGAGCCCAGAACGTAAGGGCCGGACCTGAAATTTGGAGCCAAAATTGAAATTTTCACTTTGGCTGAAATTGCATGAAATATGTGTCCCCCGTGGAAGCCCATGCCATCCCAAGTGAGAAAAATGCATCCTGAATCAAATCTGAGGGCTACAACCTCTGTTTCAGGTTTTCCCACATTGAGCCCAGAACGTAAGGGCCGGACCTGAAATTTGGAGCCAAAATTGAAATTTTCACTTTGGCTGAAATTGCATGAAATATGTGTCCCCCGTGGAAGCCCATGCCATCCCAGGTGAGAAAAATGCATCCTGAATCAAGTCTGAGGGCTATAACCTCTGTTTCGGGTTTTACCACATTGAGCCCAGAACATAAGGGCCGGACCTGAAATTTGGAGCCAAAATTGAAATTTTCACTTTGGCTGAAATTGCATGAAATATGTGTCCCCCGTGGAAGCCCATGCCATCCCAGGTGAGAAAAAGGCATCCTGAATCAAGTCTGAGGGCTAAAACCTCTGTTTCAGGTTTTACAAGATTGAGCCCAGAACGTAAGGGCCGGACCTGAAATTTGGAGCCAAAATTGAAATTTTCACTTTGGCTGAAATTGCATGAAATATGTGTCCCCCGTGGAAGCCCATGCCATCCCAAGTGAGAAAAATGCATCCTGAATCAAGTCTGAGGGCTAAAACCTCTGTTTCAGGTTTTACCACATTGAGCCCAGAGCGTAAGGTCCCGACCTGGAATTTGGAGCCAAAATTGAAATTTTTACTTTGGCTGAAATTGCATGAAATATGTGTCCCCCGTGGAAGCCCATGCCATCCCAAGTGAGAAAAATGCATCCTGAATCAAGTCTGAGGGCTAAAACCTCTGTTTCGGGTTTTACCACATTGAGCCCAGAACGTAAGGGCCGGACCTGAAATTTGGAGCCAAAATTGAAATTTTCACTTTGGCTGAAATTGCATGAAATATGTGTCTCCCGTGGAAGCCCATGCCATCCCAGGTGAGAAAATTGCATGCTGAATAAAGTTTGAGGGCTAAAACCTCCGTTTCAGGTTTTACCACATTGAGCCCAGAGCGTAAGGTCCCGACCTGGAATTTGGAGCCAAAATTGAAATTTTCACTTTGGCTGAAATTGCATGAATTATGTGTCCCCCGTGGAAGCCCATGCCATCCCAGGTGAGAAAAATGCATCCTGAATCAAATCTGAGGGCTAAAACCTCTGTTTCCGGTTTTAGCAGATTAGCTCAGAACGTAAGGGCCGGACCTGAAATTTGGAGCCAAAATTGAAATTTTTACTTTGGCTGAAATTGCATGAAATATGTGTCCCCCGTGGAAGCCCATGCCATCCCAGGTGAGAACAATGCATCCTGAATCAAGTCTGAGGGCTAAAACCTCTGTTTCGGGTTTTACCACATTGAGCCCAGAACGCAAGGGCCGGACCTGAAATTTGGAGCCAAAATTGAAATTTTCACTTTGGCTGAAATTGCATGAAATATGTGTCCCCCGTGGAAGCCCATGCCATCCCAGGTGAGAAAAATGCATCCTGAATCAAATCTGAGGGCTAAAACCTCTGTTTCTGGTTTAAGCAGATTGAGCTCAGAACGTAAGGGCCGGACCTGAAATTTGGAGCCAAAATTGAAATTTTTACTTTGGCTGAAATTGCATGAAATATGTGTCCCCCGTGGAAGCCCATGCCATCCCAGGTGAGAACAATGCATCCTGAATCAAGTCTGAGGGCTAAAACCTCTGTTTCGGGTTTTACCACATTGAGCCCAGAACGTAAGGGCCGGACCTGAAATTTGGAGCCAAAATTGAAATTTTCACTTTGGCTGAAATTGCATGAAATATGTGTCCCCCGTGGAAGCCCATGCCATCCCAGGTGAGAAATATGCATCCTGAATCAAGTCTGAGTGCTAAAACCTCTGTTTCCGGTTTTACCAGATTGAGCTCAGAACGTAAGGGCCGGACCTGAAATTTGGAGCCAAAATTGAAATTTTTACTTTGGCTGTAATTGCATGAAATATGTGTCCCCCGTGGAAGCCCATGCCATCCCAAGTGAGAAAAATGCATCCTGAATCAAATCTGAGGGCTAAAACCTCTGTTCCGGGTTTTACCAGATTGAGCTCAGAACGTAAGGGCCGGACCTGAAATTTGGAGCAAAATTTAAAATTTCACTTTGGCTGAAATTGCATGAAATATGTGTCCCCCGTGGAAGCCCATGCCATCCCAGGTGAGAAAAATGTATCCTGAATCACGTCTGAGGGCTAAATCCTCTGTTTCGGGTTTTACCACATTGAGCCCAGAATGTAAGGGCCGGACCTGAAATTTGGAGCCAAAATTGAAATTTTCACTTTGGCTGAAATTGCATGAAATATGTGTCCCCCGTGGAAGCCCATGCCATCCCAAGTGAGAAAAATGCATCCTGAATCAAATCTGAGGGCTAAAACCTCTGTTTCGGGTTTTAGCAGATTGAGCTCAGAACGTAAGGTCCCGACCTGAAATTTGGAGCCAAAATTGAAATTTTCACTTTGGCTGAAATTGCATGAAATATGTGTCCCCCGTGGAAGCCCATGCCATCCCAGGTGAGAAAAATGTATCCTGAATCAAGTCTGAGGGCTAAAATCTCTGTTTCGGGTTTTACCACATTGAGCCCAGAACGTAAGGGCCGGACCTGAAATTTGGAGCCAAAATTGAAATTTTCACTTTGGCTGAAATTGCATGAAATATGTGTCCCCCGTGGAAGCCCATGCCATCCCAGGTGAGAAAAATGCATCCTGAATCAAGTCTGAGGGCTAAAACCTCTGTTTCAGGTTTTCCCACATTAAGCCCAGAACGTAAGGGCCGGACCTGAAATTTGGAGCAAAATTGAAATTTTTACTATGGCTAAAATTGCATGAATTATGTGTCCCCCGTGGAAGCCCATGCCATCCCAGGTGAGAAAAATGCATCCTGAATCAAGTCTGAGGGCTAAGTACTCTTTTTCCGGTTTTCCCACATTGAGCCGAGAACGTAAGGGCCGGACCTGAAATTTGGAGCCAAAATTGAAATTTTCACTTTGGCTGAAATTGCATGAAGTATGTGTCCCCCGTGGAAGCCCATGCCATCCCAGGTGAGAAAAATGCATCCTGAATCAAATCTGAGGGCTAAAACCTCTGTTTCAGGTTTTCCCACATTGAGCCCAGAACGTAAGGGCCGGACCTGAATTTCGGAGCCAAAATTGAAATTTTCACTTTGGCTGAAATTGCATGAAATATGTGTCCCCCGTGGAAGCCCATGCCATCCCAGGTGAGAAAAATGCATCCTGAATCAAGTCTGAGGGCTAAAACCTCTGTTTCGGGTTTTACCACATTGAGCCCAGAACGTAAGGGCCGGACCTGAAATTTGGAGCCAAAACTGAAATTTTTACTATGGCTAAAATTGCATGAAATATGTGTCCCCCCTGGAAGCCCATGCCATCCCAGGTGAGAAAAATGCATCCTGAATCAAATCTGAGGGCTCAAACCTCTGTTTCAGGTTTTCCCACATTGAGCCCAGAACGTAAGGGCCGGACCTGAAATTTGGAGCCAAAATTGAAATTTTCACTTTGGCTGAAATTGCATGAAATATGTGTCCCCCGTGGAAGCCCATGCCATCCCAGGTGAGAAAAATGCATCCTGAATCAAGTCTGAGGGCTAAAACCTCTGTTTCGGGTTTTACCACATTGAGCCCAGAACGTAAGGGCCGGACCTGAAATTTGGAGCCAAAACTGAAATTTTCACTTTGGCTGAAATTGCATGAAATATGTGTCTCCCGTGGAAGCCCATGCCATCCCAGGTGAGTAATGCATGCTGAATAAAGTTTGAGGGCTAAAACCTCCGTTTCAGGTTTTACCACATTGAGCCCAGAACGTAAGGTCCCGACCTGGAATTTGGAGCCAAAATTGAAATTTTCACTTTGGCTGAAATTGCATGAATTATGTGTCCCCCGTGGAAGCCCATGCCATCCCAAGTGAGAAAAATGCATCCTGAATCAAGTCTGAGGGCTAAAACCTCTGTTTCGGGTTTTACCACAATGAGCCCAGAACGTAAGGGCCTGACCTGAAATTTGGAGCCAAAATTGAAATTTTCACTTTGGCTGAAATTGCATGAAATATGTGTCCCCCGTGGAAGCCCATGCCATCCCAGGTGAGAAAAATGCATCCTGAATCAAGTCTGAGGGCTAAAACCTCTGTTTCAGGATTTACCACATTAAGCCCAGAACGTAAGGGCCGGACCTGAAATTTGGAGCCAAAATTGAAATTTTCACTTTGGCTGAAATTGCATGAAATATGTGTCCCCCGTGGAAGCCCATGCCATCCCAAGTGAGAAAAATGCATCCTGAATCAAGTCTGAGGGCTAAAACCTCTGTTTCAGGTTTTACCACATTGAGCCCAGAGCGTAAGGTCCCGACCTGGAATTTGGAGCCAAAATTGAAATTTTTACTTTGGCTGAAATTGCATGAAATATGTGTCCCCCGTGGAAGCCCATGCCATCCCAAGTGAGAAAAATGCATCCTGAATCAAGTCTGAGGGCTAAAACCTCTGTTTCGGGTTTTACCACATTGAGCCCAGAACGCAAGGGCCGGACCTGAAATTTGGAGCCAAAATTGAAATTTTCACTTTGGCTGAAATTGCATGAAATATGTGTCCCCCGTGGAAGCCCATGCCATCCCAAGTGAGAAAAATGCATCCTGAATCAAATCTGAGGGCTAAAACCTCTGTTTCGGGTTTTACCACATTGAGCTCAGAACGTAAGGGCCGGACCTGAAATTTGCAGCCAAAATTGAAATTTTCACTTTGGCTGAAATTGCATGAAATATGTGTCCCCCGTGGAAGCCCATGCCATCCCAGGTGAGAAAAATGTATCCTGAATCAAGTCTGAGGGCTAAATCCTCTGTTTCGGGTTTTACCACATTGAGCTCAGAACGTAAGGGCCGGACCTGAAATTTGGAGCCAAAATTGAAATTTTTACTTTGGCTGAAATTGCATGAAATATGTGTCCCCCGTGGAAGCCCATGCCATCCCAGGTGAGAAAAATGCATCCTGAATCAAATCTGAGGGCTACAACCTCTGTTTCAGGTTTTCCCACATTGAGCCCAGAACGTAAGGGCCGGACCTGAAATTTGGAGCCAAAATTGAAATTTTCACTTTGGCTGAAATTGCATGAAATATGTGTCCCCCGTGGAAGCCCATGCCATCCCAGGTGAGAAAAATGCATCCTGAATCAAGTCTGAGGGCTATAACCTCTGTTTCGGGTTTTACCACATTGAGCCCAGAACATAAGGGCCGGACCTGAAATTTGGAGCCAAAATTGAAATTTTCACTTTGGCTGAAATTGCATGAAATATGTGTCCCCCGTGGAAGCCCATGCCATCCCAGGTGAGAAAAAGGCATCCTGAATCAAGTCTGAGGGCTAAAACCTCTGTTTCAGGTTTTACAAGATTGAGCCCAGAACGTAAGGGCCGGACCTGAAATTTGGAGCCAAAATTGAAATTTTCACTTTGGCTGAAATTGCATGAAATATGTGTCCCCCGTGGAAGCCCATGCCATCCCAAGTGAGAAAAATGCATCCTGAATCAAGTCTGAGGGCTAAAACCTCTGTTTCAGGTTTTACCACATTGAGCCCAGAGCGTAAGGTCCCGACCTGGAATTTGGAGCCAAAATTGAAATTTTTACTTTGGCTGAAATTGCATGAAATATGTGTCCCCCGTGGAAGCCCATGCCATCCCAAGTGAGAAAAATGCATCCTGAATCAAGTCTGAGGGCTAAAACCTCTGTTTCGGGTTTTACCACATTGAGCCCAGAACGTAAGGGCCGGACCTGAAATTTGGAGCCAAAATTGAAATTTTCACTTTGGCTGAAATTGCATGAAATATGTGTCTCCCGTGGAAGCCCATGCCATCCCAGGTGAGAAAATTGCATGCTGAATAAAGTTTGAGGGCTAAAACCTCCGTTTCAGGTTTTACCACATTGAGCCCAGAGCGTAAGGTCCCGACCTGGAATTTGGAGCCAAAATTGAAATTTTCACTTTGGCTGAAATTGCATGAATTATGTGTCCCCCGTGGAAGCCCATGCCATCCCAGGTGAGAAAAATGCATCCTGAATCAAATCTGAGGGCTAAAACCTCTGTTTCCGGTTTTAGCAGATTAGCTCAGAACGTAAGGGCCGGACCTGAAATTTGGAGCCAAAATTGAAATTTTTACTTTGGCTGAAATTGCATGAAATATGTGTCCCCCGTGGAAGCCCATGCCATCCCAGGTGAGAACAATGCATCCTGAATCAAGTCTGAGGGCTAAAACCTCTGTTTCGGGTTTTACCACATTGAGCCCAGAACGCAAGGGCCGGACCTGAAATTTGGAGCCAAAATTGAAATTTTCACTTTGGCTGAAATTGCATGAAATATGTGTCCCCCGTGGAAGCCCATGCCATCCCAGGTGAGAACAATGCATCCTGAATCAAGTCTGAGGGCTAAAACCTCTGTTTCGGGTTTTACCACATTGAGCCCAGAACGTAAGGGCCGGACCTGAAATTTGGAGCCAAAATTGAAATTTTCACTTTGGCTGAAATTGCATGAAATATGTGTCCCCCGTGGAAGCCCATGCCATCCCAGGTGAGAAATATGCATCCTGAATCAAGTCTGAGTGCTAAAACCTCTGTTTCCGGTTTTACCAGATTGAGCTCAGAACGTAAGGGCCGGACCTGAAATTTGGAGCCAAAATTGAAATTTTTACTTTGGCTGTAATTGCATGAAATATGTGTCCCCCGTGGAAGCCCATG
This sequence comes from Halichoeres trimaculatus, assembly GCF_033239565.1. NCBI lineage: Eukaryota > Metazoa > Chordata > Actinopteri > Labriformes > Labridae > Halichoeres > Halichoeres trimaculatus. The sequence continues at coordinate 11,406,739 of NW_027437185.1, forward strand.
CCATCCCAAGTGAGAAAAATGCATCCTGAATCAAATCTGAGGGCTAAAACCTCTGTTCCGGGTTTTACCAGATTGAGCTCAGAACGTAAGGGCCGGACCTGAAATTTGGAGCAAAATTTAAAATTTCACTTTGGCTGAAATTGCATGAAATATGTGTCCCCCGTGGAAGCCCATGCCATCCCAGGTGAGAAAAATGTATCCTGAATCACGTCTGAGGGCTAAATCCTCTGTTTCGGGTTTTACCACATTGAGCCCAGAATGTAAGGGCCGGACCTGAAATTTGGAGCCAAAATTGAAATTTTCACTTTGGCTGAAATTGCATGAAATATGTGTCCCCCGTGGAAGCCCATGCCATCCCAAGTGAGAAAAATGCATCCTGAATCAAATCTGAGGGCTAAAACCTCTGTTTCGGGTTTTAGCAGATTGAGCTCAGAACGTAAGGTCCCGACCTGAAATTTGGAGCCAAAATTGAAATTTTCACTTTGGCTGAAATTGCATGAAATATGTGTTCCCCGTGGAAGCCCATGCCATCCCAGGTGAGAAAAATGTATCCTGAATCAAGTCTGAGGGCTAAAATCTCTGTTTCGGGTTTTACCACATTGAGCCCAGAACGTAAGGGCCGGACCTGAAATTTGGAGCCAAAATTGAAATTTTCACTTTGGCTGAAATTGCATGAAATATGTGTCCCCCGTGGAAGCCCATGCCATCCCAGGTGAGAAAAATGTATCCTGAATCAAGTCTGAGGGCTAAATCCTCTGTTTCGGGTTTTACCACATTGAGCCCAGAACGTAAGGGCCGGACCTGAAATTTGGAGCCAAAATTGAAATTTTCACTTTGGCTGAAATTGCATGAAATATTTGTACCCCCCGTGGAAGCCAATGCCATCCCAAGTGAGAAAAATGCATCCTGAATCAAATCTGAGGGCTAAAACCTCTGTTTCGGGTTTTACCAGATTGAGCTCAGAACGTAAGGGCCGGACCTGAAATTTGGAGCCAAAATTGAAATTTTCACTTTGGCTGAAATTGCATGAAATATGTGTCCCCCGTGGAAGCCCATGCCATCCCAGGTGAGAAAAATGTATCCTGAATCAAGTCTGAGGGCTAAATCCTCTGTTTCGGGTTTTACCACATTGAGCCCAGAACGTAAGGGCCGGACCTGAAATTTGGAGCCAAAATTGAAATTTTCACTTTGGCTGAAATTGCATGAAATATGTGTCCCCCGTGGAAGCCCATGCCATCCCAGGTGAGAAAAATGCATCCTGAATCAAATCTGAGGGCTAAAACCTCTGTTTCAGGTTTTACCACAATGAGCCCAGAACGTAAGGGCCGGACCTGAAATTTGGAGCCAAAATTGAAATTTTTTACATTGGCTGTAATTGCATGAAATATGTGTCCCCCGTGGAAGCCCATGCCATCCCAGGTGAGAAAAATGCATCCTGAATCAAGTCTGAGGGCTAAAACCTCTGTTTCGGGTTTTACCACATTGAGCCCAGAACGTAAGGGCCGGACCTGAAATTTGGAGCCAAAACTGAAATTTTTACTATGGCTAAAATTGCATGAAATATGTGTCCCCCCTGGAAGCCCATGCCATCCCAGGTGAGAAAAATGCATCCTGAATCAAGTCTGAGGGCTAAAACCTCTGTTTCGGGTTTTACCAGATTGAGCCCAGAACGTAAGGGCCGGACCTGAAATTTGGAGCCAAAATTGAAATTTTCACTTTGGCTGAAATTGCATGAAGTATGTGTCCCCCGTGGAAGCCCATGCCATCCCAGGTGAGAAAAATGCATCCTGAATCAAGTCTGAGGGCTAAAACCTCTGTTTCGGGTTTTACCACATTGAGCCCAGAACGTAAGGGCCGGACCTGAAATTTGGAGCCAAAACTGAAATTTTTACTATGGCTAAAATTGCATGATATATGTGTCCCCCCTGGAAGCCCATGCCATCCCAGGTGAGAAAAATGCATCCTGAATCAAGTCTGAGGGCTAAAACCTCTGTTTCGGGTTTTACCAGATTGAGCCCAGAACGTAAGGGCCGGACCTGAAATTTGGAGCCAAAATTGAAATTTTCACTTTGGCTGAAATTGCATGAAATATGTGTCTCCCGTGGAAGCCCATGCCATCCCAGGTGAGAAAATTGCATGCTGAATAAAGTTTGAGGGCTAAAACCTCCGTTTCAGGTTTTACCACATTGAGCCCAGAACGTAAGGTCCCGACCTGGAATTTGGAGCCAAAATTGAAATTTTCACTTTGGCTGAAATTGCATGAATTATGTGTCCCCCATGGAAGCCCATGCCATCCCAGGTGAGAAAAATGCATCCTGAATCAAATCTGAGGGCTAAAAACTCTGTTTCGGGTTTTACCAGATTGAGCTCAGAACGTAAGGGCCGGACCTGAAATTTGGAGCCAAAATTGAAATTTTCACTTTGGCTGAAATTGCATGAAGTATGTGTCCCCCGTGGAAGCCCATGCCATCCCAGGTGAGAAAAATGCATCCTGAATCAAATCTGAGGGCTAAAACCTCTGTTTCAGGTTTTCCCACATTGAGCCCAGAACGTAAGGGCCGGACCTGAAATTTGGAGCCAAAACTGAAATTTTTACTATGGCTAAAATTGCATGAAATATGTGTCCCCCCTGGAAGCCCATGCCATCCCAGGTGAGAAAAATGCATCCTGAATCATGTCTGAGGGCTAAAACCTCTGTTTCGGGTTTTACCACATTGAGCCCAGAACGTAAGGGCCGGACCTGAAATTTGGAGCCAAAACTGAAATTTTCACTTTGGCTGAAATTGCATGAAATATGTGTCCCCCGTGGAAGCCCATGCCATCCCAGGTGAGAAAAATGCATCCTGAATCAAATCTGAGGGCTAAAACCTCTGTTTCAGGTTTTCCCACATTGAGCCCAGAACGTAAGGGCCGGACCTGAATTTCGGAGCCAAAATTGAAATTTTCACTTTGGCTGAAATTGCATGAAATATGTGTCCCCCGTGGAAGCCCATGCCATCCCAGGTGAGAAAAATGCATCCTGAATCAAGTCTGAGGGCTAAAACCTCTGTTTCGGGTTTTACCACATTGAGCCCAGAACGTAAGGGCCGGACCTGAAATTTGGAGCCAAAACTGAACTTTTTACTATGGCTAAAATTGCATGAAATATGTGTCCCCCCTGGAAGCCCATGCCATCCCAGGTGAGAAAAATGCATCCTGAATCAAATCTGAGGGCTCAAACCTCTGTTTCAGGTTTTCCCACATTGAGCCCAGAACGTAAGGGCCGGACCTGAAATTTGGAGCCAAAATTGAAATTTGCACTTTGGCTGAAATTGCATGAAATATGTGTCCCCCGTGGAAGCCCATGCCATCCCAGGTGAGAAAAATGCATCCTGAATCAAGTCTGAGGGCTAAAACCTCTGTTTCGGGTTTTACCACATTGAGCCCAGAACGTAAGGGCCGGACCTGAAATTTGGAGCCAAAACTGAAATTTTCACTTTGGCTGAAATTGCATGAAATATGTGTCTCCCGTGGAAGCCCATGCCATCCCAGGTGAGTAATGCATGCTGAATAAAGTTTGAGGGCTAAAACCTCCGTTTCAGGTTTTACCACATTGAGCCCAGAACGTAAGGTCCCGACCTGGAATTTGGAGCCAAAATTGAAATTTTCACTTTGGCTGAAATTGCATGAATTATGTGTCCCCCGTGGAAGCCCATGCCATCCCAAGTGAGAAAAATGCATCCTGAATCAAGTCTGAGGGCTAAAACCTCTGTTTCGGGTTTTACCACAATGAGCCCAGAACGTAAGGGCCGGACCTGAAATTTGGAGCCAAAATTGAAATTTTCACTTTGGCTGAAATTGCATGAAATATGTGTCCCCCGTGGAAGCCCATGCCATCCCAGGTGAGAAAAATGCATCCTGAATCAAGTCTGAGGGCTAAAACCTCTGTTTCAGGATTTACCACATTAAGCCCAGAACGTAAGGGCCGGACCTGAAATTTGGAGCCAAAATTGAAATTTTCACTTTGGCTGAAATTGCATGAAATATGTGTCCCCCGTGGAAGCCCATGCCATCCCAAGTGAGAAAAATGCATCCTGAATCAAGTCTGAGGGCTAAAACCTCTGTTTCAGGTTTTACCACATTGAGCCCAGAGCGTAAGGTCCCGACCTGGAATTTGGAGCCAAAATTGAAATTTTTACTTTGGCTGAAATTGCATGAAATATGTGTCCCCCGTGGAAGCCCATGCCATCCCAAGTGAGAAAAATGCATCCTGAATCAAGTCTGAGGGCTAAAACCTCTGTTTCGGGTTTTACCACATTGAGCCCAGAACGCAAGGGCCGGACCTGAAATTTGGAGCCAAAATTGAAATTTTCACTTTGGCTGAAATTGCATGAAATATGTGTCCCCCGTGGAAGCCCATGCCATCCCAGGTGAGAAAAATGCATCCTGAATCAAATCTGAGGGCTAAAACCTCTGTTTCGGGTTTTACCACATTGAGCTCAGAACGTAAGGGCCGGACCTGAAATTTGCAGCCAAAATTGAAATTTTCACTTTGGCTGAAATTGCATGAAATATGTGTCCCCCGTGGAAGCCCATGCCATCCCAGGTGAGAAAAATGTATCCTGAATCAAGTCTGAGGGCTAAATCCTCTGTTTCGGGTTTTACCACATTGAGCTCAGAACGTAAGGGCCGGACCTGAAATTTGGAGCCAAAATTGAAATTTTCACTTTGGCTGAAATTGCATGAAATATGTGTCCCCCGTGGAAGCCCATGCCATCCCAGGTGAGAAAAATGCATCCTGAATCAAATCTGAGGGCTACAACCTCTGTTTCAGGTTTTCCCACATTGAGCCCAGAACGTAAGGGCCGGACCTGAAATTTGGAGCCAAAATTGAAATTTTCACTTTGGCTGAAATTGCATGAAATATGTGTCCCCCGTGGAAGCCCATGCCATCCCAGGTGAGAAAAATGCATCCTGAATCAAGTCTGAGGGCTATAACCTCTGTTTCGGGTTTTACCACATTGAGCCCAGAACATAAGGGCCGGACCTGAAATTTGGAGCCAAAATTGAAATTTTCACTTTGGCTGAAATTGCATGAAATATGTGTCCCCCGTGGAAGCCCATGCCATCCCAAGTGAGAAAAAGGCATCCTGAATCAAGTCTGAGGGCTAAAACCTCTGTTTCAGGTTTTACAAGATTGAGCCCAGAACGTAAGGGCCGGACCTGAAATTTGGAGCCAAAATTGAAATTTTCACTTTGGCTGAAATTGCATGAAATATGTGTCCCCCGTGGAAGCCCATGCCATCCCAGGTGAGAAAAATGCATCCTGAATCAAATCTGAGGGCTACAACCTCTGTTTCAGGTTTTCCCACATTGAGCCCAGAACGTAAGGGCCGGACCTGAAATTTGGAGCCAAAATTGAAATTTTCACTTTGGCTGAAATTGCATGAAATATGTGTCCCCCGTGGAAGCCCATGCCATCCCAGGTGAGAAAAATGTATCCTGAATCAAGTCTGAGGGCTATAACCTCTGTTTCGGGTTTTACCACATTGAGCCCAGAACATAAGGGCCGGACCTGAAATTTGGAGCCAAAATTGAAATTTTCACTTTGGCTGAAATTGCATGAAATATGTGTCCCCTGTGGAAGCCCATGCCATCCCAGGTGAGAAAAATGCATCCTGAATCAAATCTGAGGGCTAAATCCTCTGTTTCGGGTTTTACCACATTGAGCCCAGAACGTAAGGGCCGGACCTGAAATTTGGAGCCAAAATTGAAATTTTCACTTTGGCTGAAATTGCATGAAATATGTGTCCCCCATGGAAGCCCATGCCATCCCAGGTGAGAAAAATGCATCCTGAATCAAATCTGAGGGCTAAAACCTCTGTTTCAGGTTTTCCCACATTGAGCCCAGAACTTAAGGGCCGGACCTGAAATTTGGAGCCAAAATTGAAATTTTCACTTTGGCTGAAATTGCATGAAATATGTGTCCCCTGTGGAAGCCCATGCCATCCCAGGTGAGAAAAATGCATCCTGAATCAAATCTGAGGGCTAAATCCTCTGTTTCGGGTTTTACCACATTGAGCCCAGAACGTAAGGGCCGGACCTGAAATTTGGAGCCAAAATTGAAATTTTCACTTTGGCTGAAATTGCATGAAATATGTGTCCCCCATGGAAGCCCATGCCATCCCAGGTGAGAAAAATGCATCCTGAATCAAATCTGAGGGCTAAAACCTCTGTTTCAGGTTTTCCCACATTGAGCCCAGAACTTAAGGGCCGGACCTGAAATTTGGAGCCAAAATTGAAATTTTCACTTTGGCTGAAATTGCATGAAATATGTGTCCCCCGTGGATGCCCATGCCATCCCAGGTAAGAAAAATGCATCCTGAATCAAGTCTGAGGGCTAAAACCTCTGTTTCGGGTTTTACCACATCGAGCCCAGAATGTAAGGGCCGGACCTGAAATTTGGAGCAAAACTGAAATTTTTACTATGGCTAAAATTGCATGAAATATGTGTCCCCCCTGGAAGCCCATGCCATCCCAGGTGAGAAAAATGCATCCTGAATCAAGTCTGAGGGCTAAAACCTTTGTTTCGGGTTTTACCAGATTGAGCCCAGAACGTAAGGGCCGGACCTGAAATTTGGAGCCAAAATTGAAATTTTCACTTTGGCTGAAATTGCATGAAATATGTGTCTCCCGTGGAAGCCCATGCCATCCCAGGTGAGAAAATTGCATGCTGAATAAAGTTTGAGGGCTAAAACCTCCGTTTCAGGTTTTACCACATTGAGCCCAGAGCGTAAGGTCCCGACCTGGAATTTGGAGCCAAAATTGAAATTTTCACTTTGGCTGAAATTGCATGAATTATGTGTCCCCCGTGGAAGCCCATGCCATCCCAGGTGAGAAAAATGCATCCTGAATCAAATCTGAGGGCTAAAACCTCTGTTTCCGGTTTTAGCAGATTAGCTCAGAACGTAAGGGCCGGACCTGAAATTTGGAGCCAAAATTGAAATTTTTACTTTGGCTGAAATTGCATGAAATATGTGTCCCCCGTGGAAGCCCATGCCATCCCAGGTGAGAACAATGCATCCTGAATCAAGTCTGAGGGCTAAAACCTCTGTTTCGGGTTTTACCACATTGAGCCCAGAACGCAAGGGCCGGACCTGAAATTTGGAGCCAAAATTGAAATTTTCACTTTGGCTGAAATTGCATGAAATATGTGTCCCCCGTGGAAGCCCATGCCATCCCAGGTGAGAAAAATGCATCCTGAATCAAATCTGAGGGCTAAAACCTCTGTTTCTGGTTTAAGCAGATTGAGCTCAGAACGTAAGGGCCGGACCTGAAATTTGGAGCCAAAATTGAAATTTTTACTTTGGCTGAAATTGCATGAAATATGTGTCCCCCGTGGAAGCCCATGCCATCCCAGGTGAGAACAATGCATCCTGAATCAAGTCTGAGTGCTAAAACCTCTGTTTCGGGTTTTACCACATTGAGCCCAGAACGTAAGGGCCGGACCTGAAATTTGGAGCCAAAATTGAAATTTTCACTTTGGCTGAAATTGCATGAAATATGTGTCCCCCGTGGAAGCCCATGCCATCCCAGGTGAGAAATATGCATCCTGAATCAAGTCTGAGTGCTAAAACCTCTGTTTCCGGTTTTACCAGATTGAGCTCAGAACGTAAGGGCCGGACCTGAAATTTGGAGCCAAAATTGAAATTTTTACTTTGGCTGTAATTGCATGAAATATGTGTCCCCCGTGGAAGCCCATGCTATCCCAAGTGAGAAAAATGCATCCTGAATCAAATCTGAGGGCTAAAACCTCTGTTCCGGGTTTTACCAGATTGAGCTCAGAACGTAAGGGCCGGACCTGAAATTTGGAGCCAAAATTGAAATTTTCACTTTGGCTGAAATTGCATGAAATATGTGTCCCCCGTGGAAGCCCATGCCATCCCAGGTGAGAAAAATGTATCCTGAATCACGTCTGAGGGCTAAATCCTCTGTTTCGGGTTTTACCACATTGAGCCCAGAATGTAAGGGCCGGACCTGAAATTTGGAGCCAAAATTGAAATTTTCACTTTGGCTGAAATTGCATGAAATATGTGTCCCCCGTGGAAGCCCATGCCATCCCAAGTGAGAAAAATGCATCCTGAATCAAATCTGAGGGCTAAAACCTCTGTTTCGGGTTTTAGCAGATTGAGCTCAGAACGTAAGGTCCCGACCTGAAATTTGGAGCCAAAATTGAAATTTTCACTTTGGCTGAAATTGCATGAAATATGTGTCCCCCGTGGAAGCCCATGCCATCCCAGGTGAGAAAAATGTATCCTGAATCAAGTCTGAGGGCTAAAATCTCTGTTTCGGGTTTTCCCACATTGAGCCCAGAACGTAAGGGCCGGACCTGAAATTTGGAGCCAAAATTGAAATTTTCACTTTGGCTGAAATTGCATGAAATATGTGTCCCCCGTGGAAGCCCATGCCATCCCAGGTGAGAAAAATGTATCCTGAATCAAGTCTGAGGGCTAAATCCTCTGTTTCGGGTTTTACCACATTGAGCCCAGAACGTAAGGGCCGGACCTGAAATTTGGAGCCAAAATTGAAATTTTCACTTTGGCTGAAATTGCATGAAATATTTGTACCCCCCGTGGAAGCCAATGCCATCCCAAGTGAGAAAAATGCATCCTGAATCAAATCTGAGGGCTAAAACCTCTGTTTCGGGTTTTACCAGATTGAGCTCAGAACGTAAGGGCCGGACCTGAAATTTGGAGCCAAAATTGAAATTTTCACTTTGGCTGAAATTGCATGAAATATGTGTCCCCCGTGGAAGCCCATGCCATCCCAGGTGAGAAAAATGTATCCTGAATCAAGTCTGAGGGCTAAATCCTCTGTTTCGGGTTTTACCACATTGAGCCCAGAACGTAAGGGCCGGACCTGAAATTTGGAGCCAAAATTGAAATTTTCACTTTGGCTGAAATTGCATGAAATATGTGTCCCCCGTGGAAGCCCATGCCATCCCAGGTGAGAAAAATGCATCCTGAATCAAATCTGAGGGCTAAAACCTCTGTTTCAGGTTTTACCACAATGAGCCCAGAACGTAAGGGCCGGACCTGAAATTTGGAGCCAAAATTGAAATTTTTTACATTGGCTGTAATTGCATGAAATATGTGTCCCCCGTGGAAGCCCATGCCATCCCAGGTGAGAAAAATGCATCCTGAATCAAGTCTGAGGGCTAAGTACTCTTTTTCGCGTTTTACCACATTGAGCCGAGAACGTAAGGGCCGGACCTGAAATTTGGAGCCAAAATTGAAATTTTCACTTTGGCTGAAATTGCATGAAGTATGTGTCCCCCGTGGAAGCCCATGCCATCCCAGGTGAGAAAAATGCATCCTGAATCAAATCTGAGGGCTAAAACCTCTGTTTCAGGTTTTCCCACATTGAGCCCAGAACGTAAGGGCCGGACCTGAAATTTGGAGCCAAAATTGAAATTTTCACTTTGGCTGAAATTGCATGAAATATGTGTCCCCCGTGGAAGCCCATGCCATCCCAGGTGAGAAAAATGCATCCTGAATCAAGTCTGAGGGCTAAAACCTCTGTTTCGGGTTTTACCACATTGAGCCCAGAACGTAAGGGCCGGACCTGAAATTTGGAGCCAAAACTGAAATTTTTACTATGGCTAAAATTGCATGAAATATGTGTCCCCCCTGGAAGCCCATGCCATCCCAGGTGAGAAAAATGCATCCTGAATCAAGTCTGAGGGCTAAAACCTCTGTTTCAGGTTTTCCCACATTGAGCCCAGAACTTAAGGGCCGGACCTGAAATTTGGAGCCAAAATTGAAATTTTCACTTTGGCTGAAATTGCATGAAATATGTGTCCCCCGTGGATGCCCATGCCATCCCAGGTGAGAAAAATGCATCCTGAATCAAGTCTGAGGGCTAAAACCTCTGTTTCGGGTTTTACCACATCGAGCCCAGAATGTAAGGGCCGGACCTGAAATTTGGAGCAAAACTGAAATTTTTACTATGGCTAAAATTGCATGAAATATGTGTCCCCCGTGGAAGCCCATGCCATCCCAGGTGAGAACAATGCATCCTGAATCAAGTCTGAGTGCTAAAACCTCTGTTTCGGGTTTTACCACATTGAGCCCAGAACGTAAGGGCCGGACCTGAAATTTGGAGCCAAAATTGAAATTTTCACTTTGGCTGAAATTGCATGAAATATGTGTCCCCCGTGGAAGCCCATGCCATCCCAGGTGAGAAATATGCATCCTGAATCAAGTCTGAGTGCTAAAACCTCTGTTTCCGGTTTTACCAGATTGAGCTCAGAACGTAAGGGCCGGACCTGAAATTTGGAGCCAAAATTGAAATTTTTACTTTGGCTGTAATTGCATGAAATATGTGTCCCCCGTGGAAGCCCATGCTATCCCAAGTGAGAAAAATGCATCCTGAATCAAATCTGAGGGCTAAAACCTCTGTTCCGGGTTTTACCAGATTGAGCTCAGAACGTAAGGGCCGGACCTGAAATTTGGAGCCAAAATTGAAATTTTCACTTTGGCTGAAATTGCATGAAATATGTGTCCCCCGTGGAAGCCCATGCCATCCCAGGTGAGAAAAATGTATCCTGAATCACGTCTGAGGGCTAAATCCTCTGTTTCGGGTTTTACCACATTGAGCCCAGAATGTAAGGGCCGGACCTGAAATTTGGAGCCAAAATTGAAATTTTCACTTTGGCTGAAATTGCATGAAATATGTGTCCCCCGTGGAAGCCCATGCCATCCCAAGTGAGAAAAATGCATCCTGAATCAAATCTGAGGGCTAAAACCTCTGTTTCGGGTTTTAGCAGATTGAGCTCAGAACGTAAGGTCCCGACCTGAAATTTGGAGCCAAAATTGAAATTTTCACTTTGGCTGAAATTGCATGAAATATGTGTCCCCCGTGGAAGCCCATGCCATCCCAGGTGAGAAAAATGTATCCTGAATCAAGTCTGAGGGCTAAAATCTCTGTTTCGGGTTTTCCCACATTGAGCCCAGAACGTAAGGGCCGGACCTGAAATTTGGAGCCAAAATTGAAATTTTCACTTTGGCTGAAATTGCATGAAATATGTGTCCCCCGTGGAAGCCCATGCCATCCCAGGTGAGAAAAATGTATCCTGAATCAAGTCTGAGGGCTAAATCCTCTGTTTCGGGTTTTACCACATTGAGCCCAGAACGTAAGGGCCGGACCTGAAATTTGGAGCCAAAATTGAAATTTTCACTTTGGCTGAAATTGCATGAAATATTTGTACCCCCCGTGGAAGCCAATGCCATCCCAAGTGAGAAAAATGCATCCTGAATCAAATCTGAGGGCTAAAACCTCTGTTTCGGGTTTTACCAGATTGAGCTCAGAACGTAAGGGCCGGACCTGAAATTTGGAGCCAAAATTGAAATTTTCACTTTGGCTGAAATTGCATGAAATATGTGTCCCCCGTGGAAGCCCATGCCATCCCAGGTGAGAAAAATGTATCCTGAATCAAGTCTGAGGGCTAAATCCTCTGTTTCGGGTTTTACCACATTGAGCCCAGAACGTAAGGGCCGGACCTGAAATTTGGAGCCAAAATTGAAATTTTCACTTTGGCTGAAATTGCATGAAATATGTGTCCCCCGTGGAAGCCCATGCCATCCCAGGTGAGAAAAATGCATCCTGAATCAAATGTGAGGGCTAAAACCTCTGTTTCAGGTTTTACCACAATGAGCCCAGAACGTAAGGGCCGGACCTGAAATTTGGAGCCAAAATTGAAATTTTTTACATTGGCTGTAATTGCATGAAATATGTGTCCCCCGTGGAAGCCCATGCCATCCCAGGTGAGAAAAATGCATCCTGAATCAAGTCTGAGGGCTAAGTACTCTTTTTCGCGTTTTACCACATTGAGCCCAGAATGTAAGGGCCGGACCTGAAATTTGGAGCCAAAATTGAAATTTTCACTTTGGCTGAAATTGCATGAAGTATGTGTCCCCCGTGGAAGCCCATGCCATCCCAGGTGAGAAAAATGCATCCTGAATCAAATCTGAGGGCTAAAACCTCTGTTTCAGGTTTTCCCACATTGAGCCCAGAACGTAAGGGCCGGACCTGAAATTTGGAGCCAAAATTGAAATTTTCACTTTGGCTGAAATTGCATGAAATATGTGTCCCCCGTGGAAGCCCATGCCATCCCAGGTGAGAAAAATGCATCCTGAATCAAGTCTGAGGGCTAAAACCTCTGTTTCGGGTTTTACCACATTGAGCCCAGAACGTAAGGGCCGGACCTGAAATTTGGAGCCAAAACTGAAATTTTTACTATGGCTAAAATTGCATGAAATATGTGTCCCCCCTGGAAGCCCATGCCATCCCAGGTGAGAAAAATGCATCCTGAATCAAGTCTGAGGGCTAAAACCTCTGTTTCAGGTTTTCCCACATTGAGCCCAGAACTTAAGGGCCGGACCTGAAATTTGGAGCCAAAATTGAAATTTTCACTTTGGCTGAAATTGCATGAAATATGTGTCCCCCGTGGATGCCCATGCCATCCCAGGTGAGAAAAATGCATCCTGAATCAAGTCTGAGGGCTAAAACCTCTGTTTCGGGTTTTACCACATCGAGCCCAGAATGTAAGGGCCGGACCTGAAATTTGGAGCAAAACTGAAATTTTTACTATGGCTAAAATTGCATGAAATATGTGTCCCCCCTGGAAGCCCATGCCATCCCAGGTGAGAAAAATGCATCCTGAATCAAGTCTGAGGGCTAAAACCTTTGTTTCGGGTTTTACCAGATTGAGCCCAGAACGTAAGGGCCGGACCTGAAATTTGGAGCCAAAATTGAAATTTTCACTTTGGCTGAAATTGCATGAAATATGTGTCTCCCGTGGAAGCCCATGCCATCCCAGGTGAGAAAATTGCATGCTGAATAAAGTTTGAGGGCTAAAACCTCCGTTTCAGGTTTTACCACATTGAGCCCAGAGCGTAAGGTCCCGACCTGGAATTTGGAGCCAAAATTGAAATTTTCACTTTGGCTGAAATTGCATGAATTATGTGTCCCCCGTGGAAGCCCATGCCATCCCAGGTGAGAAAAATGCATCCTGAATCAAATCTGAGGGCTAAAACCTCTGTTTCGGGTTTTACCACATTGAGCCCAGAACGTAAGGGCCGGACCTGAAATTTGGAGCCAAAATTGAAATTTTCACTTTGGCTGAAATTGCATGAAATATGTGTCCCCCGTGGAAGCCCATGCCATCCCAGGTGAGAAATATGCATCCTGAATCAAGTCTGAGTGCTAAAACCTCTGTTTCCGGTTTTACCAGATTGAGCTCAGAACGTAAGGGCCGGACCTGAAATTTGGAGCCAAAATTGAAATTTTTACTTTGGCTGTAATTGCATGAAATATGTGTCCCCCGTGGAAGCCCATGCTATCCCAAGTGAGAAAAATGCATCCTGAATCAAATCTGAGGGCTAAAACCTCTGTTCCGGGTTTTACCAGATTGAGCTCAGAACGTAAGGGCCGGACCTGAAATTTGGAGCCAAAATTGAAATTTTCACTTTGGCTGAAATTGCATGAAATATGTGTCCCCCGTGGAAGCCCATGCCATCCCAGGTGAGAAAAATGTATCCTGAATCACGTCTGAGGGCTAAATCCTCTGTTTCGGGTTTTACCACATTGAGCCCAGAATGTAAGGGCCGGACCTGAAATTTGGAGCCAAAATTGAAATTTTCACTTTGGCTGAAATTGCATGAAATATGTGTCCCCCGTGGAAGCCCATGCCATCCCAAGTGAGAAAAATGCATCCTGAATCAAATCTGAGGGCTAAAACCTCTGTTTCGGGTTTTAGCAGATTGAGCTCAGAACGTAAGGGCCGGACCTGAAATTTGGAGCCAAAATTGAAATTTTCACTTTGGCTGAAATTGCATGAAATATGTGTCCCCCGTGGAAGCCCATGCCATCCCAGGTGAGAAAAATGTATCCTGAATCAAGTCTGAGGGCTAAATCCTCTGTTTCGGGTTTTACCACATTGAGCCCAGAACGTAAGGGCCGGACCTGAAATTTGGAGCCAAAATTGAAATTTTCACTTTGGCTGAAATTGCATGAAATATGTGTCCCCCGTGGAAGCCCATGCCATCCCAGGTGAGAAAAATGCATCCTGAATCAAATCTGAGGGCTAAAACCTCTGTTTCAGGTTTTACCACAATGAGCCCAGAACATAAGGGCCGGACCTGAAATTTGGAGCCAAAATTGAAATTTTTTACATTGGCTGTAATTGCATGAAATATGTGTCCCCCGTGGAAGCCCATGCCATCCCAGGTGAGAAAAATGCATCCTGAATCAAGTCTGAGGGCTAAGTACTCTTTTTCGCGTTTTACCACATTGAGCCGAGAACGTAAGGGCCGGACCTGAAATTTGGAGCCAAAATTGAAATTTTCACTTTGGCTGAAATTGCATGAAGTATGTGTCCCCCGTGGAAGCCCATGCCATCCCAGGTGAGAAAAATGCATCCTGAATCAAATCTGAGGGCTAAAACCTCTGTTTCAGGTTTTCCCACATTGAGCCCAGAACGTAAGGGCCGGACCTGAAATTTGGAGCCAAAATTGAAATTTTCACTTTGGCTGAAATTGCATGAAATATGTGTCCCCCGTGGAAGCCCATGCCATCCCAGGTGAGAAAAATGCATCCTGAATCAAGTCTGAGGGCTAAAACCTCTGTTTCGGGTTTTACCACATTGAGCCCAGAACGTAAGGGCCGGACCTGAAATTTGGAGCCAAAACTGAAATTTTTACTATGGCTAAAATTGCATGAAATATGTGTCCCCCCTGGAAGCCCATGCCATCCCAGGTGAGAAAAATGCATCCTGAATCAAGTCTGAGGGCTAAAACCTCTGTTTCAGGTTTTCCCACATTGAGCCCAGAACTTAAGGGCCGGACCTGAAATTTGGAGCCAAAATTGAAATTTTCACTTTGGCTGAAATTGCATGAAATATGTGTCCCCCGTGGATGCCCATGCCATCCCAGGTGAGAAAAATGCATCCTGAATCAAGTCTGAGGGCTAAAACCTCTGTTTCGGGTTTTACCACATCGAGCCCAGAATGTAAGGGCCGGACCTGAAATTTGGAGCAAAACTGAAATTTTTACTATGGCTGAAATTGCATGAAATATGTGTCCCCCCTGGAAGCCCATGCCATCCCAGGTGAGAAAAATGCATCCTGAATCAAGTCTGAGGGCTAAAACCTTTGTTTCGGGTTTTACCAGATTGAGCCCAGAACGTAAGGGCCGGACCTGAAATTTGGAGCCAAAATTGAAATTTTCACTTTGGCTGAAATTGCATGAAATATGTGTCTCCCGTGGAAGCCCATGCCATCCCAGGTGAGAAAATTGCATGCTGAATAAAGTTTGAGGGCCAAAACCTCCGTTTCAGGTTTTACCACATTGAGCCCAGAGCGTAAGGTCCCGACCTGGAATTTGGAGCCAAAATTGAAATTTTCACTTTGGCTGAAATTGCATGAAATATGTGTCCCCCGTGGAAGCCCATGCCATCCCAGGTGAGAAAAAGGCATCCTGAATCAAGTCTGAGGGCTAAAACCTCTGTTTCAGGTTTTACCAGATTGAGCCCAGAACGTAAGGGCCGGACCTGAAATTTGGAGCCAAAATTGAAATTTTCACTTTGGCTGAAATTGCATGAAATATGTGTCCCCCGTGGAAGCCCATGCCATCCCAAGTGAGAAAAATGCATCCTGAATCAAATCTGAGGGCTAAAACCTCTGTTTCGGGTTTTACCACATTGAGCTCAGAACGTAAGGGCCGGACCTGAAATTTGGAGCCAAAATTGAAATTTTCACTTTGGCTGAAATTGCATGAAATATGTGTCCCCCGTGGAAGCCCATGCCATCCCAAGTGAGAAAAATGCATCCTGAATCAAGTCTGAGGGCTAAATCCTCTGTTTCGGGTTTTACCACATTGAGCCCAGAACGTAAGGGCCGGACCTGAAATTTGGAGCCAAAATTGAAATTTTCACTTTGGCTGAAATTGCATGAAATATGTGTCCCCCGTGGAAGCCCATGCCATCCCAGGTGAGAAAAATGCATCCTGAATCAAATCTGAGGGCTACAACCTCTGTTTCAGGTTTTCCCACATTGAGCCCAGAACGTAAGGGCCGGACCTGAAATTTGGAGCCAAAATTGAAATTTTCACTTTGGCTGAAATTGCATGAAATATGTGTCCCCCGTGGAAGCCCATGCCATCCCAGGTGAGAAAAATGTATCCTGAATCAAGTCTGAGGGCTATAACCTCTGTTTCGGGTTTTACCACATTGAGCCCAGAACATAAGGGCCGGACCTGAAATTTGGAGCCAAAATTGAAATTTTCACTTTGGCTGAAATTGCATGAAATATGTGTCCCCTGTGGAAGCCCATGCCATCCCAGGTGAGAAAAATGCATCCTGAATCAAATCTGAGGGCTAAATCCTCTGTTTCGGGTTTTACCACATTGAGCCCAGAACGTAAGGGCCGGACCTGAAATTTGGAGCCAAAATTGAAATTTTCACTTTGGCTGAAATTGCATGAAATATGTGTCCCCCGTGGAAGCCCATGCCATCCCAGGTGAGAAAAATGCATCCTGAATCAAATCTGAGGGCTACAACCTCTGTTTCAGGTTTTCCCACATTGAGCCCAGAACGTAAGGGCCGGACCTGAAATTTGGAGCCAAAATTGAAATTTTCACTTTGGCTGAAATTGCATGAAATATGTGTCCCCCATGGAAGCCCATGCCATCCCAGGTGAGAAAAATGCATCCTGAATCAAATCTGAGGGCTAAAACCTCTGTTTTAGGTTTTCCCACATTGAGCCCAGAACTTAAGGGCCGGACCTGAAATTTGGAGCCAAAATTGAAATTTTCACTTTGGCTGAAATTGCATGAAATATGTGTCCCCCGTGGATGCCCATGCCATCCCAGGTGAGAAAAATGCATCCTGAATCAAGTCTGAGGGCTAAAACCTCTGTTTCGGGTTTTACCACATCGAGCCCAGAATGTAAGGGCCGGACCTGAAATTTGGAGCAAAACTGAAATTTTTACTATGGCTAAAATTGCATGAAATATGTGTCCCCCCTGGAAGCCCATGCCATCCCAGGTGAGAAAAATGCATCCTGAATCAAGTCTGAGGGCTAAAACCTTTGTTTCGGGTTTTACCAGATTGAGCCCAGAACGTAAGGGCCGGACCTGAAATTTGGAGCAAAACTGAAATTTTTACTTTGGCTGAAATTGCATGAAATATGTGTCTCCCGTGGAAGCCCATGCCATCCCAGGTGAGAAAATTGCATGCTGAATAAAGTTTGAGGGCTAAAACCTCCGTTTCAGGTTTTACCACATTGAGCCCAGAGCGTAAGGTCCCGACCTGGAATTTGGAGCCAAAATTGAAATTTTCACTTTGGCTGAAATTGCATGAAATATGTGTCCCCCGTGGAAGCCCATGCCATCCCAGGTGAGAAAAAGGCATCCTGAATCAAGTCTGAGGGCTAAAACCTCTGTTTCAGGTTTTACCAGATTGAGCCCAGAACGTAAGGGCCGGACCTGAAATTTGGAGCCAAAATTGAAATTTTCACTTTGGCTGAAATTGCATGAAATATGTGTCCCCCGTGGAAGCCCATGCCATCCCAAGTGAGAAAAATGCATCCTGAATCAAATCTGAGGGCTAAAACCTCTGTTTCGGGTTTTACCACATTGAGCTCAGAACGTAAGGGCCAGACCTGAAATTCGGAGCCAAAATTGAAATTTTCACTTTGGCTGAAATTGCATGAAATATGTGTCCCCCGTGGAAGCCCATGCCATCCCAAGTGAGAAAAATGCATCCTGAATCAAGTCTGAGGGCTAAATCCTCTGTTTCGGGTTTTACCACATTGAGCCCAGAACGTAAGGGCCGGACCTGAAATTTGGAGCCAAAATTGAAATTTTCACTTTGGCTGAAATTGCATGAAATATGTGTCTCCCGTGGAAGCCCATGCCATCCCAGGTGAGAAAATTGCATCCTGAATCAAATCTGAGGGCTACAACCTCTGTTTTTGGTTTTCCCACATTGAGCCCAGAACGTAAGGGCCGGACCTGAAATTTGGAGCCAAAATTGAAATTTTCACTTTGGCTGAAATTGCATGAAATATGTGTCCCCCATGGAAGCCCATGCCATCCCAGGTGAGAAAAATGCATCCTGAATCAAATCTGAGGGCTAAAAACTCTGTTTCGGGTTTTACCAGATTGAGCTCAGAACGTAAGGGCCGGACCTGAAATTTGGAGCCAAAATTGAAATTTTCACTTTGGCTGAAATTGCATGAAGTATGTGTCCCCCGTGGAAGCCCATGCCATCCCAGGTGAGAAAAATGCATCCTGAATCAAATCTGAGGGCTAAAACCTCTGTTTCAGGTTTTCCCACATTGAGCCCAGAACGTAAGGGCCGGACCTGAAATTTGGAGCCAAAATTGAAATTTTCACTTTGGCTGAAATTGCATGAAATATGTGTCCCCCGTGGAAGCCCATGCCATCCCAGGTGAGAAAAATGCATCCTGAATCAAGTCTGAGGGCTAAAACCTCTGTTTCGGGTTTTACCACAATGAGCCCAGAACGTAAGGGCCGGACCTGAAATTTGGAGCCAAAATTGAAATTTTCACTTTGGCTGTAATTGCATGAAATATGTGTCCCCCGTGGAAGCCCATGCCATCCCAGGTGAGAAAAATGCATCCTGAATCAAGTCTGAGGGCTAAGTACTCTTTTTCGGGTTTTCCCACATTGAGCCGAGAACGTAAGGGCCGGACCTGAAATTTGGAGCCAAAACTGAAATTTTCACTTTGGCTGAAATTGCATGAAGTATGTGTCCCCCGTGGAAGCCCATGCCATCCCAGGTGAGAAAAATGCATCCTGAATCAAATCTGAGGGCTAAAACCTCTGTTTCAGGTTTTCCCACATTGAGCCCAGAACGTAAGGGCCGGACCTGAATTTCGGAGCCAAAATTGAAATTTTCACTTTGGCTGAAATTGCATGAAATATGTGTCCCCCGTGGAAGCCCATGCCATCCCAGGTGAGAAAAATGCATCCTGAATCAAGTCTGAGGGCTAAAACCTCTGTTTCGGGTTTTACCACATTGAGCCCAGAACGTAAGGGCCGGACCTGAAATTTGGAGCCAAAACTGAAATTTTTACTATGGCTAAAATTGCATGAAATATGTGTCCCCCCTGGAAGCCCATGCCATCCCAGGTGAGAAAAATGCATCCTGAATCAAATCTGAGGGCTCAAACCTCTGTTTCAGGTTTTCCCACATTGAGCCCAGAACGTAAGGGCCGGACCTGAAATTTGGAGCCAAAATTGAAATTTTCACTTTGGCTGAAATTGCATGAAATATGTGTCCCCCGTGGAAGCCCATGCCATCCCAGGTGAGAAAAATGCATCCTGAATCAAGTCTGAGGGCTAAAACCTCTGTTTCGGGTTTTACCACATTGAGCCCAGAACGTAAGGGCCGGACCTGAAATTTGGAGCCAAAACTGAAATTTTCACTTTGGCTGAAATTGCATGAAATATGTGTCTCCCGTGGAAGCCCATGCCATCCCAGGTGAGTAATGCATGCTGAATCAAGTTTGAGGGCTAAAACCTCCGTTTCAGGTTTTACCACATTGAGCCCAGAACGTAAGGTCCCGACCTGGAATTTGGAGCCAAAATTGAAATTTTCACTTTGGCTGAAATTGCATGAATTATGTGTCCCCCGTGGAAGCCCATGCCATCCCAAGTGAGAAAAATGCATCCTGAATCAAGTCTGAGGGCTAAAACCTCTGTTTCGGGTTTTACCACAATGAGCCCAGAACGTAAGGGCCAGACCTGAAATTTGGAGCCAAAATTGAAATTTTCACTTTGGCTGAAATTGCATGAAATATGTGTCCCCCGTGGAAGCCCATGCCATCCCAGGTGAGAAAAATGCATCCTGAATCAAGTCTGAGGGCTAAAACCTCTGTTTCAGGATTTACCACATTAAGCCCAGAACGTAAGGGCCGGACCTGAAATTTGGAGCCAAAATTGAAATTTTCACTTTGGCTGAAATTGCATGAAATATGTGTCCCCCGTGGAAGCCCATGCCATCCCAAGTGAGAAAAATGCATCCTGAATCAAGTCTGAGGGCTAAAACCTCTGTTTCAGGTTTTACCACATTGAGCCCAGAGCGTAAGGTCCCGACCTGGAATTTGGAGCCAAAATTGAAATTTTTACTTTGGCTGAAATTGCATGAAATATGTGTCCCCCGTGGAAGCCCATGCCATCCCAAGTGAGAAAAATGCATCCTGAATCAAGTCTGAGGGCTAAAACCTCTGTTTCGGGTTTTACCACATTGAGCCCAGAACGCAAGGGCCGGACCTGAAATTTGGAGCCAAAATTGAAATTTTCACTTTGGCTGAAATTGCATGAAATATGTGTCCCCCGTGGAAGCCCATGCCATCCCAAGTGAGAAAAATGCATCCTGAATCAAATCTGAGGGCTAAAACCTCTGTTTCGGGTTTTACCACATTGAGCTCAGAACGTAAGGGCCGGACCTGAAATTTGCAGCCAAAATTGAAATTTTCACTTTGGCTGAAATTGCATGAAATATGTGTCCCCCGTGGAAGCCCATGCCATCCCAGGTGAGAAAAATGTATCCTGAATCAAGTCTGAGGGCTAAATCCTCTGTTTCGGGTTTTACCACATTGAGCTCAGAACGTAAGGGCCGGACCTGAAATTTGGAGCCAAAATTGAAATTTTCACTTTGGCTGAAATTGCATGAAATATGTGTCCCCCGTGGAAGCCCATGCCATCCCAGGTGAGAAAAATGCATCCTGAATCAAATCTGAGGGCTACAACCTCTGTTTCAGGTTTTCCCACATTGAGCCCAGAACGTAAGGGCCGGACCTGAAATTTGGAGCCAAAATTGAAATTTTTACTTTGGCTGAAATTGCATGAAATATGTGTCCCCCGTGGAAGCCCATGCCATCCCAGGTGAGAACAATGCATCCTGAATCAAGTCTGAGGGCTAAAACCTCTGTTTCGGGTTTTACCACATTGAGCCCAGAACGTAAGGGCCGGACCTGAAATTTGGAGCCAAAATTGAAATTTTCACTTTGGCTGAAATTGCATGAAATATGTGTCCCCCGTGGAAGCCCATGCCATCCCAGGTGAGAAATATGCATCCTGAATCAAGTCTGAGTGCTAAAACCTCTGTTTCCGGTTTTACCAGATTGAGCTCAGAACGTAAGGGCCGGACCTGAAATTTGGAGCCAAAATTGAAATTTTTACTTTGGCTGTAATTGCATGAAATATGTGTCCCCCGTGGAAGCCCATGCCATCCCAAGTGAGAAAAATGCATCCTGAATCAAATCTGAGGGCTAAAACCTCTGTTCCGGGTTTTACCAGATTGAGCTCAGAACGTAAGGGCCGGACCTGAAATTTGGAGCCAAAATTGAAATTTTCACTTTGGCTGAAATTGCATGAAATATGTGTCCCCCGTGGAAGCCCATGCCATCCCAGGTGAGAAAAATGTATCCTGAATCACGTCTGAGGGCTAAATCCTCTGTTTCGGGTTTTACCACATTGAGCCCAGAATGTAAGGGCCGGACCTGAAATTTGGAGCCAAAATTGAAATTTTCACTTTGGCTGAAATTGCATGAAATATGTGTCCCCCGTGGAAGCCCATGCCATCCCAAGTGAGAAAAATGCATCCTGAATCAAATCTGAGGGCTAAAACCTCTGTTTCGGGTTTTAGCAGATTGAGCTCAGAACGTAAGGTCCCGACCTGAAATTTGGAGCCAAAATTGAAATTTTCACTTTGGCTGAAATTGCATGAAATATGTGTCCCCCGTGGAAGCCCATGCCATCCCAGGTGAGAAAAATGTATCCTGAATCAAGTCTGAGGGCTAAAATCTCTGTTTCGGGTTTTACCACATTGAGCCCAGAACGTAAGGGCCGGACCTGAAATTTGGAGCCAAAATTGAAATTTTCACTTTGGCTGAAATTGCATGAAATATGTGTCCCCCGTGGAAGCCCATGCCATCCCAGGTGAGAAAAATGCATCCTGAATCAAATCTGAGGGCTACAACCTCTGTTTCAGGTTTTCCCACATTGAGCCCAGAACGTAAGGGCCGGACCTGAAATTTGGAGCCAAAATTGAAATTTTCACTTTGGCTGAAATTGCATGAAATATGTGTCCCCCGTGGAAGCCCATGCCATCCCAGGTGAGAAAAATGTATCCTGAATCAAGTCTGAGGGCTAAATCCTCTGTTTCGGGTTTTACCACATTGAGCCCAGAACGTAAGGGCCGGACCTGAAATTTGGAGCCAAAATTGAAATTTTCACTTTGGCTGAAATTGCATGAAATATTTGTACCCCCCGTGGAAGCCAATGCCATCCCAAGTGAGAAAAATGCATCCTGAATCAAATCTGAGGGCTAAAACCTCTGTTTCGGGTTTTACCAGATTGAGCTCAGAACGTAAGGGCCGGACCTGAAATTTGGAGCCAAAATTGAAATTTTCACTTTGGCTGAAATTGCATGAAATATGTGTCCCCCGTGGAAGCCCATGCCATCCCAGGTGAGAAAAATGTATCCTGAATCAAGTCTGAGGGCTAAATCCTCTGTTTCGGGTTTTACCACATTGAGCCCAGAACGTAAGGGCCGGACCTGAAATTTGGAGCCAAAATTGAAATTTTCACTTTGGCTGAAATTGCATGAAATATGTGTCCCCCGTGGAAGCCCATGCCATCCCAGGTGAGAAAAATGCATCCTGAATCAAGTCTGAGGGCTAAAACCTCTGTTTCAGGTTTTACCACAATGAGCCCAGAACGTAAGGGCCGGACCTGAAATTTGGAGCCAAAATTGAAATTTTTTACATTGGCTGTAATTGCATGAAATATGTGTCCCCCGTGGAAGCCCATGCCATCCCAGGTGAGAAAAATGCATCCTGAATCAAGTCTGAGGGCTAAGTACTCTTTTTCGCGTTTTACCACATTGAGCCGAGAACGTAAGGGCCGGACCTGAAATTTGGAGCCAAAATTGAAATTTTCACTTTGGCTGAAATTGCATGAAGTATGTGTCCCCCGTGGAAGCCCATGCCATCCCAGGTGAGAAAAATGCATCCTGAATCAAATCTGAGGGCTAAAACCTCTGTTTCAGGTTTTCCCACATTGAGCCCAGAACGTAAGGGCCGGACCTGAAATTTGGAGCCAAAATTGAAATTTTCACTTTGGCTGAAATTGCATGAAATATGTGTCCCCCGTGGAAGCCCATGCCATCCCAGGTGAGAAAAATGCATCCTGAATCAAGTCTGAGGGCTAAAACCTCTGTTTCGGGTTTTACCACATTGAGCCCAGAACGTAAGGGCCGGACCTGAAATTTGGAGCCAAAACTGAAATTTTTACTATGGCTAAAATTGCATGAAATATGTGTCCCCCCTGGAAGCCCATGCCATCCCAGGTGAGAAAAATGCATCCTGAATCAAGTCTGAGGGCTAAAACCTCTGTTTCGGGTTTTACCAGATTGAGCCCAGAACGTAAGGGCCGGACCTGAAATTTGGAGCCAAAATTGAAATTTTCACTTTGGCTGAAATTGCATGAAGTATGTGTCCCCCGTGGAAGCCCATGCCATCCCAGGTGAGAAAAATGCATCCTGAATCAAGTCTGAGGGCTAAAACCTCTGTTTCGGGTTTTACCACATTGAGCCCAGAACGTAAGGGCCGGACCTGAAATTTGGAGCCAAAACTGAAATTTTTACTATGGCTAAAATTGCATGATATATGTGTCCCCCCTGGAAGCCCATGCCATCCCAGGTGAGAAAAATGCATCCTGAATCAAGTCTGAGGGCTAAAACCTCTGTTTCGGGTTTTACCAGATTGAGCCCAGAACGTAAGGGCCGGACCTGAAATTTGGAGCCAAAACTGAAATTTTCACTTTGGCTGAAATTGCATGAAATATGTGTCTCCCGTGGAAGCCCATGCCATCCCAGGTGAGAAAATTGCATGCTGAATAAAGTTTGAGGGCTAAAACCTCCGTTTCAGGTTTTACCACATTGAGCCCAGAACGTAAGGTCCCGACCTGGAATTTGGAGCCAAAATTGAAATTTTCACTTTGGCTGAAATTGCATGAATTATGTGTCCCCCATGGAAGCCCATGCCATCCCAGGTGAGAAAAATGCATCCTGAATCAAATCTGAGGGCTAAAAACTCTGTTTCGGGTTTTACCAGATTGAGCTCAGAACGTAAGGGCCGGACCTGAAATTTGGAGCCAAAATTGAAATTTTCACTTTGGCTGAAATTGCATGAAGTATGTGTCCCCCGTGGAAGCCCATGCCATCCCAGGTGAGAAAAATGCATCCTGAATCAAATCTGAGGGCTAAAACCTCTGTTTCAGGTTTTCCCACATTGAGCCCAGAACGTAAGGGCCGGACCTGAAATTTGGAGCCAAAACTGAAATTTTTACTATGGCTAAAATTGCATGAAATATGTGTCCCCCCTGGAAGCCCATGCCATCCCAGGTGAGAAAAATGCATCCTGAATCATGTCTGAGGGCTAAAACCTCTGTTTCGGGTTTTACCACATTGAGCCCAGAACGTAAGGGCCGGACCTGAAATTTGGAGCCAAAACTGAAATTTTCACTTTGGCTGAAATTGCATGAAATATGTGTCTCCTGTGGAAGCCCATGCCATCCCAGGTGAGAAAATTGCATGCTGAATAAAGTTTGAGGGCTAAAACCTCCGTTTCAGGTTTTACCACATTTAGCCCAGAACATAAGGTCCCGACCTGGAATTTGGAGCCAAAATTGAAATTTTCACTTTGGCTGAAATTGCATGAATTATGTGTCCCCCGTGGAAGCCCATGCCATCCCAAGTGAGAAAAATGCATCCTGAATCAAGTCTGAGGGCTAAAACCTCTGTTTCGGGTTTTACCACAATGAGCCCAGAACGTAAGGGCCGGACCTGAAATTTGGAGCCAAAATTGAAATTTTCACTTTGGCTGAAATTGCATGAAATATGTGTCCCCCGTGGAAGCCCATGCCATCCCAGGTGAGAAAATTGCATGCTGAATAAAGTTTGAGGGCTAAAACCTCCGTTTCAGGTTTTACCACATTGAGCCCACAACGTAAGGTCCCGACCTGGAATTTGGAGCCAAAATTGAAATTTTCACTTTGGCTGAAATTGCATGAATTATGTGTCCCCCATGGAAGCCCATGCCATCCCAGGTGAGAAAAATGCATCCTGAATCAAATCTGAGGGCTAAAAACTCTGTTTCGGGTTTTACCAGATTGAGCTCAGAACGTAAGGGCCGGACCTGAAATTTGGAGCCAAAATTGAAATTTTTACTTTGGCTGAAATTGCATGAAATATGTGTCCCCCGTGGAAGCCCAAGCCATCCCAGGTGAGAACAATGCATCCTGAATCAAGTCTGAGGGCTAAATCCTCTGTTTCGGGTTTTACCACATTGAGCCCAGAACGCAAGGGCCGGACCTGAAATTTGGAGCCAAAATTGAAATTTTCACTTTGGCTGAAATTGCATGAAATATGTGTCCCCCGTGGAAGCCCATGCCATCCCAGGTGAGAAAAATGCATCCTGAATCAAGTCTGAGTGCTAAAACCTCTGTTTCGGGTTTTACCAGATTGAGCTCAGAACGTAAGGGCCGGACCTGAAATTTGGAGCCAAAATTGAAATTTTCACTTTGGCTGAAATTGCATGAAATATGTGTCCCCCGTGGAAGCCCATGCCATCCCAGGTGAGAAAAATGTATCCTGAATCAAGTCTGAGGGCTAAATCCTCTGTTTCGGGTTTTACCACATTGAGCCCAGAATGTAAGGGCCGGACCTGAAATTTGGAGCCAAAATTGAAATTTTCACTTTGGCTGAAATTGCATGAAATATGTGTCCCCCGTGGAAGCCCATGCCATCCCAAGTGAGAAAAATGCATCCTGAATCAAATCTGAGGGCTAAAACCTCTGTTTCGGGTTTTACCACATTGAGCTCAGAACGTAAGGGCCGGACCTGAAATTTGGAGCCAAAATTGAAATTTTCACTTTGGCTGAAATTGCATGAAATATGTGTCCCCCGTGGAAGCCCATGCCATCCCAGGTGAGAAAAATGTATCCTGAATCAAGTCTGAGGGCTAAAATCTCTGTTTCGGGTTTTACCACATTGAGCCCAGAACGTAAGGGCCGGACCTGAAATTTGGAGCCAAAATTGAAATTTTCACTTTGGCTGAAATTGCATGAAATATGTGTCCCCCGTGGAAGCCCATGCCATCCCAGGTGAGAAAAATGCATCCTGAATCAAATCTGAGGGCTACAACCTCTGTTTCAGGTTTTCCCACATTGAGCCCAGAACGTAAGGGCCGGACCTGAAATTTGGAGCCAAAATTGAAATTTTCACTTTGGCTGAAATTGCATGAAATATGTGTCCCCCGTGGAAGCCCATGCCATCCCAGGTGAGAAAAATGCATCCTGAATCAAGTCTGAGGGCTATAACCTCTGTTTCGGGTTTTACCACATTGAGCCCAGAACATAAGGGACGGACCTGAAATTTGGAGCCAAAATTGAAATTTTCACTTTGGCTGAAATTGCATGAAATATGTGTCCCCCGTGGAAGCCCATGCCATCCCAGGTGAGAAAAAGGCATCCTGAATCAAGTCTGAGGGCTAAAACCTCTGTTTCAGGTTTTACCAGATTGAGCCCAGAACGTAAGGGCCGGACCTGAAATTTGGAGCCAAAATTGAAATTTTCACTTTGGCTGAAATTGCATGAAATATGTGTCCCCCGTGGAAGCCCATGCCATCCCAAGTGAGAAAAATGCATCCTGAATCAAATCTGAGGGCTAAAACCTCTGTTTCGGGTTTTACCACATTGAGCTCAGAACGTAAGGGCCGGACCTGAAATTTGGAGCCAAAATTGAAATTTTCACTTTGGCTGAAATTGCATGAAATATGTGTCCCCCGTGGAAGCCCATGCCATCCCAAGTGAGAAAAATGCATCCTGAATCAAATCTGAGGGCTAAATCCTCTGTTTCGGGTTTTACCACATTGAGCCCAGAACGTAAGGGCCGGACCTGAAATTTGGAGCCAAAATTGAAATTTTCACTTTGGCTGAAATTGCATGAAATATGTGTCCCCCGTGGAAGCCCATGCCATCCCAGGTGAGAAAAATGCATCCTGAATCAAATCTGAGGGCTACAACCTCTGTTTCAGGTTTTCCCACATTGAGCCCAGAACGTAAGGGCCGGACCTGAAATTTGGAGCCAAAATTGAAATTTTCACTTTGGCTGAAATTGCATGAAATATGTGTCCCCCATGGAAGCCCATGCCATCCCAGGTGAGAAAAATGCATCCTGAATCAAATCTGAGGGCTAAAACCTCTGTTTCGGGGTTTACCAGATTGAGCTCAGAACGTAAGGGCCGGACCTGAAATTTGGAGCCAAAATTGAAATTTTCACTTTGGCTGAAATTGCATGAAGTATGTGTCCCCCGTGGAAGCCCATGCCATCCCAGGTGAGAAAAATGCATCCTGAATCAAATCTGAGGGCTAAAACCTCTGTTTCAGGTTTTCCCACATTGAGCCCAGAACGTAAGGGCCGGACCTGAAATTTGGAGCCAAAATTGAAATTTTCACTTTGGCTGAAATTGCATGAAATATGTGTCCCCCGTGGAAGCCCATGCCATCCCAGGTGAGAAAAATGCATCCTGAATCAAATCTGAGGGCTACAACCTCTGTTTCAGGTTTTCCCACATTGAGCCCAGAACGTAAGGGCCGGACCTGAAATTTGGAGCCAAAATTGAAATTTTCACTTTGGCTGAAATTGCATGAAATATGTGTCCCCCATGGAAGCCCATGCCATCCCAGGTGAGAAAAATGCATCCTGAATCAAATCTGAGGGCTAAAAACTCTGTTTCGGGGTTTACCAGATTGAGCTCAGAACGTAAGGGCCGGACCTGAAATTTGGAGCCAAAATTGAAATTTTCACTTTGGCTGAAATTGCATGAAGTATGTGTCCCCCGTGGAAGCCCATGCCATCCCAGGTGAGAAAAATGCATCCTGAATCAAATCTGAGGGCTAAAACCTCTGTTTCAGGTTTTCCCACATTGAGCCCAGAACGTAAGGGCCGGACCTGAAATTTGGAGCCAAAATTGAAATTTTCACTTTGGCTGAAATTGCATGAAATATGTGTCCCCCGTGGAAGCCCATGCCATCCCAGGTGAGAAAAATGCATCCTGAATCAAGTCTGAGGGCTAAAACCTCTGTTTCGGGTTTTACCACAATGAGCCCAGAACGTAAGGGCCGGACCTGAAATTTGGAGCCAAAATTGAAATTTTCACTTTGGCTGAAATTGCATGAAATATGTGTCCCCCGTGGAAGCCCATGCCATCCCAGGTGAGAAAAATGCATCCTGAATCAAGTCTGAGGGCTAAGTACTCTTTTTCGGGTTTTACCACATTGAGCCCAGAACGTAAGGGCCGGACCTGAAATTTGGAGCCAAAATTGAAATTTTCACTTTGGCTGAAATTGCATGAAGTATGTGTCCCCCGTGGAAGCCCATGCCATCCCAGGTGAGAAAAATGCATCCTGAATCAAATCTGAGGGCTAAAACCTCTGTTTCAGGTTTTCCCACATTGAGCCCAGAACGTAAGGGCCGGACCTGAAATTTGGAGCCAAAATTGAAATTTTCACTTTGGCTGAAATTGCATGAAATATGTGTCCCCCGTGGAAGCCCATGCCATCCCAGGTGAGAAAAATGCATCCTGAATCAAGTCTGAGGGCTAAAACCTCTGTTTCGGGTTTTACCACATTGAGCCCAGAACGTAAGGGCCGGACCTGAAATTTGGAGCCAAAACTGAAATTTTTACTATGGCTAAAATTGCATGAAATATGTGTCCCCCCTGGAAGCCCATGCCATCCCAGGTGAGAAAAATGCATCCTGAATCAAGTCTGAGGGCTAAAACCTCTGTTTCGGGTTTTACCAGATTGAGCCCAGAACGTAAGGGCCGGACCTGAAATTTGGAGCCAAAATTGAAATTTTCACTTTGGCTGAAATTGCATGAAGTATGTGTCCCCCGTGGAAGCCCATGCCATCCCAGGTGAGAAAAATGCATCCTGAATCAAGTCTGAGGGCTAAAACCTCTGTTTCGGGTTTTACCACATTGAGCCCAGAACGTAAGGGCCGGACCTGAAATTTGGAGCCAAAACTGAAATTTTTACTATGGCTAAAATTGCATGATATATGTGTCCCCCCTGGAAGCCCATGCCATCCCAGGTGAGAAAAATGCATCCTGAATCAAGTCTGAGGGCTAAAACCTCTGTTTCGGGTTTTACCAGATTGAGCCCAGAACGTAAGGGCCGGACCTGAAATTTGGAGCCAAAACTGAAATTTTCACTTTGGCTGAAATTGCATGAAATATGTGTCTCCCGTGGAAGCCCATGCCATCCCAGGTGAGAAAATTGCATGCTGAATAAAGTTTGAGGGCTAAAACCTCCGTTTCAGGTTTTACCACATTGAGCCCAGAACGTAAGGTCCCGACCTGGAATTTGGAGCCAAAATTGAAATTTTCACTTTGGCTGAAATTGCATGAATTATGTGTCCCCCATGGAAGCCCATGCCATCCCAGGTGAGAAAAATGCATCCTGAATCAAATCTGAGGGCTAAAAACTCTGTTTCGGGTTTTACCAGATTGAGCTCAGAACGTAAGGGCCGGACCTGAAATTTGGAGCCAAAATTGAAATTTTCACTTTGGCTGAAATTGCATGAAGTATGTGTCCCCCGTGGAAGCCCATGCCATCCCAGGTGAGAAAAATGCATCCTGAATCAAATCTGAGGGCTAAAACCTCTGTTTCAGGTTTTCCCACATTGAGCCCAGAACGTAAGGGCCGGACCTGAAATTTGGAGCCAAAACTGAAATTTTTACTATGGCTAAAATTGCATGAAATATGTGTCCCCCCTGGAAGCCCATGCCATCCCAGGTGAGAAAAATGCATCCTGAATCATGTCTGAGGGCTAAAACCTCTGTTTCGGGTTTTACCACATTGAGCCCAGAACGTAAGGGCCGGACCTGAAATTTGGAGCCAAAATTGAAATTTTCACTTTGGCTGAAATTGCATGAAATATGTGTCTCCTGTGGAAGCCCATGCCATCCCAGGTGAGAAAATTGCATGCTGAATAAAGTTTGAGGGCTAAAACCTCCGTTTCAGGTTTTACCACATTTAGCCCAGAACATAAGGTCCCGACCTGGAATTTGGAGCCAAAATTGAAATTTTCACTTTGGCTGAAATTGCATGAATTATGTGTCCCCCGTGGAAGCCCATGCCATCCCAAGTGAGAAAAATGCATCCTGAATCAAGTCTGAGGGCTAAAACCTCTGTTTCGGGTTTTACCACAATGAGCCCAGAACGTAAGGGCCGGACCTGAAATTTGGAGCCAAAATTGAAATTTTCACTTTGGCTGAAATTGCATGAAATATGTGTCCCCCGTGGAAGCCCATGCCATCCCAGGTGAGAAAATTGCATGCTGAATAAAGTTTGAGGGCTAAAACCTCCGTTTCAGGTTTTACCACATTGAGCCCACAACGTAAGGTCCCAACGTGGAATTTGGAGCCAAAATTGAAATTTTCACTTTGGCTGAAATTGCATGAATTATGTGTCCCCCATGGAAGCCCATGCCATCCCAGGTGAGAAAAATGCATCCTGAATCAAATCTGAGGGCTAAAAACTCTGTTTCGGGTTTTACCAGATTGAGCTCAGAACGTAAGGGCCGGACCTGAAATTTGGAGCCAAAATTGAAATTTTTACTTTGGCTGAAATTGCATGAAATATGTGTCCCCCGTGGAAGCCCAAGCCATCCCAGGTGAGAACAATGCATCCTGAATCAAGTCTGAGGGCTAAAACCTCTGTTTCAGGTTTTACCACATTGAGCCCAGAACGCAAGGGCCGGACCTGAAATTTGGAGCCAAAATTGAAATTTTCACTTTGGCTGAAATTGCATGAAATATGTGTCCCCCGTGGAAGCCCATGCCATCCCAGGTGAGAAAAATGCATCCTGAATCAAGTCTGAGTGCTAAAACCTCTGTTTCGGGTTTTACCAGATTGAGCTCAGAACGTAAGGGCCGGACCTGAAATTTGGAGCCAAAATTGAAATTTTCACTTTGGCTGAAATTGCATGAAATATGTGTCCCCCGTGGAAGCCCATGCCATCCCAGGTGAGAAAAATGTATCCTGAATCAAGTCTGAGGGCTAAATCCTCTGTTTCGGGTTTTACCACATTGAGCCCAGAATGTAAGGGCCGGACCTGAAATTTGGAGCCAAAATTGAAATTTTCACTTTGGCTGAAATTGCATGAAATATGTGTCCCCCGTGGAAGCCCATGCCATCCCAAGTGAGAAAAATGCATCCTGAATCAAATCTGAGGGCTAAAACCTCTGTTTCGGGTTTTACCACATTGAGCTCAGAACGTAAGGGCCGGACCTGAAATTTGGAGCCAAAATTGAAATTTTCACTTTGGCTGAAATTGCATGAAATATGTGTCCCCCGTGGAAGCCCATGCCATCCCAGGTGAGAAAAATGTATCCTGAATCAAGTCTGAGGGCTAAATCCTCTGTTTCGGGTTTTACCACATTGAGCCCAGAACGTAAGGGCCGGACCTGAAATTTGGAGCCAAAATTGAAATTTTCACTTTGGCTGAAATTGCATGAAATATGTGTCCCCCGTGGAAGCCCATGCCATCCCAGGTGAGAAAAATGCATCCTGAATCAAATCTGAGGGCTACAACCTCTGTTTCAGGTTTTCCCACATTGAGCCCAGAACGTAAGGGCCGGACCTGAAATTTGGAGCCAAAATTGAAATTTTCACTTTGGCTGAAATTGCATGAAATATGTGTCCCCCGTGGAAGCCCATGCCATCCCAGGTGAGAAAAATGCATCCTGAATCAAGTCTGAGGGCTATAACCTCTGTTTCGGGTTTTACCACATTGAGCCCAGAACGTAAGGGCCGGACCTGAAATTTGGAGCCAAAATTGAAATTTTTACTTTGGCTGAAATTGCATGAAATATGTGTCCCCCGTGGAAGCCCATGCCATCCCAAGTGAGAAAAATGCATCCTGAATCAAATCTGAGGGCTAAAACCTCTGTTTCGGGTTTTACCACATTGAGCTCAGAACGTAAGGGCCGGACCTGAAATTTGGAGCCAAAATTGAAATTTTCACTTTGGCTGAAATTGCATGAAATATGTGTCCCCCGTGGAAGCCCATGCCATCCCAAGTGAGAAAAATGCATCCTGAATCAAATCTGAGGGCTAAATCCTCTGTTTCGGGTTTTACCACATTGAGCCCAGAACGTAAGGGCCGGACCTGAAATTTGGAGCCAAAATTGAAATTTTCACTTTGGCTGAAATTGCATGAAATATGTGTCCCCCGTGGAAGCCCATGCCATCCCAGGTGAGAAAAATGCATCCTGAATCAAATCTGAGGGCTACAACCTCTGTTTCAGGTTTTCCCACATTGAGCCCAGAACGTAAGGGCCGGACCTGAAATTTGGAGCCAAAATTGAAATTTTCACTTTGGCTGAAATTGCATGAAATATGTGTCCCCCATGGAAGCCCATGCCATCCCAGGTGAGAAAAATGCATCCTGAATCAAATCTGAGGGCTAAAACCTCTGTTTCGGGGTTTACCAGATTGAGCTCAGAACGTAAGGGCCGGACCTGAAATTTGGAGCCAAAATTGAAATTTTCACTTTGGCTGAAATTGCATGAAGTATGTGTCCCCCGTGGAAGCCCATGCCATCCCAGGTGAGAAAAATGCATCCTGAATCAAATCTGAGGGCTAAAACCTCTGTTTCAGGTTTTCCCACATTGAGCCCAGAACGTAAGGGCCGGACCTGAAATTTGGAGCCAAAATTGAAATTTTCACTTTGGCTGAAATTGCATGAAATATGTGTCCCCCGTGGAAGCCCATGCCATCCCAGGTGAGAAAAATGCATCCTGAATCAAATCTGAGGGCTACAACCTCTGTTTCAGGTTTTCCCACATTGAGCCCAGAACGTAAGGGCCGGACCTGAAATTTGGAGCCAAAATTGAAATTTTCACTTTGGCTGAAATTGCATGAAATATGTGTCCCCCATGGAAGCCCATGCCATCCCAGGTGAGAAAAATGCATCCTGAATCAAATCTGAGGGCTAAAAACTCTGTTTCGGGGTTTACCAGATTGAGCTCAGAACGTAAGGGCCGGACCTGAAATTTGGAGCCAAAATTGAAATTTTCACTTTGGCTGAAATTGCATGAAGTATGTGTCCCCCGTGGAAGCC
The DNA here is from genome assembly GCF_033239565.1 of Halichoeres trimaculatus. NCBI lineage: Eukaryota > Metazoa > Chordata > Actinopteri > Labriformes > Labridae > Halichoeres > Halichoeres trimaculatus. Next base: position 11,440,000 of record NW_027437185.1, read on the forward strand.
CATGCCATCCCAGGTGAGAAAAATGCATCCTGAATCAAATCTGAGGGCTAAAACCTCTGTTTCAGGTTTTCCCACATTGAGCCCAGAACGTAAGGGCCGGACCTGAAATTTGGAGCCAAAATTGAAATTTTCACTTTGGCTGAAATTGCATGAAATATGTGTCCCCCGTGGAAGCCCATGCCATCCCAGGTGAGAAAAATGCATCCTGAATCAAGTCTGAGGGCTAAAACCTCTGTTTCGGGTTTTACCACAATGAGCCCAGAACGTAAGGGCCGGACCTGAAATTTGGAGCCAAAATTGAAATTTTCACTTTGGCTGAAATTGCATGAAATATGTGTCCCCCGTGGAAGCCCATGCCATCCCAGGTGAGAAAAATGCATCCTGAATCAAGTCTGAGGGCTAAGTACTCTTTTTCGGGTTTTACCACATTGAGCCGAGAACGTAAGGGCCGGACCTGAAATTTGGAGCCAAAATTGAAATTTTCACTTTGGCTGAAATTGCATGAAGTATGTGTCCTCCGTGGAAGCCCATGCCATCCCAGGTGAGAAAAATGCATCCTGAATCAAATCTGAGGGCTAAAACCTCTGTTTCAGGTTTTCCCACATTGAGCCCAGAACGTAAGGGCCGGACCTGAAATTTGGAGCCAAAATTGAAATTTTCACTTTGGCTGAAATTGCATGAAATATGTGTCCCCCGTGGAAGCCCATGCCATCCCAGGTGAGAAAAATGCATCCTGAATCAAGTCTGAGGGCTAAAACCTCTGTTTCGGGTTTTACCACATTGAGCCCAGAACGTAAGGGCCGGACCTGAAATTTGGAGCCAAAACTGAAATTTTTACTATGGCTAAAATTGCATGAAATATGTGTCCCCCCTGGAAGCCCATGCCATCCCAGGTGAGAAAAATGCATCCTGAATCAAATCTGAGGGCTAAAACCTCTGTTTCAGGTTTTCCCACATTGAGCCCAGAACGTAAGGGCCGGACCTGAAATTTGGAGCCAAAATTGAAATTTTCACTTTGGCTGAAATTGCATGAAATATGTGTCCCCCGTGGAAGCCCATGCCATCCCAGGTGAGAAAAATGCATCCTGAATCAAGTCTGAGGGCTAAAACCTCTGTTTCGGGTTTTACCACATTGAGCCCAGAACGTAAGGGCCGGACCTGAAATTTGGAGCCAAAACTGAAATTTTCACTTTGGCTGAAATTGCATGAAATATGTGTCCCCCGTGGAAGCCCATGCCATCCCAGGTGAGTAATGCATGCTGAATAAAGTTTGAGGGCTAAAACCTCCGTTTCAGGTTTTACCACATTGAGCCCAGAACGTAAGGTCCCGACCTGGAATTTGGAGCCAAAATTGAAATTTTCACTTTGGCTGAAATTGCATGAATTATGTGTCCCCCGTGGAAGCCCATGCCATCCCAAGTGAGAAAAATGCATCCTGAATCAAATCTGAGGGCTAAAACCTCTGTTTCAGGTTTTCCCACATTGAGCCCAGAACGTAAGGGCCGGACCTGAAATTTGGAGCCAAAATTGAAATTTTCACTTTGGCTGAAATTGCATGAAATATGTGTCCCCCGTGGAAGCCCATGCCATCCCAGGTGAGAAAAATGCATCCTGAATCAAGTCTGAGGGCTAAAACCTCTGTTTCAGGATTTACCACATTAAGCCCAGAACGTAAGGGCCGGACCTGAAATTTGGAGCCAAAATTGAAATTTTCACTTTGGCTGAAATTGCATGAAATATGTGTCCCCCGTGGAAGCCCATGCCATCCCAGGTGAGAAAAATGCATCCTGAATCAAGTCTGAGGGCTAAAACCTCTGTTTCGGGTTTTAGCAGATTGAGCTCAGAACGTAAGGGCCGGACCTGAAATTTGGAGCCAAAATTGAAATTTTCACTTTGGCTGAAATTGCATGAAATATGTGTCCCCCGTGGAAGCCCATGCCATCCCAGGTGAGAAAAATGTATCCTGAATCAAGTCTGAGGGCTAAATCCTCTGTTTCGGGTTTTACCACATTGAGCCCAGAATGTAAGGGCCGGACCTGAAATTTGGAGCCAAAATTGAAATTTTCACTTTGGCTGAAATTGCATGAAATATGTGTCCCCCGTGGAAGCCCATGCCATCCCAAGTGAGAAAAATGCATCCTGAATCAAATCTGAGGGCTAAAACCTCCGTTTCAGGTTTTACCACATTGAGCTCAGAACGTAAGGGCCGGACCTGAAATTTGGAGCCAAAATTGAAATTTTCACTTTGGCTGAAATTGCATGAAATATGTGTCCCCCGTGGAAGCCCATGCCATCCCAGGTGAGAAAAATGCATCCTGAATCAAGTCTGAGGGCTAAATCCTCTGTTTCGGGTTTTACCACATTGAGCTCAGAACGTAAGGGCCGGACCTGAAATTTGGAGCCAAAATTGAAATTTTCACTTTGGCTGAAATTGCATGAAATATGTGTCCCCCGTGGAAGCCCATGCCATCCCAAGTGAGAAAAATGCATCCTGAATCAAGTCTGAGGGCTAAATCCTCTGTTTCGGGTTTTAGCAGATTGAGCTCAGAACGTAAGGGCCGGACCTGAAATTTGGAGCCAAAATTGAAATTTTCACTTTGGCTGAAATTGCATAAAATATGTGTCCCCCGTGGAAGCCCATGCCATCCCAGGTGAGAAAAATGCATCCTGAATCAAATCTGAGGGCTAAAACCTCTGTTTCAGATTTTCCCACATTGAGCCCAGAACGTAAGGGCCGGACCTGAAATTTGGAGCCAAAATTGAAATTTTCACTTTGGCTGAAATTGCATGAAATATGTGTCCCCCGTGGAAGCCCATGCCATCCCAGGTGAGAAAAATGCATCCTGAATCAAGTCTGAGGGCTAAAACCTCTGTTTCGGGTTTTACCACATTGAGCCCAGAACGTAAGGGCCGGACCTGAAATTTGGAGCCAAAATTGAAATTTTCACTTTGGCTGAAATTGCATGAAATATGTGTCCCCCGTGGAAGCCCATGCCATCCCAGGTGAGAAAAATGCATCCTGAATCAAATCTGAGGGCTAAAACCTCTGTTTCAGGTTTTACCACAATGAGCCCAGAACGTAAGGGCCGGACCTGAAATTTGGAGCCAAAATTGAAATTTTTTACATTGGCTGTAATTGCATGAAATATGTGTCCCCCGTGGAAGCCCATGCCATCCCAGGTGAGAAAAATGCATCCTGAATCAAGTCTGAGGGCTAAGTACTCTTTTTCGCGTTTTACCACATTGAGCCGAGAACGTAAGGGCCGGACCTGAAATTTGGAGCCAAAATTGAAATTTTCACTTTGGCTGAAATTGCATGAAGTATGTGTCCCCCGTGGAAGCCCATGCCATCCCAGGTGAGAAAAATGCATCCTGAATCAAATCTGAGGGCTAAAACCTCTGTTTCAGGTTTTCCCACATTGAGCCCAGAACGTAAGGGCCGGACCTGAAATTTGGAGCCAAAATTGAAATTTTCACTTTGGCTGAAATTGCATGAAATATGTGTCCCCCGTGGAAGCCCATGCCATCCCAGGTGAGAAAAATGCATCCTGAATCAAGTCTGAGGGCTAAAACCTCTGTTTCGGGTTTTACCACATTGAGCCCAGAACGTAAGGGCCGGACCTGAAATTTGGAGCCAAAACTGAAATTTTTACTATGGCTAAAATTGCATGAAATATGTGTCCCCCCTGGAAGCCCATGCCATCCCAGGTGAGAAAAATGCATCCTGAATCAAGTCTGAGGGCTAAAACCTCTGTTTCGGGTTTTACCAGATTGAGCCCAGAACGTAAGGGCCGGACCTGAAATTTGGAGCCAAAACTGAAATTTTCACTTTGGCTGAAATTGCATGAAATATGTGTCTCCCGTGGAAGCCCTTGCCATCCCAGGTGAGAAAAATGCATCCTGAATCAAATCTGAGGGCTAAAACCTCTGTTTCAGGTTTTACCACAATGAGCCCAGAACGTAAGGGCCGGACCTGAAATTTGGAGCCAAAATTGAAATTTTCACATTGGCTGAAATTGCATGAAATATGTGTCCCCCGTGGAAGCCCATGCCATCCCAGGTGAGAAAAATGCATCCTGAATCAAGTCTGAGGGCTAAGTACTCTTTTTCGGGTTTTACCACATTGAGCCCAGAACGTAAGGGCCGGACCTGAAATTTGGAGCCAAAATTGAAATTTTCACTTTGGCTGAAATTGCATGAAGTATGTGTCCCCCGTGGAAGCCCATGCCATCCCAGGTGAGAAAAATGCATCCTGAATCAAATCTGAGGGCTAAAACCTCTGTTTCAGGTTTTCCCACATTGAGCCCAGAACGTAAGGGCCGGACCTGAAATTTGGAGCCAAAATTGAAATTTTCACTTTGGCTGAAATTGCATGAAATATGTGTCCCCCGTGGAAGCCCATGCCATCCCAGGTGAGAAAAATGCATCCTGAATCAAGTCTGAGGGCTAAAACCTCTGTTTCGGGTTTTACCACATTGAGCCCAGAACGTAAGGGCCGGACCTGAAATTTGGAGCCAAAACTGAAATTTTTACTATGGCTAAAATTGCATGATATATGTGTCCCCCCTGGAAGCCCATGCCATCCCAGGTGAGAAAAATGCATCCTGAATCAAGTCTGAGGGCTAAAACCTCTGTTTCGGGTTTTACCAGATTGAGCCCAGAACGTAAGGGCCGGACCTGAAATTTGGAGCCAAAACTGAAATTTTCACTTTGGCTGAAATTGCATGAAATATGTGTCTCCCGTGGAAGCCCATGCCATCCCAGGTGAGAAAATTGCATGCTGAATAAAGTTTGAGGGCTAAAACCTCCGTTTCAGGTTTTACCACATTGAGCCCAGAACGTAAGGTCCCGACCTGGAATTTGGAGCCAAAATTGAAATTTTCACTTTGGCTGAAATTGCATGAATTATGTGTCCCCCATGGAAGCCCATGCCATCCCAGGTGAGAAAAATGCATCCTGAATCAAATCTGAGGGCTAAAAACTCTGTTTCGGGTTTTACCAGATTGAGCCCAGAACGTAAGGGCCGGACCTGAAATTTGGAGCCAAAATTGAAATTTTCACTTTGGCTGAAATTGCATGAAGTATGTGTCCCCCGTGGAAGCCCATGCCATCCCAGGTGAGAAAAATGCATCCTGAATCAAATCTGAGGGCTAAAACCTCTGTTTCAGGTTTTCCCACATTGAGCCCAGAACGTAAGGGCCGGACCTGAAATTTGGAGCCAAAACTGAAATTTTTACTATGGCTAAAATTGCATGAAATATGTGTCCCCCCTGGAAGCCCATGCCATCCCAGGTGAGAAAAATGCATCCTGAATCATGTCTGAGGGCTAAAACCTCTGTTTCGGGTTTTACCACATTGAGCCCAGAACGTAAGGGCCGGACCTGAAATTTGGAGCCAAAATTGAAATTTTCACTTTGGCTGAAATTGCATGAAATATGTGTCTCCTGTGGAAGCCCATGCCATCCCAGGTGAGAAAATTGCATGCTGAATAAAGTTTGAGGGCTAAAACCTCCGTTTCAGGTTTTACCACATTTAGCCCAGAACATAAGGTCCCGACCTGGAATTTGGAGCCAAAATTGAAATTTTCACTTTGGCTGAAATTGCATGAATTATGTGTCCCCCGTGGAAGCCCATGCCATCCCAAGTGAGAAAAATGCATCCTGAATCAAGTCTGAGGGCTAAAACCTCTGTTTCGGGTTTTACCACAATGAGCCCAGAACGTAAGGGCCGGACCTGAAATTTGGAGCCAAAATTGAAATTTTCACTTTGGCTGAAATTGCATGAAATATGTGTCCCCCGTGGAAGCCCATGCCATCCCAGGTGAGAAAATTGCATGCTGAATAAAGTTTGACGGCTTAAACCTCCGTTTCAGGTTTTACCACATTGAGCCCACAACGTAAGGTCCCGACCTGAAATTTGGAGCCAAAATTGAAATTTTTACTTTGGCTGAAATTGCATGAAATATGTGTCCCCCGTGGAAGCCCATGCCATCCCAGGTGAGAAAAATGCATCCTGAATTAAGTCTGAGTGCTAAAACCTCTGTTTCGGGTTTTACCAGATTGAGCTCAGAACGTAAGGGCCGGACCTGAAATTTGGAGCCAAAATTGAAATTTTCACTTTGGCTGAAATTGCATGAAATATGTGTCCCCCGTGGAAGCCCATGCCATCCCAGGTGAGAAAAATGTATCCTGAATCAAGTCTGAGGGCTAAATCCTCTGTTTCGGGTTTTACCACATTCAGCCCAGAATGTAAGGGCCGGACCTGAAATTTGGAGCCAAAATTGAAATTTTCACTTTGGCTGAAATTGCATGAAATATGTGTCCCCCGTGGAAGCCCATGCCATCCCAAGTGAGAAAATTGCATCCTGAATCAAATCTGAGGGCTAAAACCTCTGTTTCGGGTTTTACCACATTGAGCTCAGAACGTAAGGGCCGGACCTGAAATTTGGAGCCAAAATTGAAATTTTCACTTTGGCTGAAATTGCATGAAATATGTGTCCCCCGTGGAAGCCCATGCCATCCCAGGTGAGAAAAATGTATCCTGAATCAAGTCTGAGGGCTAAATCCTCTGTTTCGGGTTTTACCACATTGAGCCCAGAACGTAAGGGCCGGACCTGAAATTTGGAGCCAAAATTGAAATTTTCACTTTGGCTGAAATTGCATGAAATATGTGTCCCCCGTGGAAGCCCATGCCATCCCAGGTGAGAAAAATGCATCCTGAATCAAATCTGAGGGCTACAACCTCTGTTTCAGGTTTTCCCACATTGAGCCCAGAACGTAAGGGCCGGACCTGAAATTTGGAGCCAAAATTGAAATTTTCACTTTGGCTGAAATTGCATGAAATATGTGTCCCCCGTGGAAGCCCATGCCATCCCAGGTGAGAAAAATGCATCCTGAATCAAGTCTGAGGGCTATAACCTCTGTTTCGGGTTTTACCACATTGAGCCCAGAACATAAGGGACGGACCTGAAATTTGGAGCCAAAATTGAAATTTTCACTTTGGCTGAAATTGCATGAAATATGTGTCCCCCGTGGAAGCCCATGCCATCCCAGGTGAGTAATGCATGCTGAATAAAGTTTGAGGGCTAAAACCTCCGTTTCAGGTTTTACCACATTGAGCCCAGAACGTAAGGTCCCGACCTGGAATTTGGAGCCAAAATTGAAATTTTCACTTTGGCTGAAATTGCATGAATTATGTGTCCCCCGTGGAAGCCCATGCCATCCCAAGTGAGAAAAATGCATCCTGAATCAAGTCTGAGGGCTAAAACCTCTGTTTCGGGTTTTACCACAATGAGCCCAGAACGTAAGGGCCGGACCTGAAATTTGGAGCCAAAATTGAAATTTTCACTTTGGCTGAAATTGCATGAAATATGTGTCCCCCGTGGAAGCCCATGCCATCCCAGGTGAGAAAAATGCATCCTGAATCAAGTCTGAGGGCTAAAACCTCTGTTTCAGGATTTACCACATTAAGCCCAGAACGTAAGGGCCGGACCTGAAATTTGGAGCCAAAATTGAAATTTTCACTTTGGCTGAAATTGCATGAAATATGTGTCCCCCGTGGAAGCCCATGCCATCCCAGGTGAGAAAAATGCATCCTGAATCAAGTCTGAGGGCTAAAACCTCTGTTTCGGGTTTTAGCAGATTGAGCTCAGAACGTAAGGGCCGGACCTGAAATTTGGAGCCAAAATTGAAATTTTTACTTTGGCTGAAATTGCATGAAATATGTGTCCCCCGTGGAAGCCCATGCCATCCCAAGTGAGAAAAATGCATCCTGAATCAAGTCTGAGGGCTAAAACCTCTGTTTCGGGTTTTACCACATTGAGCCCAGAACGCAAGGGCCGGACCTGAAATTTGGAGCCAAAATTGAAATTTTCACTTTGGCTGAAATTGCATGAAATATGTGTCCCCCGTGGAAGCCCATGCCATCCCAGGTGAGAAAAATGCATCCTGAATCAAATCTGAGGGCTAAAACCTCTGTTTCAGGTTTTCCCACATTGAGCCCAGAACGTAAGGGCCGGACCTGAAATTTGGAGCCAAAATTGAAATTTTCACTTTGGCTGAAATTGCATGAAATATGTGTCCCCCGTGGAAGCCCATGCCATCCCAGGTGAGAAAAATGTATCCTGAATCAAGTCTGAGGGCTAAATCCTCTGTTTCGGGTTTTACCACATTGAGCCCAGAATGTAAGGGCCGGACCTGAAATTTGGAGCCAAAATTGAAATTTTCACTTTGGCTGAAATTGCATGAAATATGTGTCCCCCGTGGAAGCCCATGCCATCCCAAGTGAGAAAAATGCATCCTGAATCAAATCTGAGGGCTAAAACCTCTGTTTCGGGTTTTACCACATTGAGCTCAGAACGTAAGGGCCGGACCTGAAATTTGGAGCCAAAATTGAAATTTTCACTTTGGCTGAAATTGCATGAAATATGTGTCCCCCGTGGAAGCCCATGCCATCCCAGGTGAGAAAAATGTATCCTGAATCAAGTCTGAGGGCTAAATCCTCTGTTTCGGGTTTTACCACATTGAGCTCAGAACGTAAGGGCCGGACCTGAAATTTGGAGCCAAAATTGAAATTTTCACTTTGGCTGAAATTGCATGAAATATGTGTCCCCCGTGGAAGCCCATGCCATCCCAAGTGAGAAAAATGCATCCTGAATCAAGTCTGAGGGCTAAATCCTCTGTTTCGGGTTTTACCAGATTGAGCTCAGAACGTAAGGGCCGGACCTGAAATTTGGAGCCAAAATTGAAATTTTCACTTTGGCTGAAATTGCATAAAATATGTGTCCCCCGTGGAAGCCCATGCCATCCCAGGTGAGAAAAATGCATCCTGAATCAAATCTGAGGGCTAAAACCTCTGTTTCAGATTTTCCCACATTGAGCCCAGAACGTAAGGGCCGGACCTGAAATTTGGAGCCAAAATTGAAATTTTCACTTTGGCTGAAATTGCATGAAATATGTGTCCCCCGTGGAAGCCCATGCCATCCCAGGTGAGAAAAATGCATCCTGAATCAAGTCTGAGGGCTAAAACCTCTGTTTCGGGTTTTACCACATTGAGCTCAGAACGTAAGGGCCGGACCTGAAATTTGGAGCCAAAATTGAAATTTTCACTTTGGCTGAAATTGCATGAAATATGTGTCCCCCGTGGAAGCCCATGCCATCCCAGGTGAGAAAAATGTATCCTGAATCAAGTCTGAGGGCTATATCCTCTGTTTCGGGTTTTACCACATTGAGCCCAGAATGTAAGGGCCGGACCTGAAATTTGGAGCCAAAATTGAAATTTTCACTTTGGCTGAAATTGCATGAAATATGTGTCCCCCGTGGAAGCCCATGCCATCCCAAGTGAGAAAAATGCATCCTGAATCAAATCTGAGGGCTAAAACCTCTGTTTCGGGTTTTACCACATTGAGCTCAGAACGTAAGGGCCGGACCTGAAATTTGGAGCCAAAATTGAAATTTTCACTTTGGCTGAAATTGCATGAAATATGTGTCCCCCGTGGAAGCCCATGCCATCCCAGGTGAGAAAATTGCATCCTGAATCAAATCTGAGGGCTACAACCTCTGTTTCAGGTTTTCCCACATTGAGCCCAGAACGTAAGGGCCGGACCTGAAATTTGGAGCCAAAATTGAAATTTTTACTTTGGCTGAAATTGCATGAAATATGTGTCCCCCGTGGAAGCCCATGCCATCCCAGGTGAGAACAATGCATCCTGAATCAAATCTGAGGGCTAAAAACTCTGTTTCGGGTTTTACCAGATTGAGCTCAGAACGTAAGGGCCGGACCTGAAATTTGGAGCCAAAATTGAAATTTTCACTTTGGCTGAAATTGCATGAAGTATGTGTCCCCCGTGGAAGCCCATGCCATCCCAGGTGAGAAAAATGCATCCTGAATCAAATCTGAGGGCTAAAACCTCTGTTTCAGGTTTTCCCACATTGAGCTCAGAACGTAAGGGCCGGACCTGAAATTTGGAGCCAAAATTGAAATTTTCACTTTGGCTGAAATTGCATGAAATATGTGTCCCCCGTGGAAGCCCATGCCATCCCAGGTGAGAAAAATGCATCCTGAATCAAGTCTGAGTGCTAAAACCTCTGTTTCGGGTTTTACCAGATTGAGCTCAGAACGTAAGGGCCGGACCTGAAATTTGGAGCCAAAATTGAAATTTTTACTTTGGCTGAAATTGCATGAAATATGTGTCCCCCGTGGAAGCCCATGCCATCCCAGGTGAGAACAATGCATCCTGAATCAAATCTGAGGGCTAAAAACTCTGTTTCGGGTTTTACCAGATTGAGCTCAGAACGTAAGGGCCGGACCTGAAATTTGGAGCCAAAATTGAAATTTTCACTTTGGCTGAAATTGCATGAAGTATGTGTCCCCCGTGGAAGCCCATGCCATCCCAGGTGAGAAAAATGCATCCTGAATCAAATCTGAGGGCTAAAACCTCTGTTTCAGGTTTTCCCACATTGAGCTCAGAACGTAAGGGCCGGACCTGAAATTTGGAGCCAAAATTGAAATTTTCACTTTGGCTGAAATTGCATGAAATATGTGTCCCCCGTGGAAGCCCATGCCATCCCAGGTGAGAAAAATGCATCCTGAATCAAGTCTGAGTGCTAAAACCTCTGTTTCGGGTTTTACCAGATTGAGCTCAGAACGTAAGGGCCGGACCTGAAATTTGGAGCCAAAATTGAAATTTTTACTTTGGCTGAAATTGCATGAAATATGTGTCCCCCGTGGAAGCCCATGCCATCCCAAGTGAGAAAAATGCATCCTGAATCAAGTCTGAGGGCTAAAACCTCTGTTTCGGGTTTTACCACATTGAGCCCAGAACGCAAGGGCCGGACCTGAAATTTGGAGCCAAAATTGAAATTTTCACTTTGGCTGAAATTGCATGAAATATGTGTCCCCCGTGGAAGCCCATGCCATCCCAGGTGAGAAAAATGCATCCTGAATCAAGTCTGAGTGCTAAAACCTCTGTTTCGGGTTTTACCAGATTGAGCCCAGAACGTAAGGGCCGGACCTGAAATTTGGAGCCAAAATTGAAATTTTCACTTTGGCTGAAATTGCATGAAATATGTGTCCCCCGTGGAAGCCCATGCCATCCCAGGTGAGAAAAATGCATCCTGAATCAAATCTGAGGGCTACAACCTCTGTTTCAGGTTTTCCCACATTGAGCCCAGAACGTAAGGGCCGGACCTGAAATTTGGAGCCAAAATTGAAATTTTCACTTTGGCTGAAATTGCATGAAATATGTGTCCCCCGTGGAAGCCCATGCCATCCCAGGTGAGAACAATGCATCCTGAATCAAATCTGAGGGCTAAAAACTCTGTTTCGGGTTTTACCAGATTGAGCTCAGAACGTAAGGGCCGGACCTGAAATTTGGAGCCAAAATTGAAATTTTCACTTTGGCTGAAATTGCATGAAGTATGTGTCCCCCGTGGAAGCCAATGCCATCCCAGGTGAGAAAAATGCATCCTGAATCAAATCTGAGGGCTAAAACCTCTGTTTCAGGTTTTCCCACATTGAGCTCAGAACGTAAGGGCCGGACCTGAAATTTGGAGCCAAAATTGAAATTTTCACTTTGGCTGAAATTGCATGAAATATGTGTCCCCCGTGGAAGCCCATGCCATCCCAGGTGAGAAAAATGCATCCTGAATCAAGTCTGAGTGCTAAAACCTCTGTTTCGGGTTTTACCAGATTGAGCTCAGAACGTAAGGGCCGGACCTGAAATTTGGAGCCAAAATTGAAATTTTTACTTTGGCTGAAATTGCATGAAATATGTGTCCCCCGTGGAAGCCCATGCCATCCCAGGTGAGAACAATGCATCCTGAATCAAATCTGAGGGCTAAAAACTCTGTTTCGGGTTTTACCAGATTGAGCTCAGAACGTAAGGGCCGGACCTGAAATTTGGAGCCAAAATTGAAATTTTCACTTTGGCTGAAATTGCATGAAGTATGTGTCCCCCGTGGAAGCCCATGCCATCCCAGGTGAGAAAAATGCATCCTGAATCAAATCTGAGGGCTAAAACCTCTGTTTCAGGTTTTCCCACATTGAGCTCAGAACGTAAGGGCCGGACCTGAAATTTGGAGCCAAAATTGAAATTTTCACTTTGGCTGAAATTGCATGAAATATGTGTCCCCCGTGGAAGCCCATGCCATCCCAGGTGAGAAAAATGCATCCTGAATCAAGTCTGAGTGCTAAAACCTCTGTTTCGGGTTTTACCAGATTGAGCTCAGAACGTAAGGGCCGGACCTGAAATTTGGAGCCAAAATTGAAATTTTTACTTTGGCTGAAATTGCATGAAATTTGTGTCCCCCGTGGAAGCCCATGCCATCCCAAGTGAGAAAAATGCATCCTGAATCAAATCTGAGGGCTAAAACCTCTGTTTCGGGTTTCAGCAGATTGAGCTCAGAACGTAAGGTCCCGACCTGAAATTTGGAGCCAAAATTGAAATTTTCACTTTGGCTGAAATTGCATGAAATATGTGTCCCCCGTGGAAGCCCATGCCATCCCAGGTGAGAAAAATGTATCCTGAATCAAGTCTGAGGGCTAAAATCTCTGTTTCGGGTTTTACCACATTGAGCCCAGAACGTAAGGGCCGGACCTGAAATTTGGAGCCAAAATTGAAATTTTCACTTTGGCTGAAATTGCATGAAATATGTGTCCCCCGTGGAAGCCCATGCCATCCCAGGTGAGAAAAATGCATCCTGAATCAAATCTGAGGGCTACAACCTCTGTTTCAGGTTTTCCCACATTGAGCCCAGAACGTAAGGGCCGGACCTGAAATTTGGAGCCAAAATTGAAATTTTCACTTTGGCTGAAATTGCATGAAATATGTGTCCCCCGTGGAAGCCCATGCCATCCCAGGTGAGAAAAATGCATCCTGAATCAAGTCTGAGGGCTAAAACCTCTGTTTCGGGTTTTACCACAATGAGCCCAGAACGTAAGGGCCGGACCTGAAATTTGGAGCCAAAATTGAAATTTTCACTTTGGCTGAAATTGCATGAAATATGTGTCCCCCGTGGAAGCCCATGCCATCCCAGGTGAGAAAAATGCATCCTGAATCAAATCTGAGGGCTAAAACCTCTGTTTCCGGTTTTAGCAGATTAGCTCAGAACGTAAGGGCCGGACCTGAAATTTGGAGCCAAAATTGAAATTTTTACTTTGGCTGAAATTGCATGAAATATGTGTCCCCCGTGGAAGCCCATGCCATCCCAGGTGAGAACAATGCATCCTGAATCAAGTCTGAGGGCTAAAACCTCTGTTTCGGGTTTTACCACATTGAGCCCAGAACGCAAGGGCCGGACCTGAAATTTGGAGCCAAAATTGAAATTTTCACTTTGGCTGAAATTGCATGAAATATGTGTCCCCCGTGGAAGCCCATGCCATCCCAAGTGAGAAAAATGCATCCTGAATCAAATCTGAGGGCTAAAACCTCTGTTTCGGGTTTTACCACATTGAGCTCAGAACGTAAGGGCCGGACCTGAAATTTGGAGCCAAAATTGAAATTTTCACTTTGGCTGAAATTGCATGAAATATGTGTCCCCCGTGGAAGCCCATGCCATCCCAGGTGAGAAAAATGTATCCTGAATCAAGTCTGAGGGCTAAATCCTCTGTTTCGGGTTTTACCACAATGAGCCCAGAACGTAAGGGCCGGACCTGAAATTTGGAGCCAAAATTGAAATTTTCACTTTGGCTGAAATTGCATAATTATGTGTCCCCCGTGGAAGCCCATGCCATCCCAGGTGAGAAAAATGCATCCTGAATCAAATCTGAGGGCTAAAACCTCTGTTTCGGGTTTTAGCAGATTAGCTCAGAACGTAAGGGCCGGACCTGAAATTTGGAGCCAAAATTGAAATTTTTACTTTGGCTGAAATTGCATGAAATATGTGTCCCCCGTGGAAGCCCATGCCATCCCAGGTGAGAACAATGCATCCTGAATCAAGTCTGAGGGCTAAAACCTCTGTTTCGGGTTTTACCACATTGAGCCCAGAACGCAAGGGCCGGACCTGAAATTTGGAGCCAAAATTGAAATTTTCACTTTGGCTGAAATTGCATGAAATATGTGTCCCCCGTGGAAGCCCATGCCATCCCAGGTGAGAAAAATGCATCCTGAATCAAATCTGAGGGCTAAAACCTCTGTTTCCGGTTTTAGCAGATTGAGCTCAGAACGTAAGGGCCGGACCTGAAATTTGGAGCCAAAATTGAAATTTTTACTTTGGCTGAAATTGCATGAAATATGTGTCCCCCGTGGAAGCCCATGCCATCCCAGGTGAGAACAATGCATCCTGAATCAAATCTGAGGGCTAAAACCTCTGTTTCAGGTTTTCCCACATTGAGCCCAGAACGTAAGGGCCGGACCTGAAATTTGGAGCCAAAATTGAAATTTTCACTTTGGCTGAAATTGCATGAAATATGTGTCCCCCGTGGAAGCCCATGCCATCCCAGGTGAGAAAAATGCATCCTGAATCAAGTCTGAGGGCTAAAACCTCTGTTTCGGGTTTTACCACATTGAGCCCAGAACGTAAGGGCCGGACCTGAAATTTGGAGCCAAAACTGAAATTTTTACTATGGCTAAAATTGCATGAAATATGTGTCCCCCCTGGAAGCCCATGCCATCCCAGGTGAGAAAAATGCATCCTGAATCAAGTCTGAGGGCTAAAACCTCTGTTTCGGGTTTTACCAGATTGAGCCCAGAACGTAAGGGCCGGACCTGAAATTTGGAGCCAAAATTGAAATTTTCACTTTGGCTGAAATTGCATGAAGTATGTGTCCCCCGTGGAAGCCCATGCCATCCCAGGTGAGAAAAATGCATCCTGAATCAAGTCTGAGGGCTAAAACCTCTGTTTCGGGTTTTACCACATTGAGCCCAGAACGTAAGGGCCGGACCTGAAATTTGGAGCCAAAACTGAAATTTTTACTATGGCTAAAATTGCATGATATATGTGTCCCCCCTGGAAGCCCATGCCATCCCAGGTGAGAAAAATGCATCCTGAATCAAGTCTGAGGGCTAAAACCTCTGTTTCGGGTTTTACCAGATTGAGCCCAGAACGTAAGGGCCGGACCTGAAATTTGGAGCCAAAACTGAAATTTTCACTTTGGCTGAAATTGCATGAAATATGTGTCTCCCGTGGAAGCCCATGCCATCCCAGGTGAGAAAATTGCATGCTGAATAAAGTTTGAGGGCTAAAACCTCCGTTTCAGGTTTTACCACATTGAGCCCAGAACGTAAGGTCCCGACCTGGAATTTGGAGCCAAAATTGAAATTTTCACTTTGGCTGAAATTGCATGAATTATGTGTCCCCCATGGAAGCCCATGCCATCCCAGGTGAGAAAAATGCATCCTGAATCAAATCTGAGGGCTAAAAACTCTGTTTCGGGTTTTACCAGATTGAGCTCAGAACGTAAGGGCCGGACCTGAAATTTGGAGCCAAAATTGAAATTTTCACTTTGGCTGAAATTGCATGAAGTATGTGTCCCCCGTGGAAGCCCATGCCATCCCAGGTGAGAAAAATGCATCCTGAATCAAATCTGAGGGCTAAAACCTCTGTTTCAGGTTTTCCCACATTGAGCCCAGAACGTAAGGGCCGGACCTGAAATTTGGAGCCAAAACTGAAATTTTTACTATGGCTAAAATTGCATGAAATATGTGTCCCCCCTGGAAGCCCATGCCATCCCAGGTGAGAAAAATGCATCCTGAATCATGTCTGAGGGCTAAAACCTCTGTTTCGGGTTTTACCACATTGAGCCCAGAACGTAAGGGCCGGACCTGAAATTTGGAGCCAAAATTGAAATTTTCACTTTGGCTGAAATTGCATGAAATATGTGTCTCCTGTGGAAGCCCATGCCATCCCAGGTGAGAAAATTGCATGCTGAATAAAGTTTGAGGGCTAAAACCTCCGTTTCAGGTTTTACCACATTTAGCCCAGAACATAAGGTCCCGACCTGGAATTTGGAGCCAAAATTGAAATTTTCACTTTGGCTGAAATTGCATGAATTATGTGTCCCCCGTGGAAGCCCATGCCATCCCAAGTGAGAAAAATGCATCCTGAATCAAGTCTGAGGGCTAAAACCTCTGTTTCGGGTTTTACCACAATGAGCCCAGAACGTAAGGGCCGGACCTGAAATTTGGAGCCAAAATTGAAATTTTCACTTTGGCTGAAATTGCATGAAATATGTGTCCCCCGTGGAAGCCCATGCCATCCCAGGTGAGAAAATTGCATGCTGAATAAAGTTTGAGGGCTAAAACCTCCGTTTCAGGTTTTACCACATTGAGCCCACAACGTAAGGTCCCAACGTGGAATTTGGAGCCAAAATTGAAATTTTCACTTTGGCTGAAATTGCATGAATTATGTGTCCCCCATGGAAGCCCATGCCATCCCAGGTGAGAAAAATGCATCCTGAATCAAATCTGAGGGCTAAAAACTCTGTTTCGGGTTTTACCAGATTGAGCTCAGAACGTAAGGGCCGGACCTGAAATTTGGAGCCAAAATTGAAATTTTTACTTTGGCTGAAATTGCATGAAATATGTGTCCCCCGTGGAAGCCCAAGCCATCCCAGGTGAGAACAATGCATCCTGAATCAAGTCTGAGGGCTAAAACCTCTGTTTCGGGTTTTACCACATTGAGCCCAGAACGCAAGGGCCGGACCTGAAATTTGGAGCCAAAATTGAAATTTTCACTTTGGCTGAAATTGCATGAAATATGTGTCCCCCGTGGAAGCCCATGCCATCCCAGGTGAGAAAAATGCATCCTGAATCAAGTCTGAGTGCTAAAACCTCTGTTTCGGGTTTTACCAGATTGAGCTCAGAACGTAAGGGCCGGACCTGAAATTTGGAGCCAAAATTGAAATTTTCACTTTGGCTGAAATTGCATGAAATATGTGTCCCCCGTGGAAGCCCATGCCATCCCAGGTGAGAAAAATGTATCCTGAATCAAGTCTGAGGGCTAAATCCTCTGTTTCGGGTTTTACCACATTGAGCCCAGAATGTAAGGGCCGGACCTGAAATTTGGAGCCAAAATTGAAATTTTCACTTTGGCTGAAATTGCATGAAATATGTGTCCCCCGTGGAAGCCCATGCCATCCCAGGTGAGAAAAATGTATCC
Organism: Halichoeres trimaculatus; assembly: GCF_033239565.1. Classification (NCBI taxonomy): domain Eukaryota; kingdom Metazoa; phylum Chordata; class Actinopteri; order Labriformes; family Labridae; genus Halichoeres; species Halichoeres trimaculatus. The sequence continues at coordinate 11,457,096 of NW_027437185.1, forward strand.
TGAATCAAGTCTGAGGGCTAAATCCTCTGTTTCGGGTTTTACCACATTGAGCCCAGAACGTAAGGGCCGGACCTGAAATTTGGAGCCAAAATTGAAATTTTCACTTTGGCTGAAATTGCATGAAATATGTGTCCCCCGTGGAAGCCCATGCCATCCCAGGTGAGAAAAATGCATCCTGAATCAAATCTGAGGGCTACAACCTCTGTTTCAGGTTTTCCCACATTGAGCCCAGAACGTAAGGGCCGGACCTGAAATTTGGAGCCAAAATTGAAATTTTCACTTTGGCTGAAATTGCATGAAATATGTGTCCCCCGTGGAAGCCCATGCCATCCCAGGTGAGAAAAATGCATCCTGAATCAAGTCTGAGGGCTATAACCTCTGTTTCGGGTTTTACCACATTGAGCCCAGAACGTAAGGGCCGGACCTGAAATTTGGAGCCAAAATTGAAATTTTCACTTTGGCTGAAATTGCATGAAATATGTGTCCCCCGTGGAAGCCCATGCCATCCCAAGTGAGAAAAATGCATCCTGAATCAAATCTGAGGGCTAAAACCTCTGTTTCGGGTTTTACCACATTGAGCTCAGAACGTAAGGGCCAGACCTGAAATTTGGAGCCAAAATTGAAATTTTCACTTTGGCTGAAATTGCATGAAATATGTGTCCCCCGTGGAAGCCCATGCCATCCCAAGTGAGAAAAATGCATCCTGAATCAAATCTGAGGGCTAAATCCTCTGTTTCGGGTTTTACCACATTGAGCCCAGAACGTAAGGGCCGGACCTGAAATTTGGAGCCAAAATTGAAATTTTCACTTTGGCTGAAATTGCATGAAATATGTGTCCCCCGTGGAAGCCCATGCCATCCCAGGTGAGAAAAATGCATCCTGAATCAAATCTGAGGGCTACAACCTCTGTTTCAGGTTTTCCCACATTGAGCCCAGAACGTAAGGGCCGGACCTGAAATTTGGAGCCAAAATTGAAATTTTCACTTTGGCTGAAATTGCATGAAATATGTGTCCCCCATGGAAGCCCATGCCATCCCAGGTGAGAAAAATGCATCCTGAATCAAATCTGAGGGCTAAAAACTCTGTTTCGGGGTTTACCAGATTGAGCTCAGAACGTAAGGGCCGGACCTGAAATTTGGAGCCAAAATTGAAATTTTCACTTTGGCTGAAATTGCATGAAGTATGTGTCCCCCGTGGAAGCCCATGCCATCCCAGGTGAGAAAAATGCATCCTGAATCAAATCTGAGGGCTAAAACCTCTGTTTCAGGTTTTCCCACATTGAGCCCAGAACGTAAGGGCCGGACCTGAAATTTGGAGCCAAAATTGAAATTTTCACTTTGGCTGAAATTGCATGAAATATGTGTCCCCCGTGGAAGCCCATGCCATCCCAGGTGAGAAAAATGCATCCTGAATCAAATCTGAGGGCTACAACCTCTGTTTCAGGTTTTCCCACATTGAGCCCAGAACGTAAGGGCCGGACCTGAAATTTGGAGCCAAAATTGAAATTTTCACTTTGGCTGAAATTGCATGAAATATGTGTCCCCCATGGAAGCCCATGCCATCCCAGGTGAGAAAAATGCATCCTGAATCAAATCTGAGGGCTAAAAACTCTGTTTCGGGTTTTAGCAGATTGAGCTCAGAACGTAAGGGCCGGACCTGAAATTTGGAGCCAAAATTGAAATTTTCACTTTGGCTGAAATTGCATGAAGTATGTGTCCCCCGTGGAAGCCCATGCCATCCCAGGTGAGAAAAATGCATCCTGAATCAAATCGGAGGGCTAAAACCTCTGTTTCAGGTTTTCCCACATTGAGCCCAGAACGTAAGGGCCGGACCTGAAATTTGGAGCCAAAATTGAAATTTTCACTTTGGCTGAAATTGCATGAAATATGTGTCCCCCGTGGAAGCCCATGCCATCCCAGGTGAGAAAAATGCATCCTGAATCAAGTCTGAGGGCTAAAACCTCTGTTTCGGGTTTTACCACAATGAGCCCAGAACGTAAGGGCCGGACCTGAAATTTGGAGCCAAAATTGAAATTTTCACTTTGGCTGAAATTGCATGAAATATGTGTCCCCCGTGGAAGCCCATGCCATCCCAGGTGAGAAAAATGCATCCTGAATCAAGTCTGAGGGCTAAGTACTCTTTTTCGGGTTTTACCACATTGAGCCGAGAACGTAAGGGCCGGACCTGAAATTTGGAGCCAAAATTGAAATTTTCACTTTGGCTGAAATTGCATGAAGTATGTGTCCCCCGTGGAAGCCCATGCCATCCCAGGTGAGAAAAATGCATCCTGAATCAAATCTGAGGGCTAAAACCTCTGTTTCAGGTTTTCCCACATTGAGCCCAGAACGTAAGGGCCGGACCTGAAATTTGGAGCCAAAATTGAAATTTTCACTTTGGCTGAAATTGCATGAAATATGTGTCCCCCGTGGAAGCCCATGCCATCCCAGGTGAGAAAAATGCATCCTGAATCAAGTCTGAGGGCTAAAACCTCTGTTTCGGGTTTTACCACATTGAGCCCAGAACGTAAGGGCCGGACCTGAAATTTGGAGCCAAAACTGAAATTTTTACTATGGCTAAAATTGCATGAAATATGTGTCCCCCCTGGAAGCCCATGCCATCCCAGGTGAGAAAAATGCATCCTGAATCAAATCTGAGGGCTAAAACCTCTGTTTCAGGTTTTCCCACATTGAGCCCAGAACGTAAGGTCCCGACCTGGAATTTGGAGCCAAAATTGAAATTTTCACTTTGGCTGAAATTGCATGAAATATGTGTCCCCCGTGGAAGCCCATGCCATCCCAGGTGAGAAAAATGCATCCTGAATCAAGTCTGAGGGCTAAAACCTCTGTTTCGGGTTTTACCACATTGAGCCCAGAACGTAAGGGCCGGACCTGAAATTTGGAGCCAAAACTGAAATTTTCACTTTGGCTGAAATTGCATGAAATATGTGTCCCCCGTGGAAGCCCATGCCATCCCAGGTGAGTAATGCATGCTGAATAAAGTTTGAGGGCTAAAACCTCCGTTTCAGGTTTTACCACATTGAGCCCAGAACGTAAGGTCCCGACCTGGAATTTGGAGCCAAAATTGAAATTTTCACTTTGGCTGAAATTGCATGAATTATGTGTCCCCCGTGGAAGCCCATGCCATCCCAAGTGAGAAAAATGCATCCTGAATCAAGTCTGAGGGCTAAAACCTCTGTTTCGGGTTTTACCACAATGAGCCCAGAACGTAAGGGCCGGACCTGAAATTTGGAGCCAAAATTGAAATTTTCACTTTGGCTGAAATTGCATGAAATATGTGTCCCCCGTGGAAGCCCATGCCATCCCAGGTGAGAAAAATGCATCCTGAATCAAGTCTGAGGGCTAAAACCTCTGTTTCAGGATTTACCACATTAAGCCCAGAACGTAAGGGCCGGACCTGAAATTTGGAGCCAAAATTGAAATTTTCACTTTGGCTGAAATTGCATGAAATATGTGTCCCCCGTGGAAGCCCATGCCATCCCAGGTGAGAAAAATGCATCCTGAATCAAGTCTGAGGGCTAAAACCTCTGTTTCGGGTTTTAGCAGATTGAGCTCAGAACGTAAGGGCCGGACCTGAAATTTGGAGCCAAAATTGAAATTTTCACTTTGGCTGAAATTGCATGAAATATGTGTCCCCCGTGGAAGCCCATGCCATCCCAGGTGAGAAAAATGTATCCTGAATCAAGTCTGAGGGCTAAATCCTCTGTTTCGGGTTTTACCACATTGAGCCCAGAATGTAAGGGCCGGACCTGAAATTTGGAGCCAAAATTGAAATTTTCACTTTGGCTGAAATTGCATGAAATATGTGTCCCCCGTGGAAGCCCATGCCATCCCAAGTGAGAAAAATGCATCCTGAATCAAATCTGAGGGCTAAAACCTCTGTTTCGGGTTTTACCACATTGAGCTCAGAACGTAAGGGCCGGACCTGAAATTTGGAGCCAAAATTGAAATTTTCACTTTGGCTGAAATTGCATGAAATATGTGTCCCCCGTGGAAGCCCATGCCATCCCAGGTGAGAAAAATGCATCCTGAATCAAGTCTGAGGGCTAAATCCTCTGTTTCGGGTTTTACCACATTGAGCTCAGAACGTAAGGGCCGGACCTGAAATTTGGAGCCAAAATTGAAATTTTCACTTTGGCTGAAATTGCATGAAATATGTGTCCCCCGTGGAAGCCCATGCCATCCCAAGTGAGAAAAATGCATCCTGAATCAAGTCTGAGGGCTAAATCCTCTGTTTCGGGTTTTAGCAGATTGAGCTCAGAACGTAAGGGCCGGACCTGAAATTTGGAGCCAAAATTGAAATTTTCACTTTGGCTGAAATTGCATAAAATATGTGTCCCCCGTGGAAGCCCATGCCATCCCAGGTGAGAAAAATGCATCCTGAATCAAATCTGAGGGCTAAAACCTCTGTTTCAGATTTTCCCACATTGAGCCCAGAACGTAAGGGCCGGACCTGAAATTTGGAGCCAAAATTGAAATTTTCACTTTGGCTGAAATTGCATGAAATATGTGTCCCCCGTGGAAGCCCATGCCATCCCAGGTGAGAAAAATGCATCCTGAATCAAGTCTGAGGGCTAAAACCTCTGTTTCGGGTTTTACCACATTGAGCCCAGAACGTAAGGGCCGGACCTGAAATTTGGAGCCAAAATTGAAATTTTCACTTTGGCTGAAATTGCATGAAATATGTGTCCCCCGTGGAAGCCCATGCCATCCCAGGTGAGAAAAATGCATCCTGAATCAAATCTGAGGGCTAAAACCTCTGTTTCAGGTTTTACCACAATGAGCCCAGAACGTAAGGGCCGGACCTGAAATTTGGAGCCAAAATTGAAATTTTTTACATTGGCTGTAATTGCATGAAATATGTGTCCCCCGTGGAAGCCCATGCCATCCCAGGTGAGAAAAATGCATCCTGAATCAAGTCTGAGGGCTAAGTACTCTTTTTCGCGTTTTACCACATTGAGCCGAGAACGTAAGGGCCGGACCTGAAATTTGGAGCCAAAATTGAAATTTTCACTTTGGCTGAAATTGCATGAAGTATGTGTCCCCCGTGGAAGCCCATGCCATCCCAGGTGAGAAAAATGCATCCTGAATCAAATCTGAGGGCTAAAACCTCTGTTTCAGGTTTTCCCACATTGAGCCCAGAACGTAAGGGCCGGACCTGAAATTTGGAGCCAAAATTGAAATTTTCACTTTGGCTGAAATTGCATGAAATATGTGTCCCCCGTGGAAGCCCATGCCATCCCAGGTGAGAAAAATGCATCCTGAATCAAGTCTGAGGGCTAAAACCTCTGTTTCGGGTTTTACCACATTGAGCCCAGAACGTAAGGGCCGGACCTGAAATTTGGAGCCAAAACTGAAATTTTTACTATGGCTAAAATTGCATGAAATATGTGTCCCCCCTGGAAGCCCATGCCATCCCAGGTGAGAAAAATGCATCCTGAATCAAGTCTGAGGGCTAAAACCTCTGTTTCGGGTTTTACCAGATTGAGCCCAGAACGTAAGGGCCGGACCTGAAATTTGGAGCCAAAACTGAAATTTTCACTTTGGCTGAAATTGCATGAAATATGTGTCTCCCGTGGAAGCCCTTGCCATCCCAGGTGAGAAAAATGCATCCTGAATCAAATCTGAGGGCTAAAACCTCTGTTTCAGGTTTTACCACAATGAGCCCAGAACGTAAGGGCCGGACCTGAAATTTGGAGCCAAAATTGAAATTTTCACATTGGCTGAAATTGCATGAAATATGTGTCCCCCGTGGAAGCCCATGCCATCCCAGGTGAGAAAAATGCATCCTGAATCAAGTCTGAGGGCTAAGTACTCTTTTTCGGGTTTTACCACATTGAGCCCAGAACGTAAGGGCCGGACCTGAAATTTGGAGCCAAAATTGAAATTTTCACTTTGGCTGAAATTGCATGAAGTATGTGTCCCCCGTGGAAGCCCATGCCATCCCAGGTGAGAAAAATGCATCCTGAATCAAATCTGAGGGCTAAAACCTCTGTTTCAGGTTTTCCCACATTGAGCCCAGAACGTAAGGGCCGGACCTGAAATTTGGAGCCAAAATTGAAATTTTCACTTTGGCTGAAATTGCATGAAATATGTGTCCCCCGTGGAAGCCCATGCCATCCCAGGTGAGAAAAATGCATCCTGAATCAAGTCTGAGGGCTAAAACCTCTGTTTCGGGTTTTACCACATTGAGCCCAGAACGTAAGGGCCGGACCTGAAATTTGGAGCCAAAACTGAAATTTTTACTATGGCTAAAATTGCATGATATATGTGTCCCCCCTGGAAGCCCATGCCATCCCAGGTGAGAAAAATGCATCCTGAATCAAGTCTGAGGGCTAAAACCTCTGTTTCGGGTTTTACCAGATTGAGCCCAGAACGTAAGGGCCGGACCTGAAATTTGGAGCCAAAACTGAAATTTTCACTTTGGCTGAAATTGCATGAAATATGTGTCTCCCGTGGAAGCCCATGCCATCCCAGGTGAGAAAATTGCATGCTGAATAAAGTTTGAGGGCTAAAACCTCTGTTTCAGGTTTTACCACATTGAGCCCAGAACGTAAGGTCCCGACCTGGAATTTGGAGCCAAAATTGAAATTTTCACTTTGGCTGAAATTGCATGAATTATGTGTCCCCCATGGAAGCCCATGCCATCCCAGGTGAGAAAAATGCATCCTGAATCAAATCTGAGGGCTAAAAACTCTGTTTCGGGTTTTACCAGATTGAGCTCAGAACGTAAGGGCCGGACCTGAAATTTGGAGCCAAAATTGAAATTTTCACTTTGGCTGAAATTGCATGAAGTATGTGTCCCCCGTGGAAGCCCATGCCATCCCAGGTGAGAAAAATGCATCCTGAATCAAATCTGAGGGCTAAAACCTCTGTTTCAGGTTTTCCCACATTGAGCCCAGAACGTAAGGGCCGGACCTGAAATTTGGAGCCAAAACTGAAATTTTTACTATGGCTAAAATTGCATGAAATATGTGTCCCCCCTGGAAGCCCATGCCATCCCAGGTGAGAAAAATGCATCCTGAATCATGTCTGAGGGCTAAAACCTCTGTTTCGGGTTTTACCACATTGAGCCCAGAACGTAAGGGCCGGACCTGAAATTTGGAGCCAAAATTGAAATTTTCACTTTGGCTGAAATTGCATGAAATATGTGTCTCCTGTGGAAGCCCATGCCATCCCAGGTGAGAAAATTGCATGCTGAATAAAGTTTGAGGGCTAAAACCTCCGTTTCAGGTTTTACCACATTTAGCCCAGAACATAAGGTCCCGACCTGGAATTTGGAGCCAAAATTGAAATTTTCACTTTGGCTGAAATTGCATGAATTATGTGTCCCCCGTGGAAGCCCATGCCATCCCAAGTGAGAAAAATGCATCCTGAATCAAGTCTGAGGGCTAAAACCTCTGTTTCGGGTTTTACCACAATGAGCCCAGAACGTAAGGGCCGGACCTGAAATTTGGAGCCAAAATTGAAATTTTCACTTTGGCTGAAATTGCATGAAATATGTGTCCCCCGTGGAAGCCCATGCCATCCCAGGTGAGAAAATTGCATGCTGAATAAAGTTTGACGGCTTAAACCTCCGTTTTAGGTTTTACCACATTGAGCCCACAACGTAAGGTCCTGACCTGAAATTTGGAGCCAAAATTGAAATTTTTACTTTGGCTGAAATTGCATGAAATATGTGTCCCCCGTGGAAGCCCATGCCATCCCAGGTGAGAAAAATGCATCCTGAATCAAGTCTGAGTGCTAAAACCTCTGTTTCGGGTTTTACCAGATTGAGCTCAGAACGTAAGGGCCGGACCTGAAATTTGGAGCCAAAATTGAAATTTTCACTTTGGCTGAAATTGCATGAAATATGTGTCCCCCGTGGAAGCCCATGCCATCCCAGGTGAGAAAAATGTATCCTGAATCAAGTCTGAGGGCTAAATCCTCTGTTTCGGGTTTTACCACATTGAGCCCAGAATGTAAGGGCCGGACCTGAAATTTGGAGCCAAAATTGAAATTTTCACTTTGGCTGAAATTGCATGAAATATGTGTCCCCCGTGGAAGCCCATGCCATCCCAAGTGAGAAAAATGCATCCTGAATCAAATCTGAGGGCTAAAACCTCTGTTTCGGGTTTTACCACATTGAGCTCAGAACGTAAGGGCCGGACCTGAAATTTGGAGCCAAAATTGAAATTTTCACTTTGGCTGAAATTGCATGAAATATGTGTCCCCCGTGGAAGCCCATGCCATCCCAGGTGAGAAAAATGTATCCTGAATCAAGTCTGAGGGCTAAATCCTCTGTTTCGGGTTTTACCACATTGAGCCCAGAACGTAAGGGCCGGACCTGAAATTTGGAGCCAAAATTGAAATTTTCACTTTGGCTGAAATTGCATGAAATATGTGTCCCCCGTGGAAGCCCATGCCATCCCAGGTGAGAAAAATGCATCCTGAATCAAATCTGAGGGCTACAACCTCTGTTTCAGGTTTTCCCACATTGAGCCCAGAACGTAAGGGCCGGACCTGAAATTTGGAGCCAAAATTGAAATTTTCACTTTGGCTGAAATTGCATGAAATATGTGTCCCCCGTGGAAGCCCATGCCATCCCAGGTGAGAAAAATGCATCCTGAATCAAGTCTGAGGGCTATAACCTCTGTTTCGGGTTTTACCACATTGAGCCCAGAACATAAGGGACGGACCTGAAATTTGGAGCCAAAATTGAAATTTTCACTTTGGCTGAAATTGCATGAAATATGTGTCCCCCGTGGAAGCCCATGCCATCCCAGGTGAGTAATGCATGCTGAATAAAGTTTGAGGGCTAAAACCTCCGTTTCAGGTTTTACCACATTGAGCCCAGAACGTAAGGTCCCGACCTGGAATTTGGAGCCAAAATTGAAATTTTCACTTTGGCTGAAATTGCATGAATTATGTGTCCCCCGTGGAAGCCCATGCCATCCCAAGTGAGAAAAATGCATCCTGAATCAAGTCTGAGGGCTAAAACCTCTGTTTCGGGTTTTACCACAATGAGCCCAGAACGTAAGGGCCGGACCTGAAATTTGGAGCCAAAATTGAAATTTTCACTTTGGCTGAAATTGCATGAAATATGTGTCCCCCGTGGAAGCCCATGCCATCCCAGGTGAGAAAAATGCATCCTGAATCAAGTCTGAGGGCTAAAACCTCTGTTTCAGGATTTACCACATTAAGCCCAGAACGTAAGGGCCGGACCTGAAATTTGGAGCCAAAATTGAAATTTTCACTTTGGCTGAAATTGCATGAAATATGTGTCCCCCGTGGAAGCCCATGCCATCCCAGGTGAGAAAAATGCATCCTGAATCAAGTCTGAGGGCTAAAACCTCTGTTTCGGGTTTTAGCAGATTGAGCTCAGAACGTAAGGGCCGGACCTGAAATTTGGAGCCAAAATTGAAATTTTTACTTTGGCTGAAATTGCATGAAATATGTGTCCCCCGTGGAAGCCCATGCCATCCCAAGTGAGAAAAATGCATCCTGAATCAAGTCTGAGGGCTAAAACCTCTGTTTCGGGTTTTACCACATTGAGCCCAGAACGCAAGGGCCGGACCTGAAATTTGGAGCCAAAATTGAAATTTTCACTTTGGCTGAAATTGCATGAAATATGTGTCCCCCGTGGAAGCCCATGCCATCCCAGGTGAGAAAAATGCATCCTGAATCAAGTCTGAGTGCTAAAACCTCTGTTTCGGGTTTTACCAGATTGAGCTCAGAACGTAAGGGCCGGACCTGAAATTTGGAGCCAAAATTGAAATTTTCACTTTGGCTGAAATTGCATGAAATATGTGTCCCCCGTGGAAGCCCATGCCATCCCAGGTGAGAAAAATGTATCCTGAATCAAGTCTGAGGGCTAAATCCTCTGTTTCGGGTTTTACCACATTGAGCCCAGAATGTAAGGGCCGGACCTGAAATTTGGAGCCAAAATTGAAATTTTCACTTTGGCTGAAATTGCATGAAATATGTGTCCCCCGTGGAAGCCCATGCCATCCCAAGTGAGAAAAATGCATCCTGAATCAAATCTGAGGGCTAAAACCTCTGTTTCGGGTTTTACCACATTGAGCTCAGAACGTAAGGGCCGGACCTGAAATTTGGAGCCAAAATTGAAATTTTCACTTTGGCTGAAATTGCATGAAATATGTGTCCCCCGTGGAAGCCCATGCCATCCCAGGTGAGAAAAATGTATCCTGAATCAAGTCTGAGGGCTAAATCCTCTGTTTCGGGTTTTACCACATTGAGCTCAGAACGTAAGGGCCGGACCTGAAATTTGGAGCCAAAATTGAAATTTTCACTTTGGCTGAAATTGCATGAAATATGTGTCCCCCGTGGAAGCCCATGCCATCCCAAGTGAGAAAAATGCATCCTGAATCAAGTCTGAGGGCTAAATCCTCTGTTTCGGGTTTTACCAGATTGAGCTCAGAACGTAAGGGCCGGACCTGAAATTTGGAGCCAAAATTGAAATTTTCACTTTGGCTGAAATTGCATAAAATATGTGTCCCCCGTGGAAGCCCATGCCATCCCAGGTGAGAAAAATGCATCCTGAATCAAATCTGAGGGCTAAAACCTCTGTTTCAGATTTTCCCACATTGAGCCCAGAACGTAAGGGCCGGACCTGAAATTTGGAGCCAAAATTGAAATTTTCACTTTGGCTGAAATTGCATGAAATATGTGTCCCCCGTGGAAGCCCATGCCATCCCAGGTGAGAAAAATGCATCCTGAATCAAGTCTGAGGGCTAAAACCTCTGTTTCGGGTTTTACCACATTGAGCCCAGAACGTAAGGGCCGGACCTGAAATTTGGAGCCAAAATTGAAATTTTCACTTTGGCTGAAATTGCATGAAATATGTGTCCCCCGTGGAAGCCCATGCCATCCCAGGTGAGAAAAATGTATCCTGAATCAAGTCTGAGGGCTATATCCTCTGTTTCGGGTTTTACCACATTGAGCCCAGAATGTAAGGGCCGGACCTGAAATTTGGAGCCAAAATTGAAATTTTCACTTTGGCTGAAATTGCATGAAATATGTGTCCCCCGTGGAAGCCCATGCCATCCCAAGTGAGAAAAATGCATCCTGAATCAAATCTGAGGGCTAAAACCTCTGTTTCGGGTTTTACCACATTGAGCTCAGAACGTAAGGGCCGGACCTGAAATTTGGAGCCAAAATTGAAATTTTCACTTTGGCTGAAATTGCATGAAATATGTGTCCCCCGTGGAAGCCCATGCCATCCCAGGTGAGAAAAATGCATCCTGAATCAAGTCTGAGTGCTAAAACCTCTGTTTCGGGTTTTACCAGATTGAGCTCAGAACGTAAGGGCCGGACCTGAAATTTGGAGCCAAAATTGAAATTTTTACTTTGGCTGAAATTGCATGAAATATGTGTCCCCCGTGGAAGCCCATGCCATCCCAGGTGAGAACAATGCATCCTGAATCAAATCTGAGGGCTAAAAACTCTGTTTCGGGTTTTACCAGATTGAGCTCAGAACGTAAGGGCCGGACCTGAAATTTGGAGCCAAAATTGAAATTTTCACTTTGGCTGAAATTGCATGAAGTATGTGTCCCCCGTGGAAGCCCATGCCATCCCAGGTGAGAAAAATGCATCCTGAATCAAATCTGAGGGCTAAAACCTCTGTTTCAGGTTTTCCCACATTGAGCTCAGAACGTAAGGGCCGGACCTGAAATTTGGAGCCAAAATTGAAATTTTCACTTTGGCTGAAATTGCATGAAATATGTGTCCCCCGTGGAAGCCCATGCCATCCCAGGTGAGAAAAATGCATCCTGAATCAAGTCTGAGTGCTAAAACCTCTGTTTCGGGTTTTACCAGATTGAGCTCAGAACGTAAGGGCCGGACCTGAAATTTGGAGCCAAAATTGAAATTTTTACTTTGGCTGAAATTGCATGAAATATGTGTCCCCCGTGGAAGCCCATGCCATCCCAAGTGAGAAAAATGCATCCTGAATCAAGTCTGAGGGCTAAAACCTCTGTTTCGGGTTTTACCTCATTGAGCCCAGAACGCAAGGGCCGGACCTGAAATTTGGAGCCAAAATTGAAATTTTCACTTTGGCTGAAATTGCATGAAATATGTGTCCCCCGTGGAAGCCCATGCCATCCCAGGTGAGAAAAATGCATCCTGAATCAAGTCTGAGTGCTAAAACCTCTGTTTCGGGTTTTACCAGATTGAGCTCAGAACGTAAGGGCCGGACCTGAAATTTGGAGCCAAAATTGAAATTTTCACTTTGGCTGAAATTGCATGAAATATGTGTCCCCCGTGGAAGCCCATGCCATCCCAGGTGAGAAAAATGCATCCTGAATCAAATCTGAGGGCTACAACCTCTGTTTCAGGTTTTCCCACATTGAGCCCAGAACGTAAGGGCCGGACCTGAAATTTGGAGCCAAAATTGAAATTTTCACTTTGGCTGAAATTGCATGAAATATGTGTCCCCCGTGGAAGCCCATGCCATCCCAGGTGAGAAAAATGCATCCTGAATCAAGTCTGAGGGCTATAACCTCTGTTTCGGGTTTTACCACATTGAGCCCAGAACATAAGGGCCGGACCTGAAATTTGGAGCCAAAATTGAAATTTTCACTTTGGCTGAAATTGCATGAAATATGTGTCCCCCGTGGAAGCCCATGCCATCCCAGGTGAGAAAAAGGCATCCTGAATCAAGTCTGAGGGCTAAAACCTCTGTTTCAGGTTTTACCAGATTGAGCCCAGAACGTAAGGGCCGGACCTGAAATTTGGAGCCAAAATTGAAATTTTCACTTTGGCTGAAATTGCATGAAATATGTGTCCCCCGTGGAAGCCCATGCCATCCCAAGTGAGAAAAATGCATCCTGAATCAAATCTGAGGGCTAAAACCTCTGTTTCGGGTTTTACCACATTGAGCTCAGAACGTAAGGGCCGGACCTGAAATTTGGAGCCAAAATTGAAATTTTCACTTTGGCTGAAATTGCATGAAATATGTGTCCCCCGTGGAAGCCCATGCCATCCCAGGTGAGAAAAGTGTATCCTGAATCAAGTCTGAGGGCTAAATCCTCTGTTTCGGGTTTTACCACATTAAGCCCAGAACGTAAGGGCCGGACCTGAAATTTGGAGCCAAAATTGAAATTTTCACTTTGGCTGAAATTGCATGAAATATGTGTCCCCCGTGGAAGCCCATGCCATCCCAGGTGAGAAAAATGCATCCTGAATCAAGTCTGAGGGCTATAACCTCTGTTTCGGGTTTTACCACATTGAGCCCAGAACGTAAGGGCCGGACCTGAAATTTGGAGCCAAAATTGAAATTTTCACTTTGGCTGAAATTGCATGAAATATGTGTCCCCCATGGAAGCCCATGCCATCCCAGGTGAGAAAAATGCATCCTGAATCAAGTCTGAGGGCTAAAACCTCTGTTTCGGGTTTTACCACATCGAGCCCAGAATGTAAGGGCCGGACCTGAAATTTGGAGCAAAACTGAAATTTTTACTATGGCTAAAATTGCATGAAATATGTGTCCCCCCTGGAAGCCCATGCCATCCCAGGTGAGAAAAATGCATCCTGAATCAAGTCTGAGGGCTAAAACCTTTGTTTCGGGTTTTACCAGATTGAGCCCAGAACGTAAGGGCCGGACCTGAAATTTGGAGCCAAAATTGAAATTTTCACTTTGGCTGAAATTGCATGAAATATGTGTCTCCCGTGGAAGCCCATGCCATCCCAGGTGAGAAAATTGCATGCTGAATAAAGTTTGAGGGCTAAAACCTCCGTTTCAGGTTTTACCACATTGAGCCCAGAGCGTAAGGTCCCGACCTGGAATTTGGAGCCAAAATTGAAATTTTCACTTTGGCTGAAATTGCATGAATTATGTGTCCCCCGTGGAAGCCCATGCCATCCCAAGTGAGAAAAATGCATCCTGAATCAAGTCTGAGGGCTAAAACCTCTGTTTCGGGTTTTACCACAATGAGCCCAGAACGTAAGGGCCGGACCTGAAATTTGGAGCCAAAATTGAAATTTTCACTTTGGCTGAAATTGCATGAAATATGTGTCCCCCGTGGAAGCCCATGCCATCCCAGGTGAGAAAAATGCATCCTGAATCAAATCTGAGGGCTAAAACCTCTGTTTCCGGTTTTAGCAGATTGAGCTCAGAACGTAAGGGCCTGACCTGAAATTTGGAGCCAAAATTGAAATTTTTACTTTGGCTGAAATTGCATGAAATATGTGTCCCCCGTGGAAGCCCATGCCATCCCAGGTGAGAACAATGCATCCTGAATCAAGTCTGAGGGCTAAAACCTCTGTTTCGGGTTTTACCACATTGAGCCCAGAACATAAGGGCCGGACCTGAAATTTGGAGCCAAAATTGAAATTTTCACTTTGGCTGAAATTGCATGAAATATGTGTCCCCCGTGGAAGCCCATGCCATCCCAGGTGAGAAATATGCATCCTGAATCAAGTCTGAGTGCTAAAACCTCTGTTTCCGGTTTTACCAGATTGAGCTCAGAACGTAAGGGCCGGACCTGAAATTTGGAGCCAAAATTGAAATTTTTACTTTGGCTGTAATTGCATGAAATATGTGTCCCCCGTGGAAGCCCATGCCATCCCAAGTGAGAAAAATGCATCCTGAATCAAATCTGAGGGCTAAAACCTCTGTTCCGGGTTTTACCAGATTGAGCTCAGAACGTAAGGGCCGGACCTGAAATTTGGAGCCAAAATTGAAATTTTCACTTTGGCTGAAATTGCATGAAATATGTGTCCCCCGTGGAAGCCCATGCCATCCCAGGTAAGAAAAATGTATCCTGAATCACGTCTGAGGGCTAAATCCTCTGTTTCGGGTTTTACCACATTGAGCCCAGAATGTAAGGGCCGGACCTGAAATTTGGAGCCAAAATTGAAATTTTCACTTTGGCTGAAATTGCATGAAATTTGTGTCCCCCGTGGAAGCCCATGCCATCCCAAGTGAGAAAAATGCATCCTGAATCAAATCTGAGGGCTAAAACCTCTGTTTCGGGTTTCAGCAGATTGAGCTCAGAACGTAAGGTCCCGACCTGAAATTTGGAGCCAAAATTGAAATTTTCACTTTGGCTGAAATTGCATGAAATATGTGTCCCCCGTGGAAGCCCATGCCATCCCAGGTGAGAAAAATGTATCCTGAATCAAGTCTGAGGGCTAAAATCTCTGTTTCGGGTTTTACCACATTGAGCCCAGAACGTAAGGGCCGGACCTGAAATTTGGAGCCAAAATTGAAATTTTCACTTTGGCTGAAATTGCATGAAATATGTGTCCCCCGTGGAAGCCCATGCCATCCCAGGTGAGAAAAATGCATCCTGAATCAAATCTGAGGGCTACAACCTCTGTTTCAGGTTTTCCCACATTGAGCCCAGAACGTAAGGGCCGGACCTGAAATTTGGAGCCAAAATTGAAATTTTCACTTTGGCTGAAATTGCATGAAATATGTGTCCCCCGTGGAAGCCCATGCCATCCCAGGTGAGAACAATGCATCCTGAATCAAGTCTGAGGGCTAAAACCTCTGTTTCGGGTTTTACCACAATGAGCCCAGAACGTAAGGGCCGGACCTGAAATTTGGAGCCAAAATTGAAATTTTCACTTTGGCTGAAATTGCATGAAATATGTGTCCCCCGTGGAAGCCCATGCCATCCCAGGTGAGAAAAATGCATCCTGAATCAAATCTGAGGGCTAAAACCTCTGTTTCCGGTTTTAGCAGATTAGCTCAGAACGTAAGGGCCGGACCTGAAATTTGGAGCCAAAATTGAAATTTTTACTTTGGCTGAAATTGCATGAAATATGTGTCCCCCGTGGAAGCCCATGCCATCCCAGGTGAGAACAATGCATCCTGAATCAAGTCTGAGGGCTAAAACCTCTGTTTCGGGTTTTACCACATTGAGCCCAGAACGCAAGGGCCGGACCTGAAATTTGGAGCCAAAATTGAAATTTTCACTTTGGCTGAAATTGCATGAAATATGTGTCCCCCGTGGAAGCCCATGCCATCCCAAGTGAGAAAAATGCATCCTGAATCAAATCTGAGGGCTAAAACCTCTGTTTCGGGTTTTACCACATTGAGCTCAGAACGTAAGGGCCGGACCTGAAATTTGGAGCCAAAATTGAAATTTTCACTTTGGCTGAAATTGCATGAAATATGTGTCCCCCGTGGAAGCCCATGCCATCCCAGGTGAGAAAAATGTATCCTGAATCAAGTCTGAGGGCTAAATCCTCTGTTTCGGGTTTTACCACAATGAGCCCAGAACGTAAGGGCCGGACCTGAAATTTGGAGCCAAAATTGAAATTTTCACTTTGGCTGAAATTGCATAATTATGTGTCCCCCGTGGAAGCCCATGCCATCCCAGGTGAGAAAAATGCATCCTGAATCAAATCTGAGGGCTAAAACCTCTGTTTCGGGTTTTAGCAGATTAGCTCAGAACGTAAGGGCCGGACCTGAAATTTGGAGCCAAAATTGAAATTTTTACTTTGGCTGAAATTGCATGAAATATGTGTCCCCCGTGGAAGCCCATGCCATCCCAGGTGAGAACAATGCATCCTGAATCAAGTCTGAGGGCTAAAACCTCTGTTTCGGGTTTTACCACATTGAGCCCAGAACGCAAGGGCCGGACCTGAAATTTGGAGCCAAAATTGAAATTTTCACTTTGGCTGAAATTGCATGAAATATGTGTCCCCCGTGGAAGCCCATGCCATCCCAGGTGAGAAAAATGCATCCTGAATCAAATCTGAGGGCTAAAACCTCTGTTTCCGGTTTTAGCAGATTGAGCTCAGAACGTAAGGGCCGGACCTGAAATTTGGAGCCAAAATTGAAATTTTTACTTTGGCTGAAATTGCATGAAATATGTGTCCCCCGTGGAAGCCCATGCCATCCCAGGTGAGAACAATGCATCCTGAATCAAGTCTGAGGGCTAAAACCTCTGTTTCGGGTTTTACCACATTGAGCCCAGAACATAAGGGCCGGACCTGAAATTTGGAGCCAAAATTGAAATTTTCACTTTGGCTGAAATTGCATGAAATATGTGTCCCCCGTGGAAGCCCATGCCATCCCAGGTGAGAAATATGCATCCTGAATCAAGTCTGAGTGCTAAAACCTCTGTTTCCGGTTTTACCAGATTGAGCTCAGAACGTAAGGGCCGGACCTGAAATTTGGAGCCAAAATTGAAATTTTTACTTTGGCTGTAATTGCATGAAATATGTGTCCCCCGTGGAAGCCCATGCCATCCCAAGTGAGAAAAATGCATCCTGAATCAAATCTGAGGGCTAAAACCTCTGTTCCGGGTTTTACCAGATTGAGCTCAGAACGTAAGGGCCGGACCTGAAATTTGGAGCCAAAATTGAAATTTTCACTTTGGCTGAAATTGCATGAAATATGTGTCCCCCGTGGAAGCCCATGCCATCCCAGGTGAGAAAAATGTATCCTGAATCACGTCTGAGGGCTAAATCCTCTGTTTCGGGTTTTACCACATTGAGCCCAGAATGTAAGGGCCGGACCTGAAATTTGGAGCCAAAATTGAAATTTTCACTTTGGCTGAAATTGCATGAAATATGTGTCCCCCGTGGAAGCCCATGCCATCCCAAGTGAGAAAAATGCATCCTGAATCAAATCTGAGGGCTAAAACCTCTGTTTCGGGTTTTAGCAGATTGAGCTCAGAACGTAAGGTCCCGACCTGAAATTTGGAGCCAAAATTGAAATTTTCACTTTGGCTGAAATTGCATGAAATATGTGTCCCCCGTGGAAGCCCATGCCATCCCAGGTGAGAAAAATGTATCCTGAATCAAGTCTGAGGGCTAAAATCTCTGTTTCGGGTTTTACCACATTGAGCCCAGAACGTAAGGGCCGGACCTGAAATTTGGAGCCAAAATTGAAATTTTCACTTTGGCTGAAATTGCATGAAATATGTGTCCCCCGTGGAAGCCCATGCCATCCCAGGTGAGAAAAATGCATCCTGAATCAAATCTGAGGGCTACAACCTCTGTTTCAGGTTTTCCCACATTGAGCCCAGAACGTAAGGGCCGGACCTGAAATTTGGAGCCAAAATTGAAATTTTCACTTTGGCTGAAATTGCATGAAATATGTGTCCCCCGTGGAAGCCCATGCCATCCCAGGTGAGAAAAATGTATCCTGAATCAAGTCTGAGGGCTAAATCCTCTGTTTCGGGTTTTACCACATTGAGCCCAGAACTTAAGGGCCGGACCTGAAATTTGGAGCCAAAATTGAAATTTTCACTTTGGCTGAAATTGCATGAAATATTTGTACCCCCCGTGGAAGCCAATGCCATCCCAAGTGAGAAAAATGCATCCTGAATCAAATCTGAGGGCTAAAACCTCTGTTTCGGGTTTTACCAGATTGAGCTCAGAACGTAAGGGCCGGACCTGAAATTTGGAGCCAAAATTGAAATTTTCACTTTGGCTGAAATTGCATGAAATATGTGTCCCCCGTGGAAGCCCATGCCATCCCAGGTGAGAAAAATGCATCCTGAATCAAATCTGAGGGCTAAAACCTCTGTTTCGGGTTTTACCAGATTGAGCCCAGAACGTAAGGGCCGGACCTGAAATTTGGAGCCAAAATTAAAATTTTCACTTTGGCTGAAATTGCATGAAATATGTGTCCCCCGTGGAAGCCCATGCCATCCCAGGTGAGAAAAATGCATCCTGAATCAAATCTGAGGGCTAAAACCTCTGTTTCGGGTTTTACCACATTGAGCCCAGAACGTAAGGGCCGGACCTGAAATTTGGAGCCAAAAGTGAAATTTTCACTTTGGCTGAAATTGCATGAAATATGTGTCCCCCATGGAAGCCCATGCCATCCCAGGTGAGAAAAATGCATCCTGAATCAAATCTGAGGGCTAAAACCTCTGTTTCAGGTTTTACCACAATGAGCCCAGAACGTAAGGGCCGGACCTGAAATTTGGAGCCAAAATTGAAATTTTCACTTTGGCTGTAATTGCATGAAATATGTGTCCCCCGTGGAAGCCCATGCCATCCCAAGTGAGAAAAATGCATCCTGAATCAAGTCTGACGGCTAAAACCTCTGTTTCGGGTTTTACCACAATGAGCCCAGAACGTAAGGGCCGGACCTGAAATTTGGAGCCAAAATTGAAATTTTCACTTTGGCTGAAATTGCATGAAATATGTGTCTCCTGTGGAAGCCCATGCCATCCCAGGTGAGAAAAATGCATCCTGAATCAAATCTGAGGGCTAAAACCTCTGTTTCGGGTTTTAGCAGATTGAGCTCAGAACGTAAGGGCCGGACCTGAAATTTGGAGCCAAAATTGAAATTTTTACTTTGGCTGAAATTGCATGAAATATGTGTCCCCCGTGGAAGCCCATGCCATCCCAGGTGAGAACAATGCATCCTGAATCAAGTCTGAGGGCTAAAACCTCTGTTTCGGGTTTTACCACATTGAGCCCAGAACGCAAGGGCCGGACCTGAAATTTGGAGCCAAAATTGAAATTTTCACTTTGGCTGAAATTGCATGAAATATGTGGTCCCCGTGGAAGCCCATGCCATCCCAGGTGAGAAAAATGCATCCTGAATCAAGTCTGAGTGCTAAAACCTCTGTTTCGGGTTTTACCAGATTGAGCCCAGAACGTAAGGGCCGGACCTGAAATTTGGAGCCAAAATTGAAATTTTCACTTTGGCTGAAATTGCATGAAATATGTGTCCCCCGTGGAAGCCCATGCCATCCCAAGTGAGAAAAATGCATGTCTGAGGGCTAAAACCTCTGTTTCGGGTTTTACCACATTGAGCCCAGAACGTAAGGGCCGGACCTGAAATTTGGAGCCAAAATTGAAATTTTCACTTTGGCTGAAATTGCATGAAATATGTGTCTCCCATGGAAGCCCATGCCATCCCAGGTGAGAAAAATGCATCCTGAATCAAATCTGAGGGCTAAATCCTCTGTTTCGGGTTTTACCAGATTGAGCTCAGAACGTAAGGGCCGGACCTGAAATTTGGAGCCAAAATTGAAATTTTCACTTTGGCTGAAATTGCATAAAATATGTGTCCCCCGTGGAAGCCCATGCCATCCCAGGTGAGAAAAATGCATCCTGAATCAAATCTGAGGGCTAAAACCTCTGTTTCAGATTTTCCCACATTGAGCCCAGAACGTAAGGGCCGGACCTGAAATTTGGAGCCAAAATTGAAATTTTCACTTTGGCTGAAATTGCATGAAATATGTGTCCCCCCTGGAAGCCCATGCCATCCCAGGTGAGAAAAATGCATCCTGAATCAAGTCTGAGGGCTAAAACCTCTGTTTCGGGTTTTACCAGATTGAGCTCAGAACGTAAGGGCCGGACCTGAAATTTGGAGCCAAAATTGAAATTTTCACTTTGGCTGAAATTGCATGAAATATGTGTCCCCCGTGGAAGCCCATGCCATCCCAGGTGAGAAAAATGCATCCTGAATCAAATCTGAGGGCTAAAACCTCTGTTTCCGGTTTTAGCAGATTAGCTCAGAACGTAAGGGCCGGACCTGAAATTTGGAGCCAAAATTGAAATTTTTACTTTGGCTGAAATTGCATGAAATATGTGTCCCCCGTGGAAGCCCATGCCATCCCAGGTGAGAACAATGCATCCTGAATCAAGTCTGAGGGCTAAAACCTCTGTTTCGGGTTTTACCACATTGAGCCCAGAACGCAAGGGCCGGACCTGAAATTTGGAGCCAAAATTGAAATTTTCACTTTGGCTGAAATTGCATGAAATATGTGTCCCCCGTGGAAGCCCATGCCATCCCAAGTGAGAAAAATGCATCCTGAATCAAATCTGAGGGCTAAAACCTCTGTTTCGGGTTTTACCACATTGAGCTCAGAACGTAAGGGCCGGACCTGAAATTTGGAGCCAAAATTGAAATTTTCACTTTGGCTGAAATTGCATGAAATATGTGTCCCCCGTGGAAGCCCATGCCATCCCAGGTGAGAAAAATGTATCCTGAATCAAGTCTGAGGGCTAAATCCTCTGTTTCGGGTTTTACCACAATGAGCCCAGAACGTAAGGGCCGGACCTGAAATTTGGAGCCAAAATTGAAATTTTCACTTTGGCTGAAATTGCATAATTATGTGTCCCCCGTGGAAGCCCATGCCATCCCAGGTGAGAAAAATGCATCCTGAATCAAATCTGAGGGCTAAAACCTCTGTTTCCGGTTTTAGCAGATTAGCTCAGAACGTAAGGGCCGGACCTGAAATTTGGAGCCAAAATTGAAATTTTTACTTTGGCTGAAATTGCATGAAATATGTGTCCCCCGTGGAAGCCCATGCCATCCCAGGTGAGAACAATGCATCCTGAATCAAGTCTGAGGGCTAAAACCTCTGTTTCGGGTTTTACCACATTGAGCCCAGAACGCAAGGGCCGGACCTGAAATTTGGAGCCAAAATTGAAATTTTCACTTTGGCTGAAATTGCATGAAATATGTGTCCCCCGTGGAAGCCCATGCCATCCCAGGTGAGAAAAATGCATCCTGAATCAAATCTGAGGGCTAAAACCTCTGTTTCCGGTTTTAGCAGATTGAGCTCAGAACGTAAGGGCCGGACCTGAAATTTGGAGCCAAAATTGAAATTTTTACTTTGGCTGAAATTGCATGAAATATGTGTCCCCCGTGGAAGCCCATGCCATCCCAGGTGAGAACAATGCATCCTGAATCAAGTCTGAGGGCTAAAACCTCTGTTTCGGGTTTTACCACATTGAGCCCAGAACATAAGGGCCGGACCTGAAATTTGGAGCCAAAATTGAAATTTTCACTTTGGCTGAAATTGCATGAAATATGTGTCCCCCGTGGAAGCCCATGCCATCCCAGGTGAGAAATATGCATCCTGAATCAAGTCTGAGTGCTAAAACCTCTGTTTCCGGTTTTACCAGATTGAGCTCAGAACGTAAGGGCCGGACCTGAAATTTGGAGCCAAAATTGAAATTTTTACTTTGGCTGTAATTGCATGAAATATGTGTCCCCCGTGGAAGCCCATGCCATCCCAAGTGAGAAAAATGCATCCTGAATCAAATCTGAGGGCTAAAACCTCTGTTCCGGGTTTTACCAGATTGAGCTCAGAACGTAAGGGCCGGACCTGAAATTTGGAGCCAAAATTGAAATTTTCACTTTGGCTGAAATTGCATGAAATATGTGTCCCCCGTGGAAGCCCATGCCATCCCAGGTGAGAAAAATGTATCCTGAATCACGTCTGAGGGCTAAATCCTCTGTTTCGGGTTTTACCACATTGAGCCCAGAATGTAAGGGCCGGACCTGAAATTTGGAGCCAAAATTGAAATTTTCACTTTGGCTGAAATTGCATGAAATATGTGTCCCCCGTGGAAGCCCATGCCATCCCAAGTGAGAAAAATGCATCCTGAATCAAATCTGAGGGCTAAAACCTCTGTTTCGGGTTTTAGCAGATTGAGCTCAGAACGTAAGGTCCCGACCTGAAATTTGGAGCCAAAATTGAAATTTTCACTTTGGCTGAAATTGCATGAAATATGTGTCCCCCGTGGAAGCCCATGCCATCCCAGGTGAGAAAAATGTATCCTGAATCAAGTCTGAGGGCTAAAATCTCTGTTTCGGGTTTTACCACATTGAGCCCAGAACGTAAGGGCCGGACCTGAAATTTGGAGCCAAAATTGAAATTTTCACTTTGGCTGAAATTGCATGAAATATGTGTCCCCCGTGGAAGCCCATGCCATCCCAGGTGAGAAAAATGCATCCTGAATCAAATCTGAGGGCTACAACCTCTGTTTCAGGTTTTCCCACATTGAGCCCAGAACGTAAGGGCCGGACCTGAAATTTGGAGCCAAAATTGAAATTTTCACTTTGGCTGAAATTGCATGAAATATGTGTCCCCCGTGGAAGCCCATGCCATCCCAGGTGAGAAAAATGTATCCTGAATCAAGTCTGAGGGCTAAATCCTCTGTTTCGGGTTTTACCACATTGAGCCCAGAACGTAAGGGCCGGACCTGAAATTTGGAGCCAAAATTGAAATTTTCACTTTGGCTGAAATTGCATGAAATATTTGTACCCCCCGTGGAAGCCAATGCCATCCCAAGTGAGAAAAATGCATCCTGAATCAAATCTGAGGGCTAAAACCTCTGTTTCGGGTTTTACCAGATTGAGCTCAGAACGTAAGGGCCGGACCTGAAATTTGGAGCCAAAATTGAAATTTTCACTTTGGCTGAAATTGCATGAAATATGTGTCCCCCGTGGAAGCCCATGCCATCCCAGGTGAGAAAAATGTATCCTGAATCAAGTCTGAGGGCTAAATCCTCTGTTTCGGGTTTTACCACATTGAGCCCAGAACGTAAGGGCCGGACCTGAAATTTGGAGCCAAAATTGAAATTTTCACTTTGGCTGAAATTGCATGAAATATGTGTCCCCCGTGGAAGCCCATGCCATCCCAGGTGAGAAAAATGCATCCTGAATCAAATCTGAGGGCTACAACCTCTGTTTCAGGTTTTCCCACATTGAGCCCAGAACGTAAGGGCCGGACCTGAAATTTGGAGCCAAAATTGAAATTTTCACTTTGGCTGAAATTGCATGAAATATCTGTTTCCTGTGGAAGCCCATGCCATCCAAGGTGAGAAAAATGTATCCTGGATCAAATCTGAGGGCTAAAACCTCTGTTTCGGGTTTTACCAGATTGAGCCCAGAACGTAAGGGCCGGACCTGAAATTTGGAGCCAAAATTGAAATTTTCACTTTGGCTGTAATTGCATGAAATATGTGTCCCCCGTGGAAGCCCATGCCATCCCAGTTGAGAAAAATGCATCCTGAATCAAGTCTGAGGGCTAAAA
Source organism: Halichoeres trimaculatus (assembly GCF_033239565.1). Classification (NCBI taxonomy): domain Eukaryota; kingdom Metazoa; phylum Chordata; class Actinopteri; order Labriformes; family Labridae; genus Halichoeres; species Halichoeres trimaculatus. Next base: position 11,480,863 of record NW_027437185.1, read on the forward strand.
CCTCTGTTTCAGGTTTTACCACATTGAGCCCAGAACGTAAGGGCCGGACCTGAAATTTGGAGCCAAAATTGAAATTTTCACTTTGGCTGAAATTGCATGAAATATGTGTCCCCCGTGGAAGCCCATGCCATCCCAGGTGAGAAAAATGCATCCTGAATCAAATCTGAGGGCTAAAACCTCTGTTTCGGGTTTTACCAGATTGAGCCCAGAACGTAAGGGCCGGACCTGAAATTTGGAGCCAAAATTAAAATTTTCACTTTGGCTGAAATTGCATGAAATATGTGTCCCCCGTGGAAGCCCATGCCATCCCAGGTGAGAAAAATGCATCCTGAATCAAATCTGAGGGCTAAAACCTCTGTTTCGGGTTTTACCACATTGAGCCCAGAACGTAAGGGCCGGACCTGAAATTTGGAGCCAAAATTGAAATTTTCACTTTGGCTGAAATTGCATGAAATATCTGTTTCCTGTGGAAGCCCATGCCATCCAAGGTGAGAAAAATGTATCCTGGATCAAATCTGAGGGCTAAAACCTCTGTTTCGGGTTTTACCAGATTGAGCCCAGAACGTAAGGGCCGGACCTGAAATTTGGAGCCAAAATTGAAATTTTCACTTTGGCTGTAATTGCATGAAATATGTGTCCCCCGTGGAAGCCCATGCCATCCCAGTTGAGAAAAATGCATCCTGAATCAAATCTGAGGGCTACAACCTCTGTTTCAGGTTTTACCACATTGAGCCCAGAACGTAAGGGCCGGACCTGAAATTTGGAGCCAAAATTGAAATTTTCACTTTGGCTGAAATTGCATGAAATATGTGTCCCCCGTGGAAGCCCATGCCATCCCAGGTGAGAAAAATGTATCCTGAATCAAGTCTGAGGGCTAAATCCTCTGTTTCGGGTTTTACCACATTGAGCCCAGAACGTAAGGGCCGGACCTGAAATTTGGAGCCAAAATTGAAATTTTCACTTTGGCTGAAATTGCATGAAATATTTGTACCCCCCGTGGAAGCCAATGCCATCCCAAGTGAGAAAAATGCATCCTGAATCAAATCTGAGGGCTAAAACCTCTGTTTCGGGTTTTACCAGATTGAGCTCAGAACGTAAGGGCCGGACCTGAAATTTGGAGCCAAAATTGAAATTTTCACTTTGGCTGAAATTGCATGAAATATGTGTCCCCCGTGGAAGCCCATGCCATCCCAGGTGAGAAAAATGTATCCTGAATCAAGTCTGAGGGCTAAATCCTCTGTTTCGGGTTTTACCACATTGAGCCCAGAACGTAAGGGCCGGACCTGAAATTTGGAGCCAAAATTGAAATTTTCACTTTGGCTGAAATTGCATGAAATATGTGTCCCCCGTGGAAGCCCATGCCATCCCAGGTGAGAAAAATGCATCCTGAATCAAATCTGAGGGCTACAACCTCTGTTTCAGGTTTTCCCACATTGAGCCCAGAACGTAAGGGCCGGACCTGAAATTTGGAGCCAAAATTGAAATTTTCACTTTGGCTGAAATTGCATGAAATATCTGTTTCCTGTGGAAGCCCATGCCATCCAAGGTGAGAAAAATGTATCCTGGATCAAATCTGAGGGCTAAAACCTCTGTTTCGGGTTTTACCAGATTGAGCCCAGAACGTAAGGGCCGGACCTGAAATTTGGAGCCAAAATTGAAATTTTCACTTTGGCTGTAATTGCATGAAATATGTGTCCCCCGTGGAAGCCCATGCCATCCCAGTTGAGAAAAATGCATCCTGAATCAAGTCTGAGGGCTAAAACCTCTGTTTCAGGTTTTACCACATTGAGCCCAGAACGTAAGGGCCGGACCTGAAATTTGGAGCCAAAATTGAAATTTTCACTTTGGCTGAAATTGCATGAAATATGTGTCCCCCGTGGAAGCCCATGCCATCCCAGGTGAGAAAAATGCATCCTGAATCAAATCTGAGGGCTAAAACCTCTGTTTCGGGTTTTACCAGATTGAGCCCAGAACGTAAGGGCCGGACCTGAAATTTGGAGCCAAAATTAAAATTTTCACTTTGGCTGAAATTGCATGAAATATGTGTCCCCCGTGGAAGCCCATGCCATCCCAGGTGAGAAAAATGCATCCTGAATCAAATCTGAGGGCTAAAACCTCTGTTTCGGGTTTTACCACATTGAGCCCAGAACGTAAGGGCCGGACCTGAAATTTGGAGCCAAAAGTGAAATTTTCACTTTGGCTGAAATTGCATGAAATATGTGTCCCCCATGGAAGCCCATGCCATCCCAGGTGAGAAAAATGCATCCTGAATCAAATCTGAGGGCTAAAACCTCTGTTTCAGGTTTTACCACAATGAGCCCAGAACGTAAGGGCCGGACCTGAAATTTGGAGCCAAAATTGAAATTTTCACTTTGGCTGTAATTGCATGAAATATGTGTCCCCCGTGGAAGCCCATGCCATCCCAAGTGAGAAAAATGCATCCTGAATCAAGTCTGACGGCTAAAACCTCTGTTTCGGGTTTTACCACAATGAGCCCAGAACGTAAGGGCCGGACCTGAAATTTGGAGCCAAAATTGAAATTTTCACTTTGGCTGAAATTGCATGAAATATGTGTCTCCTGTGGAAGCCCATGCCATCCCAGGTGAGAAAAATGCATCCTGAATCAAATCTGAGGGCTAAAACCTCTGTTTCGGGTTTTAGCAGATTGAGCTCAGAACGTAAGGGCCGGACCTGAAATTTGGAGCCAAAATTGAAATTTTTACTTTGGCTGAAATTGCATGAAATATGTGTCCCCCGTGGAAGCCCATGCCATCCCAGGTGAGAACAATGCATCCTGAATCAAGTCTGAGGGCTAAAACCTCTGTTTCGGGTTTTACCACATTGAGCCCAGAACGCAAGGGCCGGACCTGAAATTTGGAGCCAAAATTGAAATTTTCACTTTGGCTGAAATTGCATGAAATATGTGGTCCCCGTGGAAGCCCATGCCATCCCAGGTGAGAAAAATGCATCCTGAATCAAGTCTGAGTGCTAAAACCTCTGTTTCGGGTTTTACCAGATTGAGCCCAGAACGTAAGGGCCGGACCTGAAATTTGGAGCCAAAATTGAAATTTTCACTTTGGCTGAAATTGCATGAAATATGTGTCCCCCGTGGAAGCCCATGCCATCCCAAGTGAGAAAAATGCATGTCTGAGGGCTAAAACCTCTGTTTCGGGTTTTACCACATTGAGCCCAGAACGTAAGGGCCGGACCTGAAATTTGGAGCCAAAATTGAAATTTTCACTTTGGCTGAAATTGCATGAAATATATGTCTCCCATGGAAGCCCATGCCATCCCAGGTGAGAAAAATGCATCCTGAATCAAATCTGAGGGCTAAATCCTCTGTTTCGGGTTTTACCAGATTGAGCTCAGAACGTAAGGGCCGGACCTGAAATTTGGAGCCAAAATTGAAATTTTCACTTTGGCTGTAATTGCATAAAATATGTGTCCCCCGTGGAAGCCCATGCCATCCCAGGTGAGAAAAATGCATCCTGAATCAAATCTGAGGGCTAAAACCTCTGTTTCAGATTTTCCCACATTGAGCCCAGAACGTAAGGGCCGGACCTGAAATTTGGAGCCAAAATTGAAATTTTCACTTTGGCTGAAATTGCATGAAATATGTGTCCCCCGTGGAAGCCCATGCCATCCCAGTTGAGAAAAATGCATCCTGAATCAAGTCTGAGGGCTAAAACCTCTGTTTCAGGTTTTACCACATTGAGCCCAGAACGTAAGGGCCGGACCTGAAATTTGGAGCCAAAATTGAAATTTTCACTTTGGCTGAAATTGCATGAAATATGTGTCCCCCGTGGAAGCCCATGCCATCCCAGGTGAGAAAAATGCATCCTGAATCAAATCTGAGGGCTAAAACCTCTGTTTCGGGTTTTACCAGATTGAGCCCAGAACGTAAGGGCCGGACCTGAAATTTGGAGCCAAAATTAAAATTTTCACTTTGGCTGAAATTGCATGAAATATGTGTCCCCCGTGGAAGCCCATGCCATCCCAGTTGAGAAAAATGCATCCTGAATCAAGTCTGAGGGCTAAAACCTCTGTTTCAGGTTTTACCACATTGAGCCCAGAACGTAAGGGCCGGACCTGAAATTTGGAGCCAAAATTGAAATTTTCACTTTGGCTGAAATTGCATGAAATATGTGTCCCCCGTGGAAGCCCATGCCATCCCAGGTGAGAAAAATGCATCCTGAATCAAATCTGAGGGCTAAAACCTCTGTTTCGGGTTTTACCAGATTGAGCCCAGAACGTAAGGGCCGGACCTGAAATTTGGAGCCAAAATTAAAATTTTCACTTTGGCTGAAATTGCATGAAATATGTGTCCCCCGTGGAAGCCCATGCCATCCCAGGTGAGAAAAATGCATCCTGAATCAAATCTGAGGGCTAAAACCTCTGTTTCGGGTTTTACCACATTGAGCCCAGAACGTAAGGGCCGGACCTGAAATTTGGAGCCAAAAGTGAAATTTTCACTTTGGCTGAAATTGCATGAAATATGTGTCCCCCATGGAAGCCCATGCCATCCCAGGTGAGAAAAATGCATCCTGAATCAAATCTGAGGGCTAAAACCTCTGTTTCAGGTTTTACCACAATGAGCCCAGAACGTAAGGGCCGGACCTGAAATTTGGAGCCAAAATTGAAATTTTCACTTTGGCTGTAATTGCATGAAATATGTGTCCCCCGTGGAAGCCCATGCCATCCCAAGTGAGAAAAATGCATCCTGAATCAAGTCTGACGGCTAAAACCTCTGTTTCGGGTTTTACCACAATGAGCCCAGAACGTAAGGGCCGGACCTGAAATTTGGAGCCAAAATTGAAATTTTCACTTTGGCTGAAATTGCATGAAATATGTGTCTCCTGTGGAAGCCCATGCCATCCCAGGTGAGAAAAATGCATCCTGAATCAAATCTGAGGGCTAAAACCTCTGTTTCGGGTTTTAGCAGATTGAGCTCAGAACGTAAGGGCCGGACCTGAAATTTGGAGCCAAAATTGAAATTTTTACTTTGGCTGAAATTGCATGAAATATGTGTCCCCCGTGGAAGCCCATGCCATCCCAGGTGAGAACAATGCATCCTGAATCAAGTCTGAGGGCTAAAACCTCTGTTTCGGGTTTTACCACATTGAGCCCAGAACGCAAGGGCCGGACCTGAAATTTGGAGCCAAAATTGAAATTTTCACTTTGGCTGAAATTGCATGAAATATGTGGTCCCCGTGGAAGCCCATGCCATCCCAGGTGAGAAAAATGCATCCTGAATCAAGTCTGAGTGCTAAAACCTCTGTTTCGGGTTTTACCATATTGAGCCCAGAACGTAAGGGCCGGACCTGAAATTTGGAGCCAAAATTGAAATTTTCACTTTGGCTGAAATTGCATGAAATATATGTCTCCCATGGAAGCCCATGCCATCCCAGGTGAGAAAAATGCATCCTGAATCAAATCTGAGGGCTAAAAACTCTGTTTCGGGTTTTACCAGATTGAGCTCAGAACGTAAGGGCCGGACCTGAAATTTGGAGCCAAAATTGAAATTTTCACTTTGGCTGAAATTGCATAAAATATGTGTCCCCCGTGGAAGCCCATGCCATCCCAGGTGAGAAAAATGCATCCTGAATCAAATCTGAGGGCTAAAGCCTCTGTTTCAGATTTTCCCACATTGAGCCCAGAACGTAAGGGCCGGACCTGAAATTTGGAGCCAAAATTGAAATTTTCACTTTGGCTGAAATTGCATGAAATATGTGTCCCCCGTGGAAGCCCATGCCATCCCAAGTGAGAAAAATGCATCCTGAATCAAATCTAAGCTAAAACCTCTGTTTCGGGTTTTACCACATTGAGCTCAGAACGTAAGGGCCGGACCTGAAATTTGGAGCCAAAATTGAAATTTTCACTTTGGCTGAAATTGCATGAAATATGTGTCCCCCGTGGAAGCCCATGCCATCCCAGGTGAGAAAAATGTATCCTGAATCAAGTCTGAGGGCTAAATCCTCTGTTTCGGGTTTTACCACATTGAGCTCAGAACGTAAGGGCCGGACCTGAAATTTGGAGCCAAAATTGAAATTTTCACTTTGGCTGAAATTGCATGAAATATGTGTCCCCCGTGGAAGCCCATGCCATCCCAGGTGAGAAAAATGTATCCTGAATCAAGTCTGAGGGCTAAATCCTCTGTTTCGGGTTTTACCACATTGAGCCCAGAACGTAAGGGCCGGACCTGAAATTTGGAGCCAAAATTGAAATTTTCACTTTGGCTGAAATTGCATGAAATATGTGTCCCCCGTGGAAGCCCATGCCATCCCAGGTGAGAAAAATGCATCCTGAATCAAATCTGAGGGCTACAACCTCTGTTTCAGGTTTTCCCACATTGAGCCCAGAACGTAAGGGCCGGACCTGAAATTTGGAGCCAAAATTGAAATTTTCACTTTGGCTGAAATTGCATGAAATATGTGTCCCCCGTGGAAGCCCATGCCATCCCAGGTGAGAAAAATGCATCCTGAATCAAGTCTGAGGGCTATAACCTCTGTTTCGGGTTTTACCACATTGAGCCCAGAACATAAGGGCCGGACCTGAAATTTGGAGCCAAAATTGAAATTTTCACTTTGGCTGAAATTGCATGAAATATGTGTCCCCCGTGTAAGCCCATGCCATCCCAGGTGAGAAAAAGGCATCCTGAATCAAGTCTGAGGGCTAAAACCTTTGTTTCGGGTTTTACCAGATTGAGCCCAGAACGTAAGGGCCGGACCTGAAATTTGGAGCCAAAATTGAAATTTTCACTTTGGCTGAAATTGCATGAAATATGTGTCCCCCGTGGAAGCCCATGCCATCCCAAGTGAGAAAAATGCATCCTGAATCAAATCTGAGGGCTAAAACCTCTGTTTCGGGTTTTACCACATTGAGCTCAGAATGTAAGGGCCGGACCTGAAATTTGGAGCCAAAATTGAAATTTTCACTTTGGCTGAAATTGCATGAAATATGTGTCCCCCGTGGAAGCCCATGCCATCCCAGGTGAGAAAAATGTATCCTGAATCAAGTCTGAGGGCTAAATCCTCTGTTTCGGGTTTTACCACATTGAGCCCAGAACGTAAGGGCCGGACCTGAAATTTGGAGCCAAAATTGAAATTTTCACTTTGGCTGAAATTGCATGAAATATGTGTCCCCTGTGGAAGCCCATGCCATCCCAGGTGAGAAAAATGCATCCTGAATCAAATCTGAGGGCTAAATCCTCTGTTTCGGGTTTTACCACATTGAGCCCAGAACGTAAGGGCCGGACCTGAAATTTGGAGCCAAAATTGAAATTTTCACTTTGGCTGAAATTGCATGAAATATGTGTCCCCCATGGAAGCCCATGCCATCCCAGGTGAGAAAAATGCATCCTGAATCAAATCTGAGGGCTAAAACCTCTGTTTCAGGTTTTCCCACATTGAGCCCAGAACGTAAGGGCCGGACCTGAAATTTGGAGCCAAAATTGAAATTTTCACTTTGGCTGAAATTGCATGAAATATGTGTCTCCCGTGGAAGCCCATGCCATCCCAGGTGAGAAAATTGCATGCTGAATAAAGTTTGAGGGCTAAAACCTCCGTTTCAGGTTTTACCACATTGAGCCCAGAACGTAAGGTCCCGACCTGGAATTTGGAGCCAAAATTGAAATTTTCACTTTGGCTGAAATTGCATGAATTATGTGTCCCCCGTGGAAGCCCATGCCATCCCAAGTGAGAAAAATGCATCCTGAATCAAGTCTGAGGGCTAAAACCTCTGTTTCGGGTTTTACCACATCGAGCCCAGAATGTAAGGGCCGGACCTGAAATTTGGAGCAAAACTGAAATTTTTACTATGGCTAAAATTGCATGAAATATGTGTCCCCCCTGGAAGCCCATGCCATCCCAGGTGAGAAAAATGCATCCTGAATCAAGTCTGAGGGCTAAAACCTTTGTTTCGGGTTTTACCAGATTGAGCCCAGAACGTAAGGGCCGGACCTGAAATTTGGAGCCAAAATTGAAATTTTCACTTTGGCTGAAATTGCATGAAATATGTGTCTCCCGTGGAAGCCCATGCCATCCCAGGTGAGAAAATTGCATGCTGAATAAAGTTTCAGGGCTAAAACCTCCGTTTCAGGTTTTACCACATTGAGCCCAGAACGTAAGGTCCCGACCTGGAATTTGGAGCCAAAATTGAAATTTTCACTTTGGCTGAAATTGCATGAATTATGTGTCCCCCGTGGAAGCCCATGATATCCCAAGTGAGAAAAATGCATCCTGAATCAAGTCTGAGGGCTAAAACCTCTGTTTCGGGTTTTACCACAATGAGCCCAGAACGTAAGGGCCGGACCTGAAATTTGGAGCCAAAATTGAAATTTTCACTTTGGCTGAAATTGCATGAAATATGTGTCCCCCGTGGAAGCCCATGCCATCCCAGGTGAGAAAAATGCATCCTGAATCAAATCTGAGGGCTAAAACCTCTGTTTCCGGTTTTAGCAGATTAGCTCAGAACGTAAGGGCCGGACCTGAAATTTGGAGCCAAAATTGAAATTTTTACTTTGGCTGAAATTGCATGAAATATGTGTCCCCCGTGGAAGCCCATGCCATCCCAGGTGAGAACAATGCATCCTGAATCAAGTCTGAGGGCTAAAACCTCTGTTTCGGGTTTTACCACATTGAGCCCAGAACGCAAGGGCCGGACCTGAAATTTGGAGCCAAAATTGAAATTTTCACTTTGGCTGAAATTGCATGAAATATGTGTCCCCCGTGGAAGCCCATGCCATCCCAGGTGAGAAAAATGCATCCTGAATCAAATCTGAGGGCTAAAACCTCTGTTTCCGGTTTTAGCAGATTGAGCTCAGAACGTAAGGGCCGGACCTGAAATTTGGAGCCAAAATTGAAATTTTCACTTTGGCTGAAATTGCATGAAATATGTGTCCCCCGTGGAAGCCCATGCCATCCCAGGTGAGAACAATGCATCCTGAATCAAGTCTGAGGGCTAAAACCTCTGTTTCGGGTTTTACCACATTGAGCCCAGAACATAAGGGCCGGACCTGAAATTTGGAGCCAAAATTGAAATTTTCACTTTGGCTGAAATTGCATGAAATATGTGTCCCCCGTGGAAGCCCATGCCATCCCAGGTGAGAACAATGCATCCTGAATCAAGTCTGAGTGCTAAAACCTCTGTTTCCGGTTTTACCAGATTGAGCTCAGAACGTAAGGGCCGGACCTGAAATTTGGAGCCAAAATTGAAATTTTTACTTTGGCTGTAATTGCATGAAATATGTGTCCCCCGTGGAAGCCCATGCCATCCCAAGTGAGAAAAATGCATCCTGAATCAAATCTGAGGGCTAAAACCTCTGTTCCGGGTTTTACCAGATTGAGCTCAGAACGTAAGGGCCGGACCTGAAATTTGGAGCCAAAATTGAAATTTTCACTTTGGCTGAAATTGCATGAAATATGTGTCCCCCGTGGAAGCCCATGCCATCCCAGGTGAGAAAAATGTATCCTGAATCACGTCTGAGGGCTAAATCCTCTGTTTCGGGTTTTACCACATTGAGCCCAGAATGTAAGGGCCGGACCTGAAATTTGGAGCAAAACTGAAATTTTTACTATGGCTAAAATTGCATGAAATATGTGTCCCCCCTGGAAGCCCATGCCATCCCAGGTGAGAAAAATGCATCCTGAATCAAGTCTGAGGGCTAAAACCTTTGTTTCGGGTTTTACCAGATTGAGCCCAGAACGTAAGGGCCGGACCTGAAATTTGGAGCCAAAATTAAAATTTTCACTTTGGCTGAAATTGCATGAAATATGTGTCCCCCGTGGAAGCCCATGCCATCCCAGGTGAGAAAAATGCATCCTGAATCAAATCTGAGGGCTAAAACCTCTGTTTCGGGTTTTACCACATTGAGCCCAGAACGTAAGGGCCGGACCTGAAATTTGGAGCCAAAATTGAAATTTTCACTTTGGCTGAAATTGCATGAAATATGTGTCCCCCATGGAAGCCCATGCCATCCCAGGTGAGAAAAATGCATCCTGAATCAAATCTGAGGGCTAAAACCTCTGTTTCAGGTTTTACCACAATGAGCCCAGAACGTAAGGGCCGGACCTGAAATTTGGAGCCAAAATTGAAATTTTCACTTTGGCTGTAATTGCATGAAATATGTGTCCCCCGTGGAAGCCCATGCCATCCCAAGTGAGAAAAATGCATCCTGAATCAAGTCTGAGGGCTAAAACCTCTGTTTCGGGTTTTACCACATTGAGCCCAGAACGTAAGGGCCGGACCTGAAATTTGGAGCCAAAATTGAAATTTTCACTTTGGCTGAAATTGCATGAAATATGTGTCCCCCGTGGAAGCCCATGCCATCCCAAGTGAGAAAAATGCATCCTGAATCAAGTCTGACGGCTAAAACCTCTGTTTCGGGTTTTACCACAATGAGCCCAGAACGTAAGGGCCGGACCTGAAATTGGGAGCCAAAATTGAAATTTTCACTTTGGCTGAAATTGCATGAAATATGTGTCTCCCGTGGAAGCCCATGCCATCCCAGGTGAGAAAATTGCATGCTGAATAAAGTTTGAGGGCTAAAACCTCCGTTTCAGGTTTTACCACATTGAGCCCAGAACATAAGGTCCCGACCTGGAATTTGGAGCCAAAATTGAAATTTTCACTTTGGCTGAAATTGCATGAATTATGTGTCCCCCGTGGAAGCCCATGCCATCCCAAGTGAGAAAAATGCATCCTGAATCAAGTCTGAGGGCTAAAACCTCTGTTTCGGGTTTTACCACAATGAGCCCAGAACGTAAGGGCCGGACCTGAAATTTGGAGCTAAAATTGAAATTTTCACTTTGGCTGAAATTGCATGAAATATGTGTTTCCTGTGGAAGCCCATGCCATCCCAGGTGAGAAAAATGCATCCTGAATCAAATCTGAGGGCTAAAACCTCTGTTTCGGGTTTTACCAGATTGAGCTCAGAACGTAAGGGCCGGACCTGAAATTTGGAGCCAAAATTGAAATTTTCACTTTGGCTGAAATTGCATGAATTATGTGTCCCCCATGGAAGCCCATGCCATCCCAGGTGAGAAAAATGCATCCTGAATCAAATCTGAGGGCTAAAAACTCTGTTTCGGGTTTTACCAGATTGAGCTCAGAACGTAAGGGCCGGACCTGAAATTTGGAGCCAAAATTGAAATTTTTACTTTGGCTGAAATTGCATGAAATATGTGTCCCCCGTGGAAGCCCATGCCATCCCAGGTGAGAACAATGCATCCTGAATCAAGTCTGAGGGCTAAAACCTCTGTTTCGGGTTTTACCACATTGAGCCCAGAACACAAGGGCCGGACCTGAAATTTGGAGCCAAAATTGAAATTTTCACTTTGGCTGAAATTGCATGAAATATGTGTCCCCCGTGGAAGCCCATGCCATCCCAGGTGAGAAAAATGCATCCTGAATCAAGTCTGAGTGCTAAAACCTCTGTTTCGGGTTTTACCAGATTGAGCTCAGAACGTAAGGGCCGGACCTGAAATTTGGAGCCAAAATTGAAATTTTCACTTTGGCTGAAATTGCATGAAATATGTGTCCCCCGTGGAAGCCCATGCCATCCCAGGTGAGAAAAATGTATCCTGAATCAAGTCTGAGGGCTAAATCCTCTGTTTCGGGTTTTACCACATTGAGCCCAGAACGTAAGGGCCGGACCTGAAATTTGGAGCCAAAATTGAAATTTTCACTTTGGCTGTAATTGCATGAAATATGTGTCCCCCGTGGAAGCCCATGCCATCCCAGTTGAGAAAAATGCATCCTGAATCAAGTCTGAGGGCTAAAACCTCTGTTTCGGGTTTTACCACATTGAGCCCAGAACGTAAGGGCCGGACCTGAAATTTGGAGCCAAAATTGAAATTTTCACTTTGGCTGAAATTGCATGAAATATGTGTCCCCCGTGGAAGCCCATGCCATCCCAGGTGAGAAAAATGCATCCTGAATCAAATCTGAGGGCTAAAACCTCTGTTTCGGGTTTTACCACATTGAGCCCAGAACGTAAGGGCCGGACCTGAAATTTGGAGCCAAAATTGAAATTTTCACTTTGGCTGAAATTGCATGAAATATGTGTCCCCCATGGAAGCCCATGCCATCCCAGGTGAGAAAAATGCATCCTGAATCAAATCTGAGGGCTAAAACCTCTGTTTCAGGTTTTACCACAATGAGCCCAGAACGTAAGGGCCGGACCTGAAATTTGGAGCCAAAATTGAAATTTTCACTTTGGCTGTAATTGCATGAAATATGTGTCCCCCGTGGAAGCCCATGCCATCCCAAGTGAGAAAAATGCATCCTGAATCAAGTCTGAGGGCTAAAACCTCTGTTTCGGGTTTTACCACATTGAGCCCAGAACGTAAGGGCCGGACCTGAAATTTGGAGCCAAAATTGAAATTTTCACTTTGGCTGAAATTGCATGAAATATGTGTCCCCCGTGGAAGCCCATGCCATCCCAAGTGAGAAAAATGCATCCTGAATCAAGTCTGACGGCTAAAACCTCTGTTTCGGGTTTTACCACAATGAGCCCAGAACGTAAGGGCCGGACCTGAAATTTGGAGCCAAAATTGAAATTTTCACTTTGGCTGAAATTGCATGAAATATGTGTCTCCCGTGGAAGCCCATGCCATCCCAGGTGAGAAAATTGCATGCTGAATAAAGTTTGAGGGCTAAAACCTCCGTTTCAGGTTTTACCACATTGAGCCCAGAACATAAGGTCCCGACCTGGAATTTGGAGCCAAAATTGAAATTTTCACTTTGGCTGAAATTGCATGAATTATGTGTCCCCCGTGGAAGCCCATGCCATCCCAAGTGAGAAAAATGCATCCTGAATCAAGTCTGAGGGCTAAAACCTCTGTTTCGGGTTTTACCACAATGAGCCCAGAACGTAAGGGCCGGACCTGAAATTTGGAGCTAAAATTGAAATTTTCACTTTGGCTGAAATTGCATGAAATATGTGTTTCCTGTGGAAGCCCATGCCATCCCAGGTGAGAAAAATGCATCCTGAATCAAATCTGAGGGCTAAAACCTCTGTTTCGGGTTTTACCAGATTGAGCTCAGAACGTAAGGGCCGGACCTGAAATTTGGAGCCAAAATTGAAATTTTCACTTTGGCTGAAATTGCATGAATTATGTGTCCCCCATGGAAGCCCATGCCATCCCAGGTGAGAAAAATGCATCCTGAATCAAATCTGAGGGCTAAAAACTCTGTTTCGGGTTTTACCAGATTGAGCTCAGAACGTAAGGGCCGGACCTGAAATTTGGAGCCAAAATTGAAATTTTTACTTTGGCTGAAATTGCATGAAATATGTGTCCCCCGTGGAAGCCCATGCCATCCCAGGTGAGAACAATGCATCCTGAATCAAGTCTGAGGGCTAAAACCTCTGTTTCGGGTTTTACCACATTGAGCCCAGAACACAAGGGCCGGACCTGAAATTTGGAGCCAAAATTGAAATTTTCACTTTGGCTGAAATTGCATGAAATATGTGTCCCCCGTGGAAGCCCATGCCATCCCAGGTGAGAAAAATGCATCCTGAATCAAGTCTGAGTGCTAAAACCTCTGTTTCGGGTTTTACCAGATTGAGCTCAGAACGTAAGGGCCGGACCTGAAATTTGGAGCCAAAATTGAAATTTTCACTTTGGCTGAAATTGCATGAAATATGTGTCCCCCGTGGAAGCCCATGCCATCCCAGGTGAGAAAAATGTATCCTGAATCAAGTCTGAGGGCTAAATCCTCTGTTTCGGGTTTTACCACATTGAGCCCAGAACGTAAGGGCCGGACCTGAAATTTGGAGCCAAAATTGAAATTTTCACTTTGGCTGTAATTGCATGAAATATGTGTCCCCCGTGGAAGCCCATGCCATCCCAGTTGAGAAAAATGCATCCTGAATCAAGTCTGAGGGCTAAAACCTCTGTTTCGGGTTTTACCACATTGAGCCCAGAACGTAAGGGCCGGACCTGAAATTTGGAGCCAAAATTGAAATTTTCACTTTGGCTGAAATTGCATGAAATATGTGTCCCCCGTGGAAGCCCATGCCATCCCAGGTGAGAAAAATGCATCCTGAATCAAATCTGAGGGCTAAAACCTCTGTTTCGGGTTTTACCAGATTGAGCCCAGAACGTAAGGGCCGGACCTGAAATTTGGAGCCAAAATTGAAATTTTCACTTTGGCTGTAATTGCATGAAATATGTGTCCCCCGTGGAAGCCCATGCCATCCCAGGTGAGAAAAATGCATCCTGAATCAAATCTGAGGGCTAAAACCTCTGTTTCGGGTTTTACCACATTGAGCCCAGAACGTAAGGTCCCGACCTGGAATTTGGAGCCAAAATTGAAATTTTCACTTTGGCTGAAATTGCATGAATTATGTGTCCCCCGTGGAAGCCCATGCCATCCCAAGTGAGAAAAATGCATCCTGAATCAAGTCTGAGGGCTAAAACCTCTGTTTCGGGTTTTACCACATCAAGCCCAGAATGTAAGGGCCGGACCTGAAATTTGGAGCAAAACTGAAATTTTTACTATGGCTAAAATTGCATGAAATATGTGTCCCCCCTGGAAGCCCATGCCATCCCAGGTGAGAAAAATGCATCCTGAATCAAGTCTGAGGGCTAAAACCTTTGTTTCGGGTTTTACCAGATTGAGCCCAGAACGTAAGGGCCGGACCTGAAATTTGGAGCCAAAATTGAAATTTTCACTTTGGCTGAAATTGCATGAAATATGTGTCTCCCGTGGAAGCCCATGCCATCCCAGGTGAGAAAATTGCATGCTGAATAAAGTTTGAGGGCTAAAACCTCCGTTTCAGGTTTTACCACATTGAGCCCAGAACGTAAGGTCCCGACCTGGAATTTGGAGCCAAAATTGAAATTTTCACTTTGGCTGAAATTGCATGAATTATGTGTCCCCCGTGGAAGCCCATGCCATCCCAAGTGAGAAAAATGCATCCTGAATCAAGTCTGAGGGCTAAAACCTCTGTTTCGGGTTTTACCACAATGAGCCCAGAACGTAAGGGCCGGACCTGAAATTTGGAGCCAAAATTGAAATTTTCACTTTGGCTGAAATTGCATGAAATATGTGTCCCCCGTGGAAGCCCATGCCATCCCAGGTGAGAAAAATGCATCCTGAATCAAATCTGAGGGCTAAAACCTCTGTTTCCGGTTTTAGCAGATTAGCTCAGAACGTAAGGGCCGGACCTGAAATTTGGAGCCAAAATTGAAATTTTTACTTTGGCTGAAATTGCATGAAATATGTGTCCCCCGTGGAAGCCCATGCCATCCCAGGTGAGAACAATGCATCCTGAATCAAGTCTGAGGGCTAAAACCTCTGTTTCGGGTTTTACCACATTGAGCCCAGAACGCAAGGGCCGGACCTGAAATTTGGAGCCAAAATTGAAATTTTCACTTTGGCTGAAATTGCATGAAATATGTGTCCCCCGTGGAAGCCCATGCCATCCCAGGTGAGAAAAATGCATCCTGAATCAAATCTGAGGGCTAAAACCTCTGTTTCCGGTTTTAGCAGATTGAGCTCAGAACGTAAGGGCCGGACCTGAAATTTGGAGCCAAAATTGAAATTTTTACTTTGGCTGAAATTGCATGAAATATGTGTCCCCCGTGGAAGCCCATGCCATCCCAGGTGAGAACAATGCATCCTGAATCAAGTCTGAGGGCTAAAACCTCTGTTTCGGGTTTTACCACATTGAGCCCAGAACATAAGGGCCGGACCTGAAATTTGGAGCCAAAATTGAAATTTTCACTTTGGCTGAAATTGCATGAAATATGTGTCCCCCGTGGAAGCCCATGCCATCCCAGGTGAGAACAATGCATCCTGAATCAAGTCTGAGGGCTAAAACCTCTGTTTCCGGTTTTACCAGATTGAGCTCAGAACGTAAGGGCCGGACCTGAAATTTGGAGCCAAAATTGAAATTTTTACTTTGGCTGTAATTGCATGAAATATGTGTCCCCCGTGGAAGCCCATGCCATCCCAAGTGAGAAAAATGCATCCTGAATCAAATCTGAGGGCTAAAACCTCTGTTCCGGGTTTTACCAGATTGAGCTCAGAACGTAAGGGCCGGACCTGAAATTTGGAGCCAAAATTGAAATTTTCACTTTGGCTGAAATTGCATGAAATATGTGTCCCCCGTGGAAGCCCATGCCATCCCAGGTGAGAAAAATGTATCCTGAATCACGTCTGAGGGCTAAATCCTCTGTTTCGGGTTTTACCACATTGAGCCCAGAATGTAAGGGCCGGACCTGAAATTTGGAGCCAAAATTGAAATTTTCACTTTGGCTGAAATTGCATGAAATATGTGTCCCCCGTGGAAGCCCATGCCATCCCAAGTGAGAAAAATGCATCCTGAATCAAATCTGAGGGCTAAAACCTCTGTTTCGGGTTTTACCAGATTGAGCCCAGAACGTAAGGGCCGGACCTGAAATTTGGAGCCAAAATTAAAATTTTCACTTTGGCTGAAATTGCATGAAATATGTGTCCCCCGTGGAAGCCCATGCCATCCCAGGTGAGAAAAATGCATCCTGAATCAAATCTGAGGGCTAAAACCTCTGTTTCGGGTTTTACCACATTGAGCCCAGAACGTAAGGGCCGGACCTGAAATTTGGAGCCAAAATTGAAATTTTCACTTTGGCTGAAATTGCATGAAATATGTGTCCCCCATGGAAGCCCATGCCATCCCAGGTGAGAAAAATGCATCCTGAATCAAATCTGAGGGCTAAAACCTCTGTTTCAGGTTTTACCACAATGAGCCCAGAACGTAAGGGCCGGACCTGAAATTTGGAGCCAAAATTGAAATTTTCACTTTGGCTGTAATTGCATGAAATATGTGTCCCCCGTGGAAGCCCATGCCATCCCAAGTGAGAAAAATGCATCCTGAATCAAGTCTGAGGGCTAAAACCTCTGTTTCGGGTTTTACCACAATGAGCCCAGAACGTAAGGGCCGGACCTGAAATTTGGAGCTAAAATTGAAATTTTCACTTTGGCTGAAATTGCATGAAATATGTGTTTCCTGTGGAAGCCCATGCCATCCCAGGTGAGAAAAATGCATCCTGAATCAAATCTGAGGGCTAAAACCTCTGTTTCGGGTTTTACCAGATTGAGCTCAGAACGTAAGGGCCGGACCTGAAATTTGGAGCCAAAATTGAAATTTTCACTTTGGCTGAAATTGCATGAATTATGTGTCCCCCATGGAAGCCCATGCCATCCCAGGTGAGAAAAATGCATCCTGAATCAAATCTGAGGGCTAAAAACTCTGTTTCGGGTTTTACCAGATTGAGCTCAGAACGTAAGGGCCGGACCTGAAATTTGGAGCCAAAATTGAAATTTTTGCTTTGGCTGAAATTGCATGAAATATGTGTCCCCCGTGGAAGCCCATGCCATCCCAGGTGAGAACAATGCATCCTGAATCAAGTCTGAGGGCTAAAACCTCTGTTTCGGGTTTTACCACATTGAGCCCAGAACGCAAGGGCCGGACCTGAAATTTGGAGCCAAAATTGAAATTTTCACTTTGGCTGAAATTGCATGAAATATGTGTCCCCCGTGGAAGCCCATGCCATCCCAGGTGAGAAAAATGCATCCTGAATCAAGTCTGAGTGCTAAAACCTCTGTTTCGGGTTTTACCAGATTGAGCTCAGAACGTAAGGGCCGGACCTGAAATTTGGAGCCAAAATTGAAATTTTCACTTTGGCTGAAATTGCATGAAATATGTGTCCCCCGTGGAAGCCCATGCCATCCCAGGTGAGAAAAATGTATCCTGAATCAAGTCTGAGGGCTAAATCCTCTGTTTCGGGTTTTACCACATTGAGCCCAGAACGTAAGGGCCGGACCTGAAATTTGGAGCCAAAATTGAAATTTTCACTTTGGCTGTAATTGCATGAAATATGTGTCCCCCGTGGAAGCCCATGCCATCCCAGTTGAGAAAAATGCATCCTGAATCAAGTCTGAGGGCTAAAACCTCTGTTTCGGGTTTTACCACATTGAGCCCAGAACGTAAGGGCCGGACCTGAAATTTGGAGCCAAAATTGAAATTTTCACTTTGGCTGAAATTGCATGAAATATGTGTCCCCCGTGGAAGCCCATGCCATCCCAGGTGAGAAAAATGCATCCTGAATCAAATCTGAGGGCTAAAACCTCTGTTTCGGGTTTTACCAGATTGAGCCCAGAACGTAAGGGCCGGACCTGAAATTTGGAGCCAAAATTAAAATTTTCACTTTGGCTGAAATTGCATGAAATATGTGTCCCCCGTGGAAGCCCATGCCATCCCAGGTGAGAAAAATGCATCCTGAATCAAATCTGAGGGCTAAAACCTCTGTTTCGGGTTTTACCACATTGAGCCCAGAACGTAAGGGCCGGACCTGAAATTTGGAGCCAAAATTGAAATTTTCACTTTGGCTGAAATTGCATGAAATATGTGTCCCCCATGGAAGCCCATGCCATCCCAGGTGAGAAAAATGCATCCTGAATCAAATCTGAGGGCTAAAACCTCTGTTTCAGGTTTTACCACAATGAGCCCAGAACGTAAGGGCCGGACCTGAAATTTGGAGCCAAAATTGAAATTTTCACTTTGGCTGTAATTGCATGAAATATGTGTCCCCCGTGGAAGCCCATGCCATCCCAAGTGAGAAAAATGCATCCTGAATCAAGTCTGAGGGCTAAAACCTCTGTTTCGGGTTTTACCACATTGAGCCCAGAACGTAAGGGCCGGACCTGAAATTTGGAGCCAAAATTGAAATTTTCACTTTGGCTGAAATTGCATGAAATATGTGTCCCCCGTGGAAACCCATGCCATCCCAAGTGAGACAAATGCATCCTGAATCAAGTCTGACGGCTAAAACCTCTGTTTCGGGTTTTACCACAATGAGCCCAGAACGTAAGGGCCGGACCTGAAATTTGGAGCCAAAATTGAAATTTTCACTTTGGCTGAAATTGCATGAAATATGTGTCTCCTGTGGAAGCCCATGCCATCCCAGGTGAGAAAAATGCATCCTGAATCAAATCTGAGGGCTAAAACCTCTGTTTCGGGTTTTAGCAGATTGAGCTCAGAACGTAAGGGCCGGACCTGAAATTTGGAGCCAAAATTGAAATTTTTACTTTGGCTGAAATTGCATGAAATATGTGTCCCCCGTGGAAGCCCATGCCATCCCAGGTGAGAACAATGCATCCTGAATCAAGTCTGAGGGCTAAAACCTCTGTTTCGGGTTTTACCACATTGAGCCCAGAACGCAAGGGCCGGACCTGAAATTTGGAGCCAAAATTGAAATTTTCACTTTGGCTGAAATTGCATGAAATATGTGGTCCCCGTGGAAGCCCATGCCATCCCAGGTGAGAAAAATGCATCCTGAATCAAGTCTGAGTGCTAAAACCTCTGTTTCGGGTTTTACCAGATTGAGCCCAGAACGTAAGGGCCGGACCTGAAATTTGGAGCCAAAATTGAAATTTTCACTTTGGCTGAAATTGCATGAAATATGTGTCCCCCGTGGAAGCCCATGCCATCCCAAGTGAGAAAAATGCATGTCTGAGGGCTAAAACCTCTGTTTCGGGTTTTACCACATTGAGCCCAGAACGTAAGGGCCGGACCTGAAATTTGGAGCCAAAATTGAAATTTTCACTTTGGCTGAAATTGCATGAAATATGTGTCTCCCGTGGAAGCCCATGCCATCCCAGGTGAGAAAATTGCATGCTGAATAAAGTTTGAGGGCTAAAACCTCCGTTTCAGGTTTTACCACATTGAGCCCAGAGCGTAAGGTCCCGACCTGGAATTTGGAGCCAAAATTGAAATTTTCACTTTGGCTGAAATTGCATGAATTATGTGTCCCCCGTGGAAGCCCATGCCATCCCAAGTGAGAAAAATGCATCCTGAATCAAGTCTGAGGGCTAAAACCTCTGTTTCGGGTTTTACCACAATGAGCCCAGAACGTAAGGGCCGGACCTGAAATTTGGAGCCAAAATTGAAATTTTCACTTTGGCTGAAATTGCATGAAATATGTGTCCCCCGTGGAAGCCCATGCCATCCCAGGTGAGAAAAATGCATCCTGAATCAAATCTGAGGGCTAAAACCTCTGTTTCCGGTTTTAGCAGATTAGCTCAGAACGTAAGGGCCGGACCTGAAATTTGGAGCCAAAATTGAAATTTTCACTTTGGCTGAAATTGCATGAAATATGTGTCCCCCGTGGAAGCCCATGCCATCCCAGGTGAGAACAATGCATCCTGAATCAAGTCTGAGGGCTAAAACCTCTGTTTCGGGTTTTACCACATTGAGCCCAGAACGCAAGGGCCGGACCTGAAATTTGGAGCCAAAATTGAAATTTTCACTTTGGCTGAAATTGCATGAAATATGTGTCCCCCGTGGAAGCCCATGCCATCCCAGGTGAGAAAAATGCATCCTGAATCAAATCTGAGGGCTAAAACCTCTGTTTCCGGTTTTAGCAGATTGAGCTCAGAACGTAAGGGCCGGACCTGAAATTTGGAGCCAAAATTGAAATTTTTACTTTGGCTGAAATTGCATGAAATATGTGTCCCCCGTGGAAGCCCATGCCATCCCAGGTGAGAACAATGCATCCTGAATCAAGTCTGAGGGCTAAAACCTCTGTTTCGGGTTTTACCACATTGAGCCCAGAACGTAAGGGCCGGACCTGAAATTTGGAGCCAAAATTGAAATTTTCACTTTGGCTGAAATTGCATGAAATATGTGTCCCCCGTGGAAGCCCATGCCATCCCAGGTGAGAAATATGCATCCTGAATCAAGTCTGAGTGCTAAAACCTCTGTTTCCGGTTTTACCAGATTGAGCTCAGAACGTAAGGGCCGGACCTGAAATTTGGAGCCAAAATTGAAATTTTTACTTTGGCTGTAATTGCATGAAATATGTGTCCCCCGTGGAAGCCCATGCCATCCCAAGTGAGAAAAATGCATCCTGAATCAAATCTGAGGGCTAAAACCTCTGTTCCGGGTTTTACCAGATTGAGCTCAGAACGTAAGGGCCGGACCTGAAATTTGGAGCCAAAATTGAAATTTTCACTTTGGCTGAAATTGCATGAAATATGTGTCCCCCGTGGAAGCCCATGCCATCCCAGGTGAGAAAAATGTATCCTGAATCACGTCTGAGGGCTAAATCCTCTGTTTCGGGTTTTACCACATTGAGCCCAGAATGTAAGGGCCGGACCTGAAATTTGGAGCCAAAATTGAAATTTTCACTTTGGCTGAAATTGCATGAAATTTGTGTCCCCCGTGGAAGCCCATGCCATCCCAAGTGAGAAAAATGCATCCTGAATCAAATCTGAGGGCTAAAACCTCTGTTTCGGGTTTTAGCAGATTGAGCTCAGAACGTAAGGTCCCGACCTGAAATTTGGAGCCAAAATTGAAATTTTCACTTTGGCTGAAATTGCATGAAATATGTGTCCCCCGTGGAAGCCCATGCCATCCCAGGTGAGAAAAATGTATCCTGAATCAAGTCTGAGGGCTAAAATCTCTGTTTCGGGTTTTACCACATTGAGCCCAGAACGTAAGGGCCGGACCTGAAATTTGGAGCCAAAATTGAAATTTTCACTTTGGCTGAAATTGCATGAAATATGTGTCCCCCGTGGAAGCCCATGCCATCCCAGGTGAGAAAAATGCATCCTGAATCAAATCTGAGGGCTACAACCTCTGTTTCAGGTTTTCCCACATTGAGCCCAGAACGTAAGGGCCGGACCTGAAATTTGGAGCCAAAATTGAAATTTTCACTTTGGCTGAAATTGCATGAAATATGTGTCCCCCGTGGAAGCCCATGCCATCCCAGGTGAGAAAAATGCATCCTGAATCAAGTCTGAGGGCTAAAACCTCTGTTTCGGGTTTTACCACAATGAGCCCAGAACGTAAGGGCCGGACCTGAAATTTGGAGCCAAAATTGAAATTTTCACTTTGGCTGAAATTGCATGAAATATGTGTCCCCCGTGGAAGCCCATGCCATCCCAGGTGAGAAAAATGCATCCTGAATCAAATCTGAGGGCTAAAACCTCTGTTTCCGGTTTTAGCAGATTAGCTCAGAACGTAAGGGCCGGACCTGAAATTTGGAGCCAAAATTGAAATTTTTACTTTGGCTGAAATTGCATGAAATATGTGTCCCCCGTGGAAGCCCATGCCATCCCAGGTGAGAACAATGCATCCTGAATCAAGTCTGAGGGCTAAAACCTCTGTTTCGGGTTTTACCACATTGAGCCCAGAACGCAAGGGCCGGACCTGAAATTTGGAGCCAAAATTGAAATTTTCACTTTGGCTGAAATTGCATGAAATATGTGTCCCCCGTGGAAGCCCATGCCATCCCAAGTGAGAAAAATGCATCCTGAATCAAATCTGAGGGCTAAAACCTCTGTTTCGGGTTTTACCACATTGAGCTCAGAACGTAAGGGCCGGACCTGAAATTTGGAGCCAAAATTGAAATTTTCACTTTGGCTGAAATTGCATGAAATATGTGTCCCCCGTGGAAGCCCATGCCATCCCAGGTGAGAAAAATGTATCCTGAATCAAGTCTGAGGGCTAAATCCTCTGTTTAGGGTTTTACCACAATGAGCCCAGAACGTAAGGGCCGGACCTGAAATTTGGAGCCAAAATTGAAATTTTCACTTTGGCTGAAATTGCATGAAATATGTGTCCCCCGTGGAAGCCCATGCCATCCCAGGTGAGAAAAATGCATCCTGAATCAAATCTGAGGGCTAAAACCTCTGTTTCCGGTTTTAGCAGATTAGCTCAGAACGTAAGGGCCGGACCTGAAATTTGGAGCCAAAATTGAAATTTTTACTTTGGCTGAAATTGCATGAAATATGTGTCCCCCGTGGAAGCCCATGCCATCCCAGGTGAGAACAATGCATCCTGAATCAAGTCTGAGGGCTAAAACCTCTGTTTCGGGTTTTACCACATTGAGCCCAGAACGCAAGGGCCGGACCTGAAATTTGGAGCCAAAATTGAAATTTTCACTTTGGCTGAAATTGCATGAAATATGTGTCCCCCGTGGAAGCCCATGCCATCCCAGGTGAGAAAAATGCATCCTGAATCAAATCTGAGGGCTAAAACCTCTGTTTCCGGTTTTAGCAGATTGAGCTCAGAACGTAAGGGCCGGACCTGAAATTTGGAGCCAAAATTGAAATTTTTACTTTGGCTGAAATTGCATGAAATATGTGTCCCCCGTGGAAGCCCATGCCATCCCAGGTGAGAACAATGCATCCTGAATCAAGTCTGAGGGCTAAAACCTCTGTTTCGGGTTTTACCACATTGAGCCCAGAACATAAGGGCCGGACCTGAAATTTGGAGCCAAAATTGAAATTTTCACTTTGGCTGAAATTGCATGAAATATGTGTCCCCCGTGGAAGCCCATGCCATCCCAGGTGAGAAATATGCATCCTGAATCAAGTCTGAGTGCTAAAACCTCTGTTTCCGGTTTAACCAGATTGAGCTCAGAACGTAAGGGCCGGACCTGAAATTTGGAGCCAAAATTGAAATTTTTACTTTGGCTGTAATTGCATGAAATATGTGTCCCCCGTGGAAGCCCATGCCATCCCAAGTGAGAAAAATGCATCCTGAATCAAATCTGAGGGCTAAAACCTCTGTTCCGGGTTTTACCAGATTGAGCTCAGAACGTAAGGGCCGGACCTGAAATTTGGAGCCAAAATTGAAATTTTCACTTTGGCTGAAATTGCATGAAATATGTGTCCCCCGTGGAAGCCCATGCCATCCCAGGTGAGAAAAATGTATCCTGAATCACGTCTGAGGGCTAAATCCTCTGTTTCGGGTTTTACCACATTGAGCCCAGAATGTAAGGGCCGGACCTGAAATTTGGAGCCAAAATTGAAATTTTCACTTTGGCTGAAATTGCATGAAATATGTGTCCCCCGTGGAAGCCCATGCCATCCCAAGTGAGAAAAATGCATCCTGAATCAAGTCTGACGGCTAAAACCTCTGTTTCGGGTTTTACCACAATGAGCCCAGAACGTAAGGGCCGGACCTGAAATTTGGAGCCAAAATTGAAATTTTCGCTTTGGCTGAAATTGCATGAAATATGTGTCTCCTGTGGAAGCCCATGCCATCCCAGGTGAGAAAAATGCATCCTGAATCAAATCTGAGGGCTAAAACCTCTGTTTCGGGTTTTAGCAGATTGAGCTCAGAACGTAAGGGCCGGACCTGAAATTTGGAGCCAAAATTGAAATTTTTACTTTGGCTGAAATTGCATGAAATATGTGTCCCCCGTGGAAGCCCATGCCATCCCAGGTGAGAACAATGCATCCTGAATCAAGTCTGAGGGCTAAAACCTCTGTTTCGGGTTTTACCACATTGAGCCCAGAACGCAAGGGCCGGACCTGAAATTTGGAGCCAAAATTGAAATTTTCACTTTGGCTGAAATTGCATGAAATATGTGGTCCCCGTGGAAGCCCATGCCATCCCAGGTGAGAAAAATGCATCCTGAATCAAGTCTGAGTGCTAAAACCTCTGTTTCGGGTTTTACCAGATTGAGCCCAGAACGTAAGGGCCGGACCTGAAATTTGGAGCCAAAATTGAAATTTTCACTTTGGCTGAAATTGCATGAAATATGTGTCCCCCGTGGAAGCCCATGCCATCCCAAGTGAGAAAAATGCATGTCTGAGGGCTAAAACCTCTGTTTCGGGTTTTACCACATTGAGCCCAGAACGTAAGGGCCGGACCTGAAATTTGGAGCCAAAATTGAAATTTTCACTTTGGCTGAAATTGCATGAAATATATGTCTCCCATGGAAGCCCATGCCATCCCAGGTGAGAAAAATGCATCCTGAATCAAATCTGAGGGCTAAAAACTCTGTTTCGGGTTTTACCAGATTGAGCTCAGAACGTAAGGGCCGGACCTGAAATTTGGAGCCAAAATTGAAATTTTCACTTTGGCTGAAATTGCATAAAATATGTGTCCCCCGTGGAAGCCCATGCCATCCCAGGTGAGAAAAATGCATCCTGAATCAAATCTGAGGGCTAAAACCTCTGTTTCAGATTTTCCCACATTGAGCCCAGAACGTAAGGGCCGGACCTGAAATTTGGAGCCAAAATTGAAATTTTCACTTTGGCTGAAATTGCATGAAATATGTGTCCCCCGTGGAAGCCCATGCCATCCCAGGTGAGAAAAATGCATCCTGAATCAAGTCTGAGGGCTAAAACCTCTGTTTCGGGTTTTACCAGATTGAGCCCAGAACGTAAGGGCCGGACCTGAAATTTGGAGCCAAAATTGAAATTTTCACTTTGGCTGAAATTGCATGAAATATGTGTCCCCCGTGGAAGCCCATGCCATCCCAGGTGAGAAAAATGTATCCTGAATCAAGTCTGAGGGCTAAATCCTCTGTTTCGGGTTTTACCACATTGAGCCCAGAACGTAAGGGCCGGACCTGAAATTTGGAGCCAAAATTGAAATTTTCACTTTGGCTGTAATTGCATGAAATATGTGTCCCCCGTGGAAGCCCATGCCATCCCAGTTGAGAAAAATGCATCCTGAATCAAGTCTGAGGGCTAAAACCTCTGTTTCGGGTTTTACCACATTGAGCCCAGAACGTAAGGGCCGGACCTGAAATTTGGAGCCAAAATTGAAATTTTCACTTTGGCTGAAATTGCATGAAATATGTGTCCCCCGTGGAAGCCCATGCCATCCCAGGTGAGAAAAATGCATCCTGAATCAAATCTGAGGGCTAAAACCTCTGTTTCGGGTTTTACCAGATTGAGCCCAGAACGTAAGGGCCGGACCTGAAATTTGGAGCCAAAATTAAAATTTTCACTTTGGCTGAAATTGCATGAAATATGTGTCCCCCGTGGAAGCCCATGCCATCCCAGGTGAGAAAAATGCATCCTGAATCAAATCTGAGGGCTAAAACCTCTGTTTCGGGTTTTACCACATTGAGCCCAGAACGTAAGGGCCGGACCTGAAATTTGGAGCCAAAATTGAAATTTTCACTTTGGCTGAAATTGCATGAAATATGTGTCCCCCATGGAAGCCCATGCCATCCCAGGTGAGAAAAATGCATCCTGAATCAAATCTGAGGGCTAAAACCTCTGTTTCAGGTTTTACCACAATGAGCCCAGAACGTAAGGGCCGGACCTGAAATTTGGAGCCAAAATTGAAATTTTCACTTTGGCTGTAATTGCATGAAATATGTGTCCCCCGTGGAAGCCCATGCCATCCCAAGTGAGAAAAATGCATCCTGAATCAAGTCTGAGGGCTAAAACCTCTGTTTCGGGTTTTACCACATTGAGCCCAGAACGTAAGGGCCGGACCTGAAATTTGGAGCCAAAATTGAAATTTTCACTTTGGCTGAAATTGCATGAAATATGTGTCCCCCGTGGAAGCCCATGCCATCCCAAGTGAGAAAAATGTATCCTGAATCAAGTCTGACGGCTAAAACCTCTGTTTCGGGTTTTACCACAATGAGCCCAGAACGTAAGGGCCGGACCTGAAATTTGAAGCCAAAATTAAAATTTTCACTTTGGCTGAAATTGCATGAAATATGTGTCCCCCGTGGAAGCCCATGCCATCCCAAGTGAGAAAAATGCATGTCTGAGGGCTAAAACCTCTGTTTCGGGTTTTACCACATTGAGCCCAGAACGTAAGGGCCGGACCTGAAATTTGGAGCCAAAATTGAAATTTTCACTTTGGCTGAAATTGCATGAAATATATGTCTCCCATGGAAGCCCATGCCATCCCAGGTGAGAAAAATGCATCCTGAATCAAATCTGAGGGCTAAATCCTCTGTTTCGGGTTTTACCAGATTGAGCTCAGAACGTAAGGGCCGGACCTGAAATTTGGAGCCAAAATTGAAATTTTCACTTTGGCTGAAATTGCATAAAATATGTGTCCCCCGTGGAAGCCCATGCCATCCCAGGTGAGAAAAATGCATCCTGAATCAAATCTGAGGGCTAAAACCTCTGTTTCAGATTTTCCCACATTGAGCCCAGAACGTAAGGGCCGGACCTGAAATTTGGAGCCAAAATTGAAATTTTCACTTTGGCTGAAATTGCATGAAATATGTGTCCCCCGTGGAAGCCCATGCCATCCCAGGTGAGAAAAATGCATCCTGAATCAAGTCTGAGGGCTAAAACCTCTGTTTCGGGTTTTACCACATTGAGCCCAGAACGTAAGGGCCGGACCTGAAATTTGGAGCCAAAATTGAAATTTTCACTTTGGCTGAAATTGCATGAAATATGTGTCCCCCGTGGAAGCCCATGCCATCCCAGGTGAGAAAAATGCATCCTGAATCAAGTCTGAGGGCTAAATCCTCTGTTTCGGGTTTTACCACATTGAGCCCAGAACGTAAGGGCCGGACCTGAAATTTGGAGCCAAAATTGAAATTTTCACTTTGGCTGAAATTGCATGAAATATGTGTCCCCCGTGGAAGCCCATGCCATCCCAGGTGAGAAAAATGCATCCTGAATCAAGTCTGAGGGCTATAACCTCTGTTTCGGGTTTTACCACATTGAGCCCAGAACATAAGGGCCGGACCTGAAATTTGGAGCCAAAATTGAAATTTTCACTTTGGCTGAAATTGCATGAAATATGTGTCCCCCGTGGAAGCCCATGCCATCCCAGGTGAGAAAAAGGCATCCTGAATCAAGTCTGAGGGCTAAAACCTCTGTTTCAGGTTTTACCAGATTGAGCCCAGAACGTAAGGGCCGGACCTGAAATTTGGAGCCAAAATTGAAATTTTCACTTTGGCTGAAATTGCATGAAATATGTGTCCCCCGTGGAAGCCCATGCCATCCCAAGTGAGAAAAATGCATCCTGAATCAAATCTGAGGGCTAAAACCTCTGTTTCGGGTTTTACCACATTGAGCTCAGAACGTAAGGGCCGGACCTGAAATTTGGAGCCAAAATTGAAATTTTCACTTTGGCTGAAATTGCATGAAATATGTGTCCCCCGTGGAAGCCCATGCCATCCCAGGTGAGAAAAGTGTATCCTGAATCAAGTCTGAGGGCTAAATCCTCTGTTTCGGGTTTTACCACATTGAGCCCAGAACGTAAGGGCCGGACCTGAAATTTGGAGCCAAAATTGAAATTTTCACTTTGGCTGAAATTGCATGAAATATGTGTCCCCCGTGGAAGCCCATGCCATCCCAGGTGAGAAAAATGCATCCTGAATCAAGTCTGAGGGCTATAACCTCTGTTTCGGGTTTTACCACATTGAGCCCAGAACGTAAGGGCCGGACCTGAAATTTGGAGCCAAAATTGAAATTTTCACTTTGGCTGAAATTGCATGAAATATGTGTCCCCCATGGAAGCCCATGCCATCCCAGGTGAGAAAAATGCATCCTGAATCAAGTCTGAGGGCTAAAACCTCTGTTTCGGGTTTTACCACATCGAGCCCAGAATGTAAGGGCCGGACCTGAAATTTGGAGCAAAACTGAAATTTTTACTATGGCTAAAATTGCATGAAATATGTGTCCCCCCTGGAAGCCCATGCCATCCCAGGTGAGAAAAATGCATCCTGAATCAAGTCTGAGGGCTAAAACCTTTGTTTCGGGTTTTACCAGATTGAGCCCAGAACGTAAGGGCCGGACCTGAAATTTGGAGCCAAAATTGAAATTTTCACTTTGGCTGAAATTGCATGAAATATGTGTCTCCCGTGGAAGCCCATGCCATCCCAGGTGAGAAAATTGCATGCTGAATAAAGTTTGAGGGCTAAAACCTCCGTTTCAGGTTTTACCACATTGAGCCCAGAGCGTAAGGTCCCGACCTGGAATTTGGAGCCAAAATTGAAATTTTCACTTTGGCTGAAATTGCATGAATTATGTGTCCCCCGTGGAAGCCCATGCCATCCCAAGTGAGAAAAATGCATCCTGAATCAAGTCTGAGGGCTAAAACCTCTGTTTCGGGTTTTACCACAATGAGCCCAGAACGTAAGGGCCGGACCTGAAATTTGGAGCCAAAATTGAAATTTTCACTTTGGCTGAAATTGCATGAAATATGTGTCCCCCGTGGAAGCCCATGCCATCCCAGGTGAGAAAAATGCATCCTGAATCAAATCTGAGGGCTAAAACCTCTGTTTCCGGTTTTAGCAGATTGAGCTCAGAACGTAAGGGCCGGACCTGAAATTTGGAGCCAAAATTGAAATTTTTACTTTGGCTGAAATTGCATGAAATATGTGTCCCCCGTGGAAGCCCATGCCATCCCAGGTGAGAACAATGCATCCTGAATCAAGTCTGAGGGCTAAAACCTCTGTTTCGGGTTTTACCACATTGAGCCCAGAACATAAGGGCCGGACCTGAAATTTGGAGCCAAAATTGAAATTTTCACTTTGGCTGAAATTGCATGAAATATGTGTCCCCCGTGGAAGCCCATGCCATCCCAGGTGAGAAATATGCATCCTGAATCAAGTCTGAGTGCTAAAACCTCTGTTTCCGGTTTTACCAGATTGAGCTCAGAACGTAAGGGCCGGACCTGAAATTTGGAGCCAAAATTGAAATTTTTACTTTGGCTGTAATTGCATGAAATATGTGTCCCCCGTGGAAGCCCATGCCATCCCAAGTGAGAAAAATGCATCCTGAATCAAATCTGAGGGCTAAAACCTCTGTTCCGGGTTTTACCAGATTGAGCTCAGAACGTAAGGGCCGGACCTGAAATTTGGAGCAAAAATTGAAATTTTCACTTTGGCTGAAATTGCATGAAATATGTGTCCCCCGTGGAAGCCCATGCCATCCCAGGTAAGAAAAATGTATCCTGAATCACGTCTGAGGGCTAAATCCTCTGTTTCGGGTTTTACCACATTGAGCCCAGAATGTAAGGGCCGGACCTGAAATTTGGAGCCAAAATTGAAATTTTCACTTTGGCTGAAATTGCATGAAATTTGTGTCCCCCGTGGAAGCCCATGCCATCCCAAGTGAGAAAAATGCATCCTGAATCAAATCTGAGGGCTAAAACCTCTGTTTCGGGTTTCAGCAGATTGAGCTCAGAACGTAAGGTCCCGACCTGAAATTTGGAGCCAAAATTGAAATTTTCACTTTGGCTGAAATTGCATGAAATATGTGTCCCCCGTGGAAGCCCATGCCATCCCAGGTGAGAAAAATGTATCCTGAATCAAGTCTGAGGGCTAAAATCTCTGTTTCGGGTTTTACCACATTGAGCCCAGAACGTAAGGGCCGGACCTGAAATTTGGAGCCAAAATTGAAATTTTCACTTTGGCTGAAATTGCATGAAATATGTGTCCCCCGTGGAAGCCCATGCCATCCCAGGTGAGAAATATGCATCCTGAATCAAATCTGAGGGCTACAACCTCTGTTTCAGGTTTTCCCACATTGAGCCCAGAACGTAAGGGCCGGACCTGAAATTTGGAGCCAAAATTGAAATTTTCACTTTGGCTGAAATTGCATGAAATATGTGTCCCCCGTGGAAGCCCATGCCATCCCAGGTGAGAAAAATGCATCCTGAATCAAGTCTGAGGGCTAAAACCTCTGTTTCGGGTTTTACCACAATGAGCCCAGAACGTAAGGGCCGGACCTGAAATTTGGAGCCAAAATTGAAATTTTCACTTTGGCTGAAATTGCATGAAATATGTGTCCCCCGTGGAAGCCCATGCCATCCCAGGTGAGAAATATGCATCCTGAATCAAGTCTGAGTGCTAAAACCTCTGTTTCCGGTTTTACCAGATTGAGCTCAGAACGTAAGGGCCGGACCTGAAATTTGGAGCCAAAATTGAAATTTTTACTTTGGCTGAAATTGCATGAAATATGTGTCCCCCGTGGAAGCCCATGCCATCCCAGGTGAGAACAATGCATCCTGAATCAAGTCTGAGGGCTAAAACCTCTGTTTCGGGTTTTACCACATTGAGCCCAGAACGCAAGGGCCGGACCTGAAATTTGGAGCCAAAATTGAAATTTTCACTTTGGCTGAAATTGCATGAAATATGTGTCCCCCGTGGAAGTCCTTGCCATCCCAAGTGAGAAAAATGCATCCTGAATCAAATCTGAGGGCTAAAACCTCTGTTTCGGGTTTTACCACATTGAGCTCAGAACGTAAGGGCCGGACCTGAAATTTGGAGCCAAAATTGAAATTTTCACTTTGGCTGAAATTGCATGAAATATGTGTCCCCCGTGGAAGCCCATGCCATCCCAGGTGAGAAAAATGTATCCTGAATCAAGTCTGAGGGCTAAATCCTCTGTTTCGGGTTTTACCACAATGAGCCCAGAACGTAAGGGCCGGACCTGAAATTTGGAGCCAAAATTGAAATTTTCACTTTGGCTGAAATTGCATAATTATGTGTCCCCCGTGGAAGCCCATGCCATCCCAGGTGAGAAAAATGCATCCTGAATCAAATCTGAGGGCTAAAACCTCTGTTTCCGGTTTTAGCAGATTAGCTCAGAACGTAAGGGCCGGACCTGAAATTTGGAGCCAAAATTGAAATTTTTACTTTGGCTGAAATTGCATGAAATATGTGTCCCCCGTGGAAGCCCATGCCATCCCAGGTGAGAACAATGCATCCTGAATCAAGTCTGAGGGCTAAAACCTCTGTTTCGGGTTTTACCACATTGAGCCCAGAACGCAAGGGCCGGACCTGAAATTTGGAGCCAAAATTGAAATTTTCACTTTGGCTGAAATTGCATGAAATATGTGTCCCCCGTGGAAGCCCATGCCATCCCAGGTGAGAAAAATGCATCCTGAATCAAATCTGAGGGCTAAAACCTCTGTTTCCGGTTTTAGCAGATTGAGCTCAGAACGTAAGGGCCGGACCTGAAATTTGGAGCCAAAATTGAAATTTTTACTTTGGCTGAAATTGCATGAAATATGTGTCCCCCGTGGAAGCCCATGCCATCCCAGGTGAGAACAATGCATCCTGAATCAAGTCTGAGGGCTAAAACCTCTGTTTCGGGTTTTACCACATTGAGCCCAGAACATAAGGGCCGGACCTGAAATTTGGAGCCAAAATTGAAATTTTCACTTTGGCTGAAATTGCATGAAATATGTGTCCCCCGTGGAAGCCCATGCCATCCCAGGTGAGAAATATGCATCCTGAATCAAGTCTGAGTGCTAAAACCTCTGTTTCCGGTTTTACCAGATTGAGCTCAGAACGTAAGGGCCGGACCTGAAATTTGGAGCCAAAATTGAAATTTTTACTTTGGCTGTAATTGCATGAAATATGTGTCCCCCGTGGAAGCCCATGCCATCCCAAGTGAGAAAAATGCATCCTGAATCAAATCTGAGGGCTAAAACCTCTGTTCCGGGTTTTACCAGATTGAGCTCAGAACGTAAGGGCCGGACCTGAAATTTGGAGCCAAAATTGAAATTTTCACTTTGGCTGAAATTGCATGAAATATGTGTCCCCCGTGGAAGCCCATGCCATCCCAGGTGAGAAAAATGTATCCTGAATCACGTCTGAGGGCTAAATCCTCTGTTTCGGGTTTTACCACATTGAGCCCAGAATGTAAGGGCCGGACCTGAAATTTGGAGCCAAAATTGAAATTTTCACTTTGGCTGAAATTGCATGAAATATGTGTCCCCCGTGGAAGCCCATGCCATCCCAAGTGAGAAAAATGCATCCTGAATCAAATCTGAGGGCTAAAACCTCTGTTTCGGGTTTTAGCAGATTGAGCTCAGAACGTAAGGTCCCGACCTGAAATTTGGAGCCAAAATTGAAATTTTCACTTTGGCTGAAATTGCATGAAATATGTGTCCCCCGTGGAAGCCCATGCCATCCCAGGTGAGAAAAATGTATCCTGAATCAAGTCTGAGGGCTAAAATCTCTGTTTCGGGTTTTACCACATTGAGCCCAGAACGTAAGGGCCGGACCTGAAATTTGGAGCCAAAATTGAAATTTTCACTTTGGCTGAAATTGCATGAAATATGTGTCCCCCGTGGAAGCCCATGCCATCCCAGGTGAGAAAAATGCATCCTGAATCAAATCTGAGGGCTACAACCTCTGTTTCAGGTTTTCCCACATTGAGCCCAGAACGTAAGGGCCGGACCTGAAATTTGGAGCCAAAATTGAAATTTTCACTTTGGCTGAAATTGCATGAAATATGTGTCCCCCGTGGAAGCCCATGCCATCCCAGGTGAGAAAAATGTATCCTGAATCAAGTCTGAGGGCTAAATCCTCTGTTTCGGGTTTTACCACATTGAGCCCAGAACGTAAGGGCCGGACCTGAAATTTGGAGCCAAAATTGAAATTTTCACTTTGGCTGAAATTGCATGAAATATTTGTACCCCCCGTGGAAGCCAATGCCATCCCAAGTGAGAAAAATGCATCCTGAATCAAATCTGAGGGCTAAAACCTCTGTTTCGGGTTTTACCAGATTGAGCTCAGAACGTAAGGGCCGGACCTGAAATTTGGAGCCAAAATTGAAATTTTCACTTTGGCTGAAATTGCATGAAATATGTGTCCCCCGTGGAAGCCCATGCCATCCCAGGTGAGAAAAATGTATCCTGAATCAAGTCTGAGGGCTAAATCCTCTGTTTCGGGTTTTACCACATTGAGCCCAGAACGTAAGGGCCGGACCTGAAATTTGGAGCCAAAATTGAAATTTTCACTTTGGCTGAAATTGCATGAAATATGTGTCCCCCGTGGAAGCCCATGCCATCCCAGGTGAGAAAAATGCATCCTGAATCAAATCTGAGGGCTACAACCTCTGTTTCAGGTTTTCCCACATTGAGCCCAGAACGTAAGGGCCGGACCTGAAATTTGGAGCCAAAATTGAAATTTTCACTTTGGCTGAAATTGCATGAAATATCTGTTTCCTGTGGAAGCCCATGCCATCCAAGGTGAGAAAAATGTATCCTGGATCAAATCTGAGGGCTAA
This sequence comes from Halichoeres trimaculatus, assembly GCF_033239565.1. Lineage (NCBI taxonomy): Eukaryota > Metazoa > Chordata > Actinopteri > Labriformes > Labridae > Halichoeres > Halichoeres trimaculatus. The sequence goes on from NW_027437185.1 coordinate 11,514,604, forward strand.
AACCTCTGTTTCGGGTTTTACCAGATTGAGCCCAGAACGTAAGGGCCGGACCTGAAATTTGGAGCCAAAATTGAAATTTTCACTTTGGCTGTAATTGCATGAAATATGTGTCCCCCGTGGAAGCCCATGCCATCCCAGTTGAGAAAAATGCATCCTGAATCAAGTCTGAGGGCTAAAACCTCTGTTTCAGGTTTTACCACATTGAGCCCAGAACGTAAGGGCCGGACCTGAAATTTGGAGCCAAAATTGAAATTTTCACTTTGGCTGAAATTGCATGAAATATGTGTCCCCCGTGGAAGCCCATGCCATCCCAGGTGAGAAAAATGCATCCTGAATCAAATCTGAGGGCTAAAACCTCTGTTTCGGGTTTTACCAGATTGAGCCCAGAACGTAAGGGCCGGACCTGAAATTTGGAGCCAAAATTAAAATTTTCACTTTGGCTGAAATTGCATGAAATATGTGTCCCCCGTGGAAGCCCATGCCATCCCAGGTGAGAAAAATGCATCCTGAATCAAATCTGAGGGCTAAAACCTCTGTTTCGGGTTTTACCACATTGAGCCCAGAACGTAAGGGCCGGACCTGAAATTTGGAGCCAAAAGTGAAATTTTCACTTTGGCTGAAATTGCATGAAATATGTGTCCCCCATGGAAGCCCATGCCATCCCAGGTGAGAAAAATGCATCCTGAATCAAATCTGAGGGCTAAAACCTCTGTTTCAGGTTTTACCACAATGAGCCCAGAACGTAAGGGCCGGACCTGAAATTTGGAGCCAAAATTGAAATTTTCACTTTGGCTGTAATTGCATGAAATATGTGTCCCCCGTGGAAGCCCATGCCATCCCAAGTGAGAAAAATGCATCCTGAATCAAGTCTGACGGCTAAAACCTCTGTTTCGGGTTTTACCACAATGAGCCCAGAACGTAAGGGCCGGACCTGAAATTTGGAGCCAAAATTGAAATTTTCACTTTGGCTGAAATTGCATGAAATATGTGTCTCCTGTGGAAGCCCATGCCATCCCAGGTGAGAAAAATGCATCCTGAATCAAATCTGAGGGCTAAAACCTCTGTTTCGGGTTTTAGCAGATTGAGCTCAGAACGTAAGGGCCGGACCTGAAATTTGGAGCCAAAATTGAAATTTTTACTTTGGCTGAAATTGCATGAAATATGTGTCCCCCGTGGAAGCCCATGCCATCCCAGGTGAGAACAATGCATCCTGAATCAAGTCTGAGGGCTAAAACCTCTGTTTCGGGTTTTACCACATTGAGCCCAGAACGCAAGGGCCGGACCTGAAATTTGGAGCCAAAATTGAAATTTTCACTTTGGCTGAAATTGCATGAAATATGTGGTCCCCGTGGAAGCCCATGCCATCCCAGGTGAGAAAAATGCATCCTGAATCAAGTCTGAGTGCTAAAACCTCTGTTTCGGGTTTTACCAGATTGAGCCCAGAACGTAAGGGCCGGACCTGAAATTTGGAGCCAAAATTGAAATTTTCACTTTGGCTGAAATTGCATGAAATATGTGTCCCCCGTGGAAGCCCATGCCATCCCAAGTGAGAAAAATGCATGTCTGAGGGCTAAAACCTCTGTTTCGGGTTTTACCACATTGAGCCCAGAACGTAAGGGCCGGACCTGAAATTTGGAGCCAAAATTGAAATTTTCACTTTGGCTGAAATTGCATGAAATATATGTCTCCCATGGAAGCCCATGCCATCCCAGGTGAGAAAAATGCATCCTGAATCAAATCTGAGGGCTAAATCCTCTGTTTCGGGTTTTACCAGATTGAGCTCAGAACGTAAGGGCCGGACCTGAAATTTGGAGCCAAAATTGAAATTTTCACTTTGGCTGAAATTGCATAAAATATGTGTCCCCCGTGGAAGCCCATGCCATCCCAGGTGAGAAAAATGCATCCTGAATCAAATCTGAGGGCTAAAACCTCTGTTTCAGATTTTCCCACATTGAGCCCAGAACGTAAGGGCCGGACCTGAAATTTGGAGCCAAAATTGAAATTTTCACTTTGGCTGAAATTGCATGAAATATGTGTCCCCCGTGGAAGCCCATGCCATCCCAGTTGAGAAAAATGCATCCTGAATCAAGTCTGAGGGCTAAAACCTCTGTTTCAGGTTTTACCACATTGAGCCCAGAACGTAAGGGCCGGACCTGAAATTTGGAGCCAAAAGTGAAATTTTCACTTTGGCTGAAATTGCATGAAATATGTGTCCCCCATGGAAGCCCATGCCATCCCAGGTGAGAAAAATGCATCCTGAATCAAGTCTGAGTGCTAAAACCTCTGTTTCAGGTTTTACCACAATGAGCCCAGAACGTAAGGGCCGGACCTGAAATTTGGAGCCAAAATTGAAATTTTCACTTTGGCTGAAATTGCATGAAATATATGTCTCCCATGGAAGCCCATGCCATCCCAGGTGAGAAAAATGTATCCTGAATCAAGTCTGAGGGCTAAATCCTCTGTTTCGGGTTTTACCACATTGAGCCCAGAACGTAAGGGCCGGACCTGAAATTTGGAGCCAAAATTGAAATTTTCACTTTGGCTGAAATTGCATGAAATATTTGTACCCCCCGTGGAAGCCAATGCCATCCCAAGTGAGAAAAATGCATCCTGAATCAAATCTGAGGGCTAAAACCTCTGTTTCGGGTTTTACCAGATTGAGCTCAGAACGTAAGGGCCGGACCTGAAATTTGGAGCCAAAATTGAAATTTTCACTTTGGCTGAAATTGCATGAAATATGTGTCCCCCGTGGAAGCCCATGCCATCCCAGGTGAGAAAAATGTATCCTGAATCAAGTCTGAGGGCTAAATCCTCTGTTTCGGGTTTTACCACATTGAGCCCAGAACGTAAGGGCCGGACCTGAAATTTGGAGCCAAAATTGAAATTTTCACTTTGGCTGAAATTGCATGAAATATGTGTCCCCCGTGGAAGCCCATGCCATCCCAGGTGAGAAAAATGCATCCTGAATCAAATCTGAGGGCTACAACCTCTGTTTCAGGTTTTCCCACATTGAGCCCAGAACGTAAGGGCCGGACCTGAAATTTGGAGCCAAAATTGAAATTTTCACTTTGGCTGAAATTGCATGAAATATCTGTTTCCTGTGGAAGCCCATGCCATCCAAGGTGAGAAAAATGTATCCTGGATCAAATCTGAGGGCTAAAACCTCTGTTTCGGGTTTTACCAGATTGAGCCCAGAACGTAAGGGCCGGACCTGAAATTTGGAGCCAAAATTGAAATTTTCACTTTGGCTGTAATTGCATGAAATATGTGTCCCCCGTGGAAGCCCATGCCATCCCAGTTGAGAAAAATGCATCCTGAATCAAGTCTGAGGGCTAAAACCTCTGTTTCAGGTTTTACCACATTGAGCCCAGAACGTAAGGGCCGGACCTGAAATTTGGAGCCAAAATTGAAATTTTCACTTTGGCTGAAATTGCATGAAATATGTGTCCCCCGTGGAAGCCCATGCCATCCCAGGTGAGAAAAATGCATCCTGAATCAAATCTGAGGGCTAAAACCTCTGTTTCGGGTTTTACCAGATTGAGCCCAGAACGTAAGGGCCGGACCTGAAATTTGGAGCCAAAATTAAAATTTTCACTTTGGCTGAAATTGCATGAAATATGTGTCCCCCGTGGAAGCCCATGCCATCCCAGGTGAGAAAAATGCATCCTGAATCAAATCTGAGGGCTAAAACCTCTGTTTCGGGTTTTACCACATTGAGCCCAGAACGTAAGGGCCGGACCTGAAATTTGGAGCCAAAAGTGAAATTTTCACTTTGGCTGAAATTGCATGAAATATGTGTCCCCCATGGAAGCCCATGCCATCCCAGGTGAGAAAAATGCATCCTGAATCAAATCTGAGGGCTAAAACCTCTGTTTCAGGTTTTACCACAATGAGCCCAGAACGTAAGGGCCGGACCTGAAATTTGGAGCCAAAATTGAAATTTTCACTTTGGCTGTAATTGCATGAAATATGTGTCCCCCGTGGAAGCCCATGCCATCCCAAGTGAGAAAAATGCATCCTGAATCAAGTCTGACGGCTAAAACCTCTGTTTCGGGTTTTACCACAATGAGCCCAGAACGTAAGGGCCGGACCTGAAATTTGGAGCCAAAATTGAAATTTTCACTTTGGCTGAAATTGCATGAAATATGTGTCTCCTGTGGAAGCCCATGCCATCCCAGGTGAGAAAAATGCATCCTGAATCAAATCTGAGGGCTAAAACCTCTGTTTCGGGTTTTAGCAGATTGAGCTCAGAACGTAAGGGCCGGACCTGAAATTTGGAGCCAAAATTGAAATTTTTACTTTGGCTGAAATTGCATGAAATATGTGTCCCCCGTGGAAGCCCATGCCATCCCAGGTGAGAACAATGCATCCTGAATCAAGTCTGAGGGCTAAAACCTCTGTTTCGGGTTTTACCACATTGAGCCCAGAACGCAAGGGCCGGACCTGAAATTTGGAGCCAAAATTGAAATTTTCACTTTGGCTGAAATTGCATGAAATATGTGGTCCCCGTGGAAGCCCATGCCATCCCAGGTGAGAAAAATGCATCCTGAATCAAGTCTGAGTGCTAAAACCTCTGTTTCGGGTTTTACCAGATTGAGCCCAGAACGTAAGGGCCGGACCTGAAATTTGGAGCCAAAATTGAAATTTTCACTTTGGCTGAAATTGCATGAAATATGTGTCCCCCGTGGAAGCCCATGCCATCCCAAGTGAGAAAAATGCATGTCTGAGGGCTAAAACCTCTGTTTCGGGTTTTACCACATTGAGCCCAGAACGTAAGGGCCGGACCTGAAATTTGGAGCCAAAATTGAAATTTTCACTTTGGCTGAAATTGCATGAAATATATGTCTCCCATGGAAGCCCATGCCATCCCAGGTGAGAAAAATGCATCCTGAATCAAATCTGAGGGCTAAATCCTCTGTTTCGGGTTTTACCAGATTGAGCTCAGAACGTAAGGGCCGGACCTGAAATTTGGAGCCAAAATTGAAATTTTCACTTTGGCTGAAATTGCATAAAATATGTGTCCCCCGTGGAAGCCCATGCCATCCCAGGTGAGAAAAATGCATCCTGAATCAAATCTGAGGGCTAAAACCTCTGTTTCAGATTTTCCCACATTGAGCCCAGAACGTAAGGGCCGGACCTGAAATTTGGAGCCAAAATTGAAATTTTCACTTTGGCTGAAATTGCATGAAATATGTGTCCCCCGTGGAAGCCCATGCCATCCCAGTTGAGAAAAATGCATCCTGAATCAAGTCTGAGGGCTAAAACCTCTGTTTCAGGTTTTACCACATTGAGCCCAGAACGTAAGGGCCGGACCTGAAATTTGGAGCCAAAAGTGAAATTTTCACTTTGGCTGAAATTGCATGAAATATGTGTCCCCCATGGAAGCCCATGCCATCCCAGGTGAGAAAAATGCATCCTGAATCAAATCTGAGGGCTAAAACCTCTGTTTCAGGTTTTACCACAATGAGCCCAGAACGTAAGGGCCGGACCTGAAATTTGGAGCCAAAATTGAAATTTTCACTTTGGCTGTAATTGCATGAAATATGTGTCCCCCGTGGAAGCCCATGCCATCCCAAGTGAGAAAAATGCATCCTGAATCAAGTCTGACGGCTAAAACCTCTGTTTCGGGTTTTACCACAATGAGCCCAGAACGTAAGGGCCGGACCTGAAATTTGGAGCCAAAATTGAAATTTTCACTTTGGCTGAAATTGCATGAAATATGTGTCTCCTGTGGAAGCCCATGCCATCCCAGGTGAGAAAAATGCATCCTGAATCAAATCTGAGGGCTAAAACCTCTGTTTCGGGTTTTAGCAGATTGAGCTCAGAACGTAAGGGCCGGACCTGAAATTTGGAGCCAAAATTGAAATTTTTACTTTGGCTGAAATTGCATGAAATATGTGTCCCCCGTGGAAGCCCATGCCATCCCAGGTGAGAACAATGCATCCTGAATCAAGTCTGAGGGCTAAAACCTCTGTTTCGGGTTTTACCACATTGAGCCCAGAACGCAAGGGCCGGACCTGAAATTTGGAGCCAAAATTGAAATTTTCACTTTGGCTGAAATTGCATGAAATATGTGGTCCCCGTGGAAGCCCATGCCATCCCAGGTGAGAAAAATGCATCCTGAATCAAGTCTGAGTGCTAAAACCTCTGTTTCGGGTTTTACCAGATTGAGCCCAGAACGTAAGGGCCGGACCTGAAATTTGGAGCCAAAATTGAAATTTTCACTTTGGCTGAAATTGCATGAAATATGTGTCCCCCGTGGAAGCCCATGCCATCCCAAGTGAGAAAAATGCATGTCTGAGGGCTAAAACCTCTGTTTCGGGTTTTACCACATTGAGCCCAGAACGTAAGGGCCGGACCTGAAATTTGGAGCCAAAATTGAAATTTTCACTTTGGCTGAAATTGCATGAAATATATGTCTCCCATGGAAGCCCATGCCATCCCAGGTGAGAAAAATGCATCCTGAATCAAATCTGAGGGCTAAAAACTCTGTTTCGGGTTTTACCAGATTGAGCTCAGAACGTAAGGGCCGGACCTGAAATTTGGAGCCAAAATTGAAATTTTCACTTTGGCTGAAATTGCATAAAATATGTGTCCCCCGTGGAAGCCCATGCCATCCCAGGTGAGAAAAATGCATCCTGAATCAAATCTGAGGGCTAAAACCTCTGTTTCAGATTTTCCCACATTGAGCCCAGAACGTAAGGGCCGGACCTGAAATTTGGAGCCAAAATTGAAATTTTCACTTTGGCTGAAATTGCATGAAATATGTGTCCCCCGTGGAAGCCCATGCCATCCCAAGTGAGAAAAATGCATCCTGAATCAAATCTGAGGGCTAAAACCTCTGTTTCGGGTTTTACCACATTGAGCTCAGAACGTAAGGGCCGGACCTGAAATTTGGAGCCAAAATTGAAATTTTCACTTTGGCTGAAATTGCATGAAATATGTGTCCCCCGTGGAAGCCCATGCCATCCCAGGTGAGAAAAATGTATCCTGAATCAAGTCTGAGGGCTAAATCCTCTGTTTCGGGTTTTACCACATTGAGCTCAGAACGTAAGGGCCGGACCTGAAATTTGGAGCCAAAATTGAAATTTTCACTTTGGCTGAAATTGCATGAAATATGTGTCCCCCGTGGAAGCCCATGCCATCCCAGGTGAGAAAAATGTATCCTGAATCAAGTCTGAGGGCTAAATCCTCTGTTTCGGGTTTTACCACATTGAGCCCAGAACGTAAGGGCCGGACCTGAAATTTGGAGCCAAAATTGAAATTTTCACTTTGGCTGAAATTGCATGAAATATGTGTCCCCCGTGGAAGCCCATGCCATCCCAGGTGAGAAAAATGCATCCTGAATCAAATCTGAGGGCTACAACCTCTGTTTCAGGTTTTCCCACATTGAGCCCAGAACGTAAGGGCCGGACCTGAAATTTGGAGCCAAAATTGAAATTTTCACTTTGGCTGAAATTGCATGAAATATGTGTCCCCCGTGGAAGCCCATGCCATCCCAGGTGAGAAAAATGCATCCTGAATCAAGTCTGAGGGCTATAACCTCTGTTTCGGGTTTTACCACATTGAGCCCAGAACATAAGGGCCGGACCTGAAATTTGGAGCCAAAATTGAAATTTTCACTTTGGCTGAAATTGCATGAAATATGTGTCCCCCGTGGAAGCCCATGCCATCCCAGGTGAGAAAAAGGCATCCTGAATCAAGTCTGAGGGCTAAAACCTCTGTTTCAGGTTTTACCAGATTGAGCCCAGAACGTAAGGGCCGGACCTGAAATTTGGAGCCAAAATTGAAATTTTCACTTTGGCTGAAATTGCATGAAATATGTGTCCCCCGTGGAAGCCCATGCCATCCCAAGTGAGAAAAATGCATCCTGAATCAAATCTGAGGGCTAAAACCTCTGTTTCGGGTTTTACCACATTGAGCTCAGAATGTAAGGGCCGGACCTGAAATTTGGAGCCAAAATTGAAATTTTCACTTTGGCTGAAATTGCATGAAATATGTGTCCCCCGTGGAAGCCCATGCCATCCCAGGTGAGAAAAATGTATCCTGAATCAAGTCTGAGGGCTAAATCCTCTGTTTCGGGTTTTACCACATTGAGCCCAGAACGTAAGGGCCGGACCTGAAATTTGGAGCCAAAATTGAAATTTTCACTTTGGCTGAAATTGCATGAAATATGTGTCCCCTGTGGAAGCCCATGCCATCCCAGGTGAGAAAAATGCATCCTGAATCAAATCTGAGGGCTAAATCCTCTGTTTCGGGTTTTACCACATTGAGCCCAGAACGTAAGGGCCGGACCTGAAATTTGGAGCCAAAATTGAAATTTTCACTTTGGCTGAAATTGCATGAAATATGTGTCCCCCATGGAAGCCCATGCCATCCCAGGTGAGAAAAATGCATCCTGAATCAAATCTGAGGGCTAAAACCTCTGTTTCAGGTTTTCCCACATTGAGCCCAGAACGTAAGGGCCGGACCTGAAATTTGGAGCCAAAATTGAAATTTTCACTTTGGCTGAAATTGCATGAAATATGTGTCTCCCGTGGAAGCCCATGCCATCCCAGGTGAGAAAATTGCATGCTGAATAAAGTTTGAGGGCTAAAACCTCCGTTTCAGGTTTTACCACATTGAGCCCAGAACGTAAGGTCCCGACCTGGAATTTGGAGCCAAAATTGAAATTTTCACTTTGGCTGAAATTGCATGAATTATGTGTCCCCCGTGGAAGCCCATGCCATCCCAAGTGAGAAAAATGCATCCTGAATCAAGTCTGAGGGCTAAAACCTCTGTTTCGGGTTTTACCACATCGAGCCCAGAATGTAAGGGCCGGACCTGAAATTTGGAGCAAAACTGAAATTTTTACTATGGCTAAAATTGCATGAAATATGTGTCCCCCCTGGAAGCTCATGCCATCCCAGGTGAGAAAAATGCATCCTGAATCAAGTCTGAGGGCTAAAACCTTTGTTTCGGGTTTTACCAGATTGAGCCCAGAACGTAAGGGCCGGACCTGAAATTTGGAGCCAAAATTGAAATTTTCACTTTGGCTGAAATTGCATGAAATATGTGTCTCCCGTGGAAGCCCATGCCATCCCAGGTGAGAAAATTGCATGCTGAATAAAGTTTCAGGGCTAAAACCTCCGTTTCAGGTTTTACCACATTGAGCCCAGAACGTAAGGTCCCGACCTGGAATTTGGAGCCAAAATTGAAATTTTCACTTTGGCTGAAATTGCATGAATTATGTGTCCCCCGTGGAAGCCCATGATATCCCAAGTGAGAAAAATGCATCCTGAATCAAGTCTGAGGGCTAAAACCTCTGTTTCGGGTTTTACCACAATGAGCCCAGAACGTAAGGGCCGGACCTGAAATTTGGAGCCAAAATTGAAATTTTCACTTTGGCTGAAATTGCATGAAATATGTGTCCCCCGTGGAAGCCCATGCCATCCCAGGTGAGAAAAATGCATCCTGAATCAAATCTGAGGGCTAAAACCTCTGTTTCCGGTTTTAGCAGATTAGCTCAGAACGTAAGGGCCGGACCTGAAATTTGGAGCCAAAATTGAAATTTTTACTTTGGCTGAAATTGCATGAAATATGTGTCCCCCGTGGAAGCCCATGCCATCCCAGGTGAGAACAATGCATCCTGAATCAAGTCTGAGGGCTAAAACCTCTGTTTCCGGTTTTACCAGATTGAGCTCAGAACGTAAGGGCCGGACCTGAAATTTGGAGCCAAAATTGAAATTTTCACTTTGGCTGAAATTGCATGAAATATGTGTCCCCCGTGGAAGCCCATGCCATCCCAGGTGAGAACAATGCATCCTGAATCAAGTCTGAGGGCTAAAACCTCTGTTTCGGGTTTTACCACATTGAGCCCAGAACATAAGGGCCGGACCTGAAATTTGGAGCCAAAATTGAAATTTTCACTTTGGCTGAAATTGCATGAAATATGTGTCCCCCGTGGAAGCCCATGCCATCCCAGGTGAGAACAATGCATCCTGAATCAAGTCTGAGTGCTAAAACCTCTGTTTCCGGTTTTACCAGATTGAGCTCAGAACGTAAGGGCCGGACCTGAAATTTGGAGCCAAAATTGAAATTTTTACTTTGGCTGTAATTGCATGAAATATGTGTCCCCCGTGGAAGCCCATGCCATCCCAAGTGAGAAAAATGCATCCTGAATCAAATCTGAGGGCTAAAACCTCTGTTCCGGGTTTTACCAGATTGAGCTCAGAACGTAAGGGCCGGACCTGAAATTTGGAGCCAAAATTGAAATTTTCACTTTGGCTGAAATTGCATGAAATATGTGTCCCCCGTGGAAGCCCATGCCATCCCAGGTGAGAAAAATGTATCCTGAATCACGTCTGAGGGCTAAATCCTCTGTTTCGGGTTTTACCACATTGAGCCCAGAATGTAAGGGCCGGACCTGAAATTTGGAGCAAAACTGAAATTTTTACTATGGCTAAAATTGCATGAAATATGTGTCCCCCCTGGAAGCCCATGCCATCCCAGGTGAGAAAAATGCATCCTGAATCAAGTCTGAGGGCTAAAACCTTTGTTTCGGGTTTTACCACATTGAGCCCAGAACGCAAGGGCCGGACCTGAAATTTGGAGCCAAAATTGAAATTTTCACTTTGGCTGAAATTGCATGAAATATGTGTCCCCCGTGGAAGCCCATGCCATCCCAGGTGAGAAAAATGCATCCTGAATCAAATCTGAGGGCTAAAACCTCTGTTTCCGGTTTTAGCAGATTGAGCTCAGAACGTAAGGGCCGGACCTGAAATTTGGAGCCAAAATTGAAATTTTCACTTTGGCTGAAATTGCATGAAATATGTGTCCCCCGTGGAAGCCCATGCCATCCCAGGTGAGAACAATGCATCCTGAATCAAGTCTGAGGGCTAAAACCTCTGTTTCGGGTTTTACCACATTGAGCCCAGAACATAAGGGCCGGACCTGAAATTTGGAGCCAAAATTGAAATTTTCACTTTGGCTGAAATTGCATGAAATATGTGTCCCCCGTGGAAGCCCATGCCATCCCAGGTGAGAACAATGCATCCTGAATCAAGTCTGAGTGCTAAAACCTCTGTTTCCGGTTTTACCAGATTGAGCTCAGAACGTAAGGGCCGGACCTGAAATTTGGAGCCAAAATTGAAATTTTTACTTTGGCTGTAATTGCATGAAATATGTGTCCCCCGTGGAAGCCCATGCCATCCCAAGTGAGAAAAATGCATCCTGAATCAAATCTGAGGGCTAAAACCTCTGTTCCGGGTTTTACCAGATTGAGCTCAGAACGTAAGGGCCGGACCTGAAATTTGGAGCCAAAATTGAAATTTTCACTTTGGCTGAAATTGCATGAAATATGTGTCCCCCGTGGAAGCCCATGCCATCCCAGGTGAGAAAAATGTATCCTGAATCACGTCTGAGGGCTAAATCCTCTGTTTCGGGTTTTACCACATTGAGCCCAGAATGTAAGGGCCGGACCTGAAATTTGGAGCAAAACTGAAATTTTTACTATGGCTAAAATTGCATGAAATATGTGTCCCCCCTGGAAGCCCATGCCATCCCAGGTGAGAAAAATGCATCCTGAATCAAGTCTGAGGGCTAAAACCTTTGTTTCGGGTTTTACCAGATTGAGCCCAGAACGTAAGGGCCGGACCTGAAATTTGGAGCCAAAATTAAAATTTTCACTTTGGCTGAAATTGCATGAAATATGTGTCCCCCGTGGAAGCCCATGCCATCCCAGGTGAGAAAAATGCATCCTGAATCAAATCTGAGGGCTAAAACCTCTGTTTCGGGTTTTACCACATTGAGCCCAGAACGTAAGGGCCGGACCTGAAATTTGGAGCCAAAATTGAAATTTTCACTTTGGCTGAAATTGCATGAAATATGTGTCCCCCATGGAAGCCCATGCCATCCCAGGTGAGAAAAATGCATCCTGAATCAAATCTGAGGGCTAAAACCTCTGTTTCAGGTTTTACCACAATGAGCCCAGAACGTAAGGGCCGGACCTGAAATTTGGAGCCAAAATTGAAATTTTCACTTTGGCTGTAATTGCATGAAATATGTGTCCCCCGTGGAAGCCCATGCCATCCCAAGTGAGAAAAATGCATCCTGAATCAAGTCTGAGGGCTAAAACCTCTGTTTCGGGTTTTACCACATTGAGCCCAGAACGTAAGGGCCGGACCTGAAATTTGGAGCCAAAATTGAAATTTTCACTTTGGCTGAAATTGCATGAAATATGTGTCCCCCGTGGAAGCCCATGCCATCCCAAGTGAGAAAAATGCATCCTGAATCAAGTCTGACGGCTAAAACCTCTGTTTCGGGTTTTACCACAATGAGCCCAGAACGTAAGGGCCGGACCTGAAATTTGGAGCCAAAATTGAAATTTTCACTTTGGCTGAAATTGCATGAAATATGTGTCTCCCGTGGAAGCCCATGCCATCCCAGGTGAGAAAATTGCATGCTGAATAAAGTTTGAGGGCTAAAACCTCCGTTTCAGGTTTTACCACATTGAGCCCAGAACATAAGGTCCCGACCTGGAATTTGGAGCCAAAATTGAAATTTTCACTTTGGCTGAAATTGCATGAATTATGTGTCCCCCGTGGAAGCCCATGCCATCCCAAGTGAGAAAAATGCATCCTGAATCAAGTCTGAGGGCTAAAACCTCTGTTTCGGGTTTTACCACAATGAGCCCAGAACGTAAGGGCCGGACCTGAAATTTGGAGCTAAAATTGAAATTTTCACTTTGGCTGAAATTGCATGAAATATGTGTTTCCTGTGGAAGCCCATGCCATCCCAGGTGAGAAAAATGCATCCTGAATCAAATCTGAGGGCTAAAACCTCTGTTTCGGGTTTTACCAGATTGAGCTCAGAACGTAAGGGCCGGACCTGAAATTTGGAGCCAAAATTGAAATTTTCACTTTGGCTGAAATTGCATGAATTATGTGTCCCCCATGGAAGCCCATGCCATCCCAGGTGAGAAAAATGCATCCTGAATCAAATCTGAGGGCTAAAAACTCTGTTTCGGGTTTTACCAGATTGAGCTCAGAACGTAAGGGCCGGACCTGAAATTTGGAGCCAAAATTGAAATTTTCACTTTGGCTGAAATTGCATGAAATATGTGTCCCCCGTGGAAGCCCATGCCATCCCAGGTGAGAACAATGCATCCTGAATCAAGTCTGAGGGCTAAAACCTCTGTTTCGGGTTTTACCACATTGAGCCCAGAACACAAGGGCCGGACCTGAAATTTGGAGCCAAAATTGAAATTTTCACTTTGGCTGAAATTGCATGAAATATGTGTCCCCCGTGGAAGCCCATGCCATCCCAGGTGAGAAAAATGCATCCTGAATCAAGTCTGAGTGCTAAAACCTCTGTTTCGGGTTTTACCAGATTGAGCTCAGAACGTAAGGGCCGGACCTGAAATTTGGAGCCAAAATTGAAATTTTCACTTTGGCTGAAATTGCATGAAATATGTGTCCCCCGTGGAAGCCCATGCCATCCCAGGTGAGAAAAATGTATCCTGAATCAAGTCTGAGGGCTAAATCCTCTGTTTCGGGTTTTACCACATTGAGCCCAGAACGTAAGGGCCGGACCTGAAATTTGGAGCCAAAATTGAAATTTTCACTTTGGCTGTAATTGCATGAAATATGTGTCCCCCGTGGAAGCCCATGCCATCCCAGTTGAGAAAAATGCATCCTGAATCAAGTCTGAGGGCTAAAACCTCTGTTTCGGGTTTTACCACATTGAGCCCAGAACGTAAGGGCCGGACCTGAAATTTGGAGCCAAAATTGAAATTTTCACTTTGGCTGAAATTGCATGAAATATGTGTCCCCCGTGGAAGCCCATGCCATCCCAGGTGAGAAAAATGCATCCTGAATCAAATCTGAGGGCTAAAACCTCTGTTTCGGGTTTTACCAGATTGAGCCCAGAACGTAAGGGCCGGACCTGAAATTTGGAGCCAAAATTAAAATTTTCACTTTGGCTGAAATTGCATGAAATATGTGTCCCCCGTGGAAGCCCATGCCATCCCAGGTGAGAAAAATGCATCCTGAATCAAATCTGAGGGCTAAAACCTCTGTTTCGGGTTTTACCACATTGAGCCCAGAACGTAAGGTCCCGACCTGGAATTTGGAGCCAAAATTGAAATTTTCACTTTGGCTGAAATTGCATGAATTATGTGTCCCCCGTGGAAGCCCATGCCATCCCAAGTGAGAAAAATGCATCCTGAATCAAGTCTGAGGGCTAAAACCTCTGTTTCGGGTTTTACCACATCGAGCCCAGAATGTAAGGGCCGGACCTGAAATTTGGAGCAAAACTGAAATTTTTACTATGGCTAAAATTGCATGAAATATGTGTCCCCCCTGGAAGCCCATGCCATCCCAGGTGAGAAAAATGCATCCTGAATCAAGTCTGAGGGCTAATACCTTTGTTTCGGGTTTTACCAGATTGAGCCCAGAACGTAAGGGCCGGACCTGAAATTTGGAGCCAAAATTGAAATTTTCACTTTGGCTGAAATTGCATGAAATATGTGTCTCCCGTGGAAGCCCATGCCATCCCAGGTGAGAAAATTGCATGCTGAATAAAGTTTGAGGGCTAAAACCTCCGTTTCAGGTTTTACCACATTGAGCCCAGAACGTAAGGTCCCGACCTGGAATTTGGAGCCAAAATTGAAATTTTCACTTTGGCTGAAATTGCATGAATTATGTGTCCCCCGTGGAAGCCCATGCCATCCCAAGTGAGAAAAATGCATCCTGAATCAAGTCTGAGGGCTAAAACCTCTGTTTCGGGTTTTACCACAATGAGCCCAGAACGTAAGGGCCGGACCTGAAATTTGGAGCCAAAATTGAAATTTTCACTTTGGCTGAAATTGCATGAAATATGTGTCCCCCGTGGAAGCCCATGCCATCCCAGGTGAGAAAAATGCATCCTGAATCAAATCTGAGGGCTAAAACCTCTGTTTCCGGTTTTAGCAGATTAGCTCAGAACGTAAGGGCCGGACCTGAAATTTGGAGCCAAAATTGAAATTTTTACTTTGGCTGAAATTGCATGAAATATGTGTCCCCCGTGGAAGCCCATGCCATCCCAGGTGAGAACAATGCATCCTGAATCAAGTCTGAGGGCTAAAACCTCTGTTTCGGGTTTTACCACATTGAGCCCAGAACGCAAGGGCCGGACCTGAAATTTGGAGCCAAAATTGAAATTTTCACTTTGGCTGAAATTGCATGAAATATGTGTCCCCCGTGGAAGCCCATGCCATCCCAGGTGAGAAAAATGCATCCTGAATCAAATCTGAGGGCTAAAACCTCTGTTTCCGGTTTTAGCAGATTGAGCTCAGAACGTAAGGGCCGGACCTGAAATTTGGAGCCAAAATTGAAATTTTTACTTTGGCTGAAATTGCATGAAATATGTGTCCCCCGTGGAAGCCCATGCCATCCCAGGTGAGAACAATGCATCCTGAATCAAGTCTGAGGGCTAAAACCTCTGTTTCGGGTTTTACCACATTGAGCCCAGAACATAAGGGCCGGACCTGAAATTTGGAGCCAAAATTGAAATTTTCACTTTGGCTGAAATTGCATGAAATATGTGTCCCCCGTGGAAGCCCATGCCATCCCAGGTGAGAAATATGCATCCTGAATCAAGTCTGAGTGCTAAAACCTCTGTTTCCGGTTTTACCAGATTGAGCTCAGAACGTAAGGGCCGGACCTGAAATTTGGAGCCAAAATTGAAATTTTTACTTTGGCTGTAATTGCATGAAATATGTGTCCCCCGTGGAAGCCCATGCCATCCCAAGTGAGAAAAATGCATCCTGAATCAAATCTGAGGGCTAAAACCTCTGTTCCGGGTTTTACCAGATTGAGCTCAGAACGTAAGGGCCGGACCTGAAATTTGGAGCCAAAATTGAAATTTTCACTTTGGCTGAAATTGCATGAAATATGTGTCCCCCGTGGAAGCCCATGCCATCCCAGGTGAGAAAAATGTATCCTGAATCACGTCTGAGGGCTAAATCCTCTGTTTCGGGTTTTACCACATTGAGCCCAGAATGTAAGGGCCGGACCTGAAATTTGGAGCCAAAATTGAAATTTTCACTTTGGCTGAAATTGCATGAAATTTGTGTCCCCCGTGGAAGCCCATGCCATCCCAAGTGAGAAAAATGCATCCTGAATCAAATCTGAGGGCTAAAACCTCTGTTTCCGGTTTTAGCAGATTAGCTCAGAACGTAAGGGCCGGACCTGAAATTTGGAGCCAAAATTGAAATTTTTACTTTGGCTGAAATTGCATGAAATATGTGTCCCCCGTGGAAGCCCATGCCATCCCAGGTGAGAACAATGCATCCTGAATCAAGTCTGAGGGCTAAAACCTCTGTTTCGGGTTTTACCACATTGAGCCCAGAACGCAAGGGCCGGACCTGAAATTTGGAGCCAAAATTGAAATTTTCACTTTGGCTGAAATTGCATGAAATATGTGTCCCCCGTGGAAGCCCATGCCATCCCAGGTGAGAAAAATGCATCCTGAATCAAATCTGAGGGCTAAAACCTCTGTTTCCGGTTTTAGCAGATTGAGCTCAGAACGTAAGGGCCGGACCTGAAATTTGGAGCCAAAATTGAAATTTTTACTTTGGCTGAAATTGCATGAAATATGTGTCCCCCGTGGAAGCCCATGCCATCCCAGGTGAGAACAATGCATCCTGAATCAAGTCTGAGGGCTAAAACCTCTGTTTCGGGTTTTACCACATTGAGCCCAGAACATAAGGGCCGGACCTGAAATTTGGAGCCAAAATTGAAATTTTCACTTTGGCTGAAATTGCATGAAATATGTGTCCCCCGTGGAAGCCCATGCCATCCCAGGTGAGAAATATGCATCCTGAATCAAGTCTGAGTGCTAAAACCTCTGTTTCCGGTTTTACCAGATTGAGCTCAGAACGTAAGGGCCGGACCTGAAATTTGGAGCCAAAATTGAAATTTTTACTTTGGCTGTAATTGCATGAAATATGTGTCCCCCGTGGAAGCCCATGCCATCCCAAGTGAGAAAAATGCATCCTGAATCAAATCTGAGGGCTAAAACCTCTGTTTCAGGTTTTACCACAATGAGCCCAGAACGTAAGGGCCGGACCTGAAATTTGGAGCCAAAATTGAAATTTTCACTTTGGCTGTAATTGCATGAAATATGTGTCCCCCGTGGAAGCCCATGCCATCCCAAGTGAGAAAAATGCATCCTGAATCAAGTCTGAGGGCTAAAACCTCTGTTTCGGGTTTTACCACAATGAGCCCAGAACGTAAGGGCCGGACCTGAAATTTGGAGCTAAAATTGAAATTTTCACTTTGGCTGAAATTGCATGAAATATGTGTTTCCTGTGGAAGCCCATGCCATCCCAGGTGAGAAAAATGCATCCTGAATCAAATCTGAGGGCTAAAACCTCTGTTTCGGGTTTTACCAGATTGAGCTCAGAACGTAAGGGCCGGACCTGAAATTTGGAGCCAAAATTGAAATTTTCACTTTGGCTGAAATTGCATGAATTATGTGTCCCCCATGGAAGCCCATGCCATCCCAGGTGAGAAAAATGCATCCTGAATCAAATCTGAGGGCTAAAAACTCTGTTTCGGGTTTTACCAGATTGAGCTCAGAACGTAAGGGCCGGACCTGAAATTTGGAGCCAAAATTGAAATTTTTGCTTTGGCTGAAATTGCATGAAATATGTGTCCCCCGTGGAAGCCCATGCCATCCCAGGTGAGAACAATGCATCCTGAATCAAGTCTGAGGGCTAAAACCTCTGTTTCGGGTTTTACCACATTGAGCCCAGAACGCAAGGGCCGGACCTGAAATTTGGAGCCAAAATTGAAATTTTCACTTTGGCTGAAATTGCATGAAATATGTGTCCCCCGTGGAAGCCCATGCCATCCCAGGTGAGAAAAATGCATCCTGAATCAAGTCTGAGTGCTAAAACCTCTGTTTCGGGTTTTACCAGATTGAGCTCAGAACGTAAGGGCCGGACCTGAAATTTGGAGCCAAAATTGAAATTTTCACTTTGGCTGAAATTGCATGAAATATGTGTCCCCCGTGGAAGCCCATGCCATCCCAGGTGAGAAAAATGTATCCTGAATCAAGTCTGAGGGCTAAATCCTCTGTTTCGGGTTTTACCACATTGAGCCCAGAACGTAAGGGCCGGACCTGAAATTTGGAGCCAAAATTGAAATTTTCACTTTGGCTGTAATTGCATGAAATATGTGTCCCCCGTGGAAGCCCATGCCATCCCAGTTGAGAAAAATGCATCCTGAATCAAGTCTGAGGGCTAAAACCTCTGTTTCGGGTTTTACCACATTGAGCCCAGAACGTAAGGGCCGGACCTGAAATTTGGAGCCAAAATTGAAATTTTCACTTTGGCTGAAATTGCATGAAATATGTGTCCCCCGTGGAAGCCCATGCCATCCCAGGTGAGAAAAATGCATCCTGAATCAAATCTGAGGGCTAAAACCTCTGTTTCGGGTTTTACCACATTGAGCCCAGAACGTAAGGGCCGGACCTGAAATTTGGAGCCAAAATTGAAATTTTCACTTTGGCTGAAATTGCATGAAATATGTGTCCCCCATGGAAGCCCATGCCATCCCAGGTGAGAAAAATGCATCCTGAATCAAATCTGAGGGCTAAAACCTCTGTTTCAGGTTTTACCACAATGAGCCCAGAACGTAAGGGCCGGACCTGAAATTTGGAGCCAAAATTGAAATTTTCACTTTGGCTGTAATTGCATGAAATATGTGTCCCCCGTGGAAGCCCATGCCATCCCAAGTGAGAAAAATGCATCCTGAATCAAGTCTGAGGGCTAAAACCTCTGTTTCGGGTTTTACCACATTGAGCCCAGAACGTAAGGGCCGGACCTGAAATTTGGAGCCAAAATTGAAATTTTCACTTTGGCTGAAATTGCATGAAATATGTGTCCCCCGTGGAAGCCCATGCCATCCCAAGTGAGAAAAATGCATCCTGAATCAAGTCTGACGGCTAAAACCTCTGTTTCGGGTTTTACCACAATGAGCCCAGAACGTAAGGGCCGGACCTGAAATTTGGAGCCAAAATTGAAATTTTCACTTTGGCTGAAATTGCATGACATATGTGTCTCCTGTGGAAGCCCATGCCATCCCAGGTGAGAAAAATGCATCCTGAATCAAATCTGAGGGCTAAAACCTCTGTTTCGGGTTTTAGCAGATTGAGCTCAGAACGTAAGGGCCGGACCTGAAATTTGGAGCCAAAATTGAAATTTTTACTTTGGCTGAAATTGCATGAAATATGTGTCCCCCGTGGAAGCCCATGCCATCCCAGGTGAGAACAATGCATCCTGAATCAAGTCTGAGGGCTAAAACCTCTGTTTCGGGTTTTACCACATTGAGCCCAGAACGCAAGGGCCGGACCTGAAATTTGGAGCCAAAATTGAAATTTTCACTTTGGCTGAAATTGCATGAAATATGTGGTCCCCGTGGAAGCCCATGCCATCCCAGGTGAGAAAAATGCATCCTGAATCAAGTCTGAGTGCTAAAACCTCTGTTTCGGGTTTTACCAGATTGAGCCCAGAACGTAAGGGCCGGACCTGAAATTTGGAGCCAAAATTGAAATTTTCACTTTGGCTGAAATTGCATGAAATATGTGTCCCCCGTGGAAGCCCATGCCATCCCAAGTGAGAAAAATGCATGTCTGAGGGCTAAAACCTCTGTTTCGGGTTTTACCACATTGAGCCCAGAACGTAAGGGCCGGACCTGAAATTTGGAGCCAAAATTGAAATTTTCACTTTGGCTGAAATTGCATGAAATATGTGTCTCCCGTGGAAGCCCATGCCATCCCAGGTGAGAAAATTGCATGCTGAATAAAGTTTGAGGGCTAAAACCTCCGTTTCAGGTTTTACCACATTGAGCCCAGAGCGTAAGGTCCCGACCTGGAATTTGGAGCCAAAATTGAAATTTTCACTTTGGCTGAAATTGCATGAATTATGTGTCCCCCGTGGAAGCCCATGCCATCCCAAGTGAGAAAAATGCATCCTGAATCAAGTCTGAGGGCTAAAACCTCTGTTTCGGGTTTTACCACAATGAGCCCAGAACGTAAGGGCCGGACCTGAAATTTGGAGCCAAAATTGAAATTTTCACTTTGGCTGAAATTGCATGAAATATGTGTCCCCCGTGGAAGCCCATGCCATCCCAGGTGAGAAAAATGCATCCTGAATCAAATCTGAGGGCTAAAACCTCTGTTTCCGGTTTTAGCAGATTAGCTCAGAACGTAAGGGCCGGACCTGAAATTTGGAGCCAAAATTGAAATTTTTACTTTGGCTGAAATTGCATGAAATATGTGTCCCCCGTGGAAGCCCATGCCATCCCAGGTGAGAACAATGCATCCTGAATCAAGTCTGAGGGCTAAAACCTCTGTTTCGGGTTTTACCACATTGAGCCCAGAACGCAAGGGCCGGACCTGAAATTTGGAGCCAAAATTGAAATTTTCACTTTGGCTGAAATTGCATGAAATATGTGTCCCCCGTGGAAGCCCATGCCATCCCAGGTGAGAAAAATGCATCCTGAATCAAATCTGAGGGCTAAAACCTCTGTTTCCGGTTTTAGCAGATTGAGCTCAGAACGTAAGGGCCGGACCTGAAATTTGGAGCCAAAATTGAAATTTTTACTTTGGCTGAAATTGCATGAAATATGTGTCCCCCGTGGAAGCCCATGCCATCCCAGGTGAGAACAATGCATCCTGAATCAAGTCTGAGGGCTAAAACCTCTGTTTCGGGTTTTACCACATTGAGCCCAGAACATAAGGGCCGGACCTGAAATTTGGAGCCAAAATTGAAATTTTCACTTTGGCTGAAATTGCATGAAATATGTGTCCCCCGTGGAAGCCCATGCCATCCCAGGTGAGAAATATGCATCCTGAATCAAGTCTGAGTGCTAAAACCTCTGTTTCCGGTTTTACCAGATTGAGCTCAGAACGTAAGGGCCGGACCTGAAATTTGGAGCCAAAATTGAAATTTTTACTTTGGCTGTAATTGCATGAAATATGTGTCCCCCGTGGAAGCCCATGCCATCCCAAGTGAGAAAAATGCATCCTGAATCAAATCTGAGGGCTAAAACCTCTGTTCCGGGTTTTACCAGATTGAGCTCAGAACGTAAGGGCCGGACCTGAAATTTGGAGCCAAAATTGAAATTTTCACTTTGGCTGAAATTGCATGAAATATGTGTCCCCCGTGGAAGCCCATGCCATCCCAGGTGAGAAAAATGTATCCTGAATCACGTCTGAGGGCTAAATCCTCTGTTTCGGGTTTTACCACATTGAGCCCAGAATGTAAGGGCCGGACCTGAAATTTGGAGCCAAAATTGAAATTTTCACTTTGGCTGAAATTGCATGAAATTTGTGTCCCCCGTGGAAGCCCATGCCATCCCAAGTGAGAAAAATGCATCCTGAATCAAATCTGAGGGCTAAAACCTCTGTTTCCGGTTTTAGCAGATTAGCTCAGAACGTAAGGGCCGGACCTGAAATTTGGAGCCAAAATTGAAATTTTTACTTTGGCTGAAATTGCATGAAATATGTGTCCCCCGTGGAAGCCCATGCCATCCCAGGTGAGAACAATGCATCCTGAATCAAGTCTGAGGGCTAAAACCTCTGTTTCGGGTTTTACCACATTGAGCCCAGAACGCAAGGGCCGGACCTGAAATTTGGAGCCAAAATTGAAATTTTCACTTTGGCTGAAATTGCATGAAATATGTGTCCCCCGTGGAAGCCCATGCCATCCCAGGTGAGAAAAATGCATCCTGAATCAAATCTGAGGGCTAAAACCTCTGTTTCCGGTTTTAGCAGATTGAGCTCAGAACGTAAGGGCCGGACCTGAAATTTGGAGCCAAAATTGAAATTTTTACTTTGGCTGAAATTGCATGAAATATGTGTCCCCCGTGGAAGCCCATGCCATCCCAGGTGAGAACAATGCATCCTGAATCAAGTCTGAGGGCTAAAACCTCTGTTTCGGGTTTTACCACATTGAGCCCAGAACATAAGGGCCGGACCTGAAATTTGGAGCCAAAATTGAAATTTTCACTTTGGCTGAAATTGCATGAAATATGTGTCCCCCGTGGAAGCCCATGCCATCCCAGGTGAGAAATATGCATCCTGAATCAAGTCTGAGTGCTAAAACCTCTGTTTCCGGTTTTACCAGATTGAGCTCAGAACGTAAGGGCCGGACCTGAAATTTGGAGCCAAAATTGAAATTTTTACTTTGGCTGTAATTGCATGAAATATGTGTCCCCCGTGGAAGCCCATGCCATCCCAAGTGAGAAAAATGCATCCTGAATCAAATCTGAGGGCTAAAACCTCTGTTCCGGGTTTTACCAGATTGAGCTCAGAACGTAAGGGCCGGACCTGAAATTTGGAGCCAAAATTGAAATTTTCACTTTGGCTGAAATTGCATGAAATATGTGTCCCCCGTGGAAGCCCATGCCATCCCAGGTGAGAAAAATGTATCCTGAATCACGTCTGAGGGCTAAATCCTCTGTTTCGGGTTTTACCACATTGAGCCCAGAATGTAAGGGCCGGACCTGAAATTTGGAGCCAAAATTGAAATTTTCACTTTGGCTGAAATTGCATGAAATATGTGTCCCCCGTGGAAGCCCATGCCATCCCAAGTGAGAAAAATGCATCCTGAATCAAGTCTGACGGCTAAAACCTCTGTTTCGGGTTTTACCACAATGAGCCCAGAACGTAAGGGCCGGACCTGAAATTTGGAGCCAAAATTGAAATTTTCGCTTTGGCTGAAATTGCATGAAATATGTGTCTCCTGTGGAAGCCCATGCCATCCCAGGTGAGAAAAATGCATCCTGAATCAAATCTGAGGGCTAAAACCTCTGTTTCGGGTTTTAGCAGATTGAGCTCAGAACGTAAGGGCCGGACCTGAAATTTGGAGCCAAAATTGAAATTTTTACTTTGGCTGAAATTGCATGAAATATGTGTCCCCCGTGGAAGCCCATGCCATCCCAGGTGAGAACAATGCATCCTGAATCAAGTCTGAGGGCTAAAACCTCTGTTTCGGGTTTTACCACATTGAGCCCAGAACGCAAGGGCCGGACCTGAAATTTGGAGCCAAAATTGAAATTTTCACTTTGGCTGAAATTGCATGAAATATGTGGTCCCCGTGGAAGCCCATGCCATCCCAGGTGAGAAAAATGCATCCTGAATCAAGTCTGAGTGCTAAAACCTCTGTTTCGGGTTTTACCAGATTGAGCCCAGAACGTAAGGGCCGGACCTGAAATTTGGAGCCAAAATTGAAATTTTCACTTTGGCTGAAATTGCATGAAATATGTGTCCCCCGTGGAAGCCCATGCCATCCCAAGTGAGAAAAATGCATGTCTGAGGGCTAAAACCTCTGTTTCGGGTTTTACCACATTGAGCCCAGAACGTAAGGGCCGGACCTGAAATTTGGAGCCAAAATTGAAATTTTCACTTTGGCTGAAATTGCATGAAATATATGTCTCCCATGGAAGCCCATGCCATCCCAGGTGAGAAAAATGCATCCTGAATCAAATCTGAGGGCTAAAAACTCTGTTTCGGGTTTTACCAGATTGAGCTCAGAACGTAAGGGCCGGACCTGAAATTTGGAGCCAAAATTGAAATTTTCACTTTGGCTGAAATTGCATAAAATATGTGTCCCCCGTGGAAGCCCATGCCATCCCAGGTGAGAAAAATGCATCCTGAATCAAATCTGAGGGCTAAAACCTCTGTTTCAGATTTTCCCACATTGAGCCCAGAACGTAAGGGCCGGACCTGAAATTTGGAGCCAAAATTGAAATTTTCACTTTGGCTGAAATTGCATGAAATATGTGTCCCCCGTGGAAGCCCATGCCATCCCAGGTGAGAAAAATGCATCCTGAATCAAGTCTGAGGGCTAAAACCTCTGTTTCGGGTTTTACCAGATTGAGCCCAGAACGTAAGGGCCGGACCTGAAATTTGGAGCCAAAATTGAAATTTTCACTTTGGCTGAAATTGCATGAAATATGTGTCCCCCGTGGAAGCCCATGCCATCCCAGGTGAGAAAAATGTATCCTGAATCAAGTCTGAGGGCTAAATCCTCTGTTTCGGGTTTTACCACATTGAGCCCAGAACGTAAGGGCCGGACCTGAAATTTGGAGCCAAAATTGAAATTTTCACTTTGGCTGTAATTGCATGAAATATGTGTCCCCCGTGGAAGCCCATGCCATCCCAGTTGAGAAAAATGCATCCTGAATCAAGTCTTAGGGCTAAAACCTCTGTTTCGGGTTTTACCACATTGAGCCCAGAACGTAAGGGCCGGACCTGAAATTTGGAGCCAAAATTGAAATTTTCACTTTGGCTGAAATTGCATGAAATATGTGTCCCCCGTGGAAGCCCATGCCATCCCAGGTGAGAAAAATGCATCCTGAATCAAATCTGAGGGCTAAAACCTCTGTTTCGGGTTTTACCAGATTGAGCCCAGAACGTAAGGGCCGGACCTGAAATTTGGAGCCAAAATTAAAATTTTCACTTTGGCTGAAATTGCATGAAATATGTGTCCCCCGTGGAAGCCCATGCCATCCCAGGTGAGAAAAATGCATCCTGAATCAAATCTGAGGGCTAAAACCTCTGTTTCGGGTTTTACCACATTGAGCCCAGAACGTAAGGGCCGGACCTGAAATTTGGAGCCAAAATTGAAATTTTCACTTTGGCTGAAATTGCATGAAATATGTGTCCCCCATGGAAGCCCATGCCATCCCAGGTGAGAAAAATGCATCCTGAATCAAATCTGAGGGCTAAAACCTCTGTTTCAGGTTTTACCACAATGAGCCCAGAACGTAAGGGCCGGACCTGAAATTTGGAGCCAAAATTGAAATTTTCACTTTGGCTGTAATTGCATGAAATATGTGTCCCCCGTGGAAGCCCATGCCATCCCAAGTGAGAAAAATGCATCCTGAATCAAGTCTGAGGGCTAAAACCTCTGTTTCGGGTTTTACCACATTGAGCCCAGAACGTAAGGGCCGGACCTGAAATTTGGAGCCAAAATTGAAATTTTCACTTTGGCTGAAATTGCATGAAATATGTGTCCCCCGTGGAAGCCCATGCCATCCCAAGTGAGAAAAATGCATCCTGAATCAAGTCTGACGGCTAAAACCTCTGTTTCGGGTTTTACCACAATGAGCCCAGAACGTAAGGGCCGGACCTGAAATTTGGAGCCAAAATTGAAATTTTCACTTTGGCTGAAATTGCATGAAATATGTGTCCCCCGTGGAAGCCCATGCCATCCCAAGTGAGAAAAATGCATGTCTGAGGGCTAAAACCTCTGTTTCGGGTTTTACCACATTGAGCCCAGAACGTAAGGGCCGGACCTGAAATTTGGAGCCAAAATTGAAATTTTCACTTTGGCTGAAATTGCATGAAATATATGTCTCCCATGGAAGCCCATGCCATCCCAGGTGAGAAAAATGCATCCTGAATCAAATCTGAGGGCTAAAAACTCTGTTTCGGGTTTTACCAGATTGAGCTCAGAACGTAAGGGCCGGACCTGAAATTTGGAGCCAAAATTGAAATTTTCACTTTGGCTGAAATTGCATAAAATATGTGTCCCCCGTGGAAGCCCATGCCATCCCAGGTGAGAAAAATGCATCCTGAATCAAATCTGAGGGCTAAAACCTCTGTTTCAGATTTTCCCACATTGAGCCCAGAACGTAAGGGCCGGACCTGAAATTTGGAGCCAAAATTGAAATTTTCACTTTGGCTGAAATTGCATGAAATATGTGTCCCCCGTGGAAGCCCATGCCATCCCAGGTGAGAAAAATGCATCCTGAATCAAGTCTGAGGGCTAAAACCTCTGTTTCGGGTTTTACCACATTGAGCCCAGAACGTAAGGGCCGGACCTGAAATTTGGAGCCAAAATTGAAATTTTCACTTTGGCTGAAATTGCATGAAATATGTGTCCCCCGTGGAAGCCCATGCCATCCCAGGTGAGAAAAATGCATCCTGAATCAAGTCTGAGGGCTAAATCCTCTGTTTCGGGTTTTACCACATTGAGCCCAGAACGTAAGGGCCGGACCTGAAATTTGGAGCCAAAATTGAAATTTTCACTTTGGCTGTAATTGCATGAAATATGTGTCCCCCGTGGAAGCCCATGCCATCCCAGTTGAGAAAAATGCATCCTGAATCAAGTCTGAGGGCTAAAACCTCTGTTTCGGGTTTTACCACATTGAGCCCAGAACGTAAGGGCCGGACCTGAAATTTGGAGCCAAAATTGAAATTTTCACTTTGGCTGAAATTGCATGAAATATGTGTCTCCCGTGGAAGCCCATGCCATCCCAGGTGAGAAAAATGCATCCTGAATCAAATCTGAGGGCTAAAACCTCTGTTTCGGGTTTTACCAGATTGAGCCCAGAACGTAAGGGCCGGACCTGAAATTTGGAGCCAAAATTAAAATTTTCACTTTGGCTGAAATTGCATGAAATATGTGTCCCCCGTGGAAGCCCATGCCATCCCAGGTGAGAAAAATGCATCCTGAATCAAATCTGAGGGCTAAAACCTCTGTTTCGGGTTTTACCACATTGAGCCCAGAACGTAAGGGCCGGACCTGAAATTTGGAGCCAAAATTGAAATTTTCACTTTGGCTGAAATTGCATGAAATATGTGTCCCCCATGGAAGCCCATGCCATCCCAGGTGAGAAAAATGCATCCTGAATCAAATCTGAGGGCTAAAACCTCTGTTTCAGGTTTTACCACAATGAGCCCAGAACGTAAGGGCCGGACCTGAAATTTGGAGCCAAAATTGAAATTTTCACTTTGGCTGTAATTGCATGAAATATGTGTCCCCCGTGGAAGCCCATGCCATCCCAAGTGAGAAAAATGCATCCTGAATCAAGTCTGAGGGCTAAAACCTCTGTTTCGGGTTTTACCACATTTAGCCCAGAACGTAAGGGCCGGACCTGAAATTTGGAGCCAAAATTGAAATTTTCACTTTGGCTGAAATTGCATGAAATATGTGTCCCCCGTGGAAGCCCATGCCATCCCAAGTGAGAAAAATGCATCCTGAATCAAGTCTGAGGGCTAAAACCTCTGTTTCGGGTTTTACCACAATGAGCCCAGAACGTAAGGGCCGGACCTGAAATTTGGAGCCAAAATTGAAATTTTCACTTTGGCTGAAATTGCATGAAATATGTGTCCCCCGTGGAAGCCCATGCCATCCCAGGTGAGAAAAATGCATCCTGAATCAAATCTGAGGGCTAAAACCTCTGTTTCCGGTTTTAGCAGATTAGCTCAGAACGTAAGGGCCGGACCTGAAATTTGGAGCCAAAATTGAAATTTTTACTTTGGCTGAAATTGCATGAAATATGTGTCCCCCGTGGAAGCCCATGCCATCCCAGGTGAGAACAATGCATCCTGAATCAAGTCTGAGGGCTAAAACCTCTGTTTCGGGTTTTACCACATTGAGCCCAGAACGCAAGGGCCTGACCTGAAATTTGGAGCCAAAATTGAAATTTTCACTTTGGCTGAAATTGCATGAAATATGTGTCCCCCGTGGAAGCCCATGCCATCCCAGGTGAGAAAAATGCATCCTGAATCAAATCTGAGGGCTAAAACCTCTGTTTCCGGTTTTAGCAGATTGAGCTCAGAACGTAAGGGCCGGACCTGAAATTTGGAGCCAAAATTGAAATTTTTACTTTGGCTGAAATTGCATGAAATATGTGTCCCCCGTGGAAGCCCATGCCATCCCAGGTGAGAACAATGCATCCTGAATCAAGTCTGAGGGCTAAAACCTCTGTTTCCGGTTTTAGCAGATTGAGCTCAGAACGTAAGGGCCGGACCTGAAATTTGGAGCCAAAATTGAAATTTTTACTTTGGCTGAAATTGCATGAAATATGTGTCCCCCGTGGAAGCCCATGCCATCCCAGGTGAGAACAATGCATCCTGAATCAAGTCTGAGGGCTAAAACCTCTGTTTCGGGTTTTACCACATTGAGCCCAGAACATAAGGGCTGGACCTGAAATTTGGAGCCAAAATTGAAATTTTCACTTTGGCTGAAATTGCATGAATTATGTGTCCCCCGTGGAAGCCCATGCCATCCCAAGTGAGAAAAATGCATCCTGAATCAAGTCTGAGGGCTAAAACCTCTGTTTCGGGTTTTACCACAATGAGCCCAGAACGTAAGGGCCGGACCTGAAATTTGGAGCCAAAATTGAAATTTTCACTTTGGCTGAAATTGCATGAAATATGTGTCCCCCGTGGAAGCCCATGCCATCCCAGGTGAGAAAAATGCATCCTGAATCAAATCTGAGGGCTAAAACCTCTGTTTCCGGTTTTAGCAGATTAGCTCAGAACGTAAGGGCCGGACCTGAAATTTGGAGCCAAAATTGAAATTTTTACTTTGGCTGAAATTGCATGAAATATGTGTCCCCCGTGGAAGCCCATGCCATCCCAGGTGAGAACAATGCATCCTGAATCAAGTCTGAGGGCTAAAACCTCTGTTTCGGGTTTTACCACAATGAGCCCAGAACGTAAGGGCCGGACCTGAAATTTGGAGCCAAAACTGAAATTTTTACTTTGGCTAAAATTGCATGAAATATGTGTCCCCCGTGGAGCCCCATGCCATCCCAGGTGAGAAAAATGCATCCTGAATCAAGTCTGAGGGCTAAAACCTCTGTTTCGGGTTTTACCACAATGAGCCCAGAACGTAAGGGCCGGACCTGAAATTTGGAGCCAAAATTGAAATTTTCACTTTGGCTGAAATTGAATGAAATATGTGTCTCCCGTGGAAGCCCATGCCATCCCAGGTGAGAAAATTGCATGCTGAATAAAGTTTGAGGGCTAAAACCTCCGTTTCGGGTTTTACCACATTGAGCCCAGAACATAAGGTCCCGACCTGGAATTTGGAGCCAAAATTGAAATTTTCACTTTGGCTGAAATTGCATGAATTATGTGTCCTCCGTGGAAGCCCATGCCATCCCAAGTGAGAAAAATGCATCCTGAATCAAGTCTGAGGGCTAAATCCTCTGTTTCGGGTTTTACCACAATGAGCCCAGAACGTAAGGGCCAGACCTGAAATTTGGAGCCAAAATTGAAATTTTCACTTTGGCTGAAATTGCATGAATTATGTGTCCCCCGTGGAAGCCCATGCCATCCCAGGTGAGAAAAATGCATCCTGAATCAAGTCTGAGGGCTAAAACCTCTGTTTCGGGTTTTACCACATTGAGCCCAGAACGTAAGGGCCGGACCTGAAATTTGGAGCCAAAACTGAAATTTTTACTTTGGCTAAAATTGCATGAAATATGTGTCCCCCGTGGAAGCCCATGCAATCCCAGGTGAGAAAAATGCATCCTGAATCAAGTCTGAGGGCTAAAACCTCTGTTTCGGGTTTTACCAGATTGAGCCCAGAACGTAAGGGCCGGACCTGAAATTTGGAGCCAAAATGGAAATTTTCACTTTGGCTGAAATTGAATGAAATATGTGTCTCCCGTGGAAGCCCATGCCATCCCAGGAGAGAAAATTGCATGCTGAATAAAGTTTGAGGGCTAAAACCTCCGTTTCGGGTTTTACCACATTGAGCCCAGAACATAAGGTCCCGACCTGGAATTTGGAGCCAAAATTGAAGTTTTCACTTTGGCTGAAATTGCATGAATTATGTGTCCCCCGTTGAAGCCCATGCCATCCCAAGTGAGAAAAATGCATCCTGAATCAAGTCTGAGGGCTAAAACCTCTGTTTCCGGTTTTACCACAATGAGCCCAGAACGTAAGGGCCGGACCTGAAATTTGGAGCCAAAATTGAAATTTTCACTTTGGCTGAAATTGAATGAAATATGTGTCTCCCGTGGAAGCCCATGCCATCCCAGGAGAGAAAATTGCATGCTGAATAAAGTTTGAGGGCTAAAACCTCCGTTTCGGGTTTTACCACATTGAGCCCAGAACATAAGGTCCCGACCTGAAATTTGGAGCCAAAACTGAAATTTTCACTTTGGCTGAAATTGCATGAAATATGTGTCCCCCGTGGAAGCCCATGCCATCCCAGGTGAGAAAAATGCATCCTGAATCAAGTCTGAGGGCTAAAACCTTTGTTTCAGGTTTTCCCACATTGAGCCCAGAACGTAAGGGCCGGACCTGAAATTTGGAGCCAAAATTGAAATTTTCACTTTGGCTGAAATTGCATGAAATATGTGTCCCCCGTGGAGCCCCATGCCATCCCAGGTGAGAAAAATGCATCCTGAATCAAGTCTGAGGGCTAAAACCTCTGTTTCGGGTTTTACCACATTGAGCCCAGAACGTAAGGGCCGGACCTGAAATTTGGAGCCAAAACTGAAATTTTTACTTTGGCTAAAATTGCATGAAATATGTGTCCCCCGTGGAGCCCCATGCCATCCCAGGTGAGAAAAATGCATCCTGAATCAAGTCTGAGGGCTAAAACCTCTGTTTCGGGTTTTACCAGATTGAGCCCAGAACGTAAGGGCCGGACCTGAAATTTGGAGCCAAAATTGAAATTTTCACTTTGGCTGAAATTGAATGAAATATGTGTCTCCCGTGGAAGCCCATGCCATCCCAGGTGAGAAAATTGCATGCTGAATAAAGTTTGAGGGCTAAAACCTCCGTTTCGGGTTTTACCACATTGAGCCCAGAACATAAGGTCCCGACCTGGAATTTGGAGCCAAAATTGAAATTTTCACTTTGGCTGAAATTGCATGAAATATGTGTCCCCCGTGGAGCCCCATGCCATCCCAGGTGAGAAAAATGCATCCTGAATCAAGTCTGAGGGCTAAAACCTCTGTTTCGGGTTTTACCACAATGAGCCCAGAACGTAAGGGCCGGACCTGAAATTTGGAGCCAAAACTGAAATTTTTACTTTGGCTAAAATTGCATGAAATATGTGTCCCCCGTGGAGCCCCATGCCATCCCAGGTGAGAAAAATGCATCCTGAATCAAGTCTGAGGGCTAAAACCTCTGTTTCGGGTTTTACCACAATGAGCCCAGAACGTAAGGGCCGGACCTGAAATTTGGAGCCAAAATTGAAATTTTCACTTTGGCTGAAATTGAATGAAATATGTGTCTCCCGTGGAAGCCCATGCCATCCCAGGTGAGAAAATTGCATGCTGAATAAAGTTTGAGGGCTAAAACCTCCGTTTCGGGTTTTACCACATTGAGCCCAGAACATAAGGTCCCGACCTGGAATTTGGAGCCAAAATTGAAATTTTCACTTTGGCTGAAATTGCATGAATTATGTGTCCTCCGTGGAAGCCCATGCCATCCCAAGTGAGAAAAATGCATCCTGAATCAAGTCTGAGGGCTAAAACCTCCGTTTCGGGTTTTACCACAATGAGCCCAGAACGTAAGGGCCAGACCTGAAATTTGGAGCCAAAATTGAAATTTTCACTTTGGCTGAAATTGCATGAATTATGTGTCCCCCGTGGAAGCCCATGCCATCCCAAGTGAGAAAAATGCATCCTGAATCAAGTCTGAGGGCTAAAACCTCTGTTTCGGGTTTTACCACAATGAGCCCAGAACGTAAGGGCCGGACCTGAAATTTGGAGCCAAAATTGAAATTTTCACTTTGGCTGAAATTGCATGAAATATGTGTCCCCCGTGGAAGCCCATGCCATCCCAGGTGAGAAAAATGCATCCTGAATCAAATCTGAGGGCTAAAACCTCTGTTTCCGGTTTTAGCAGATTAGCTCAGAACGTAAGGGCCGGACCTGAAATTTGGAGCCAAAATTGAAATTTTTACTTTGGCTGAAATTGCATGAAATATGTGTCCCCCGTGGAAGCCCATGCCATCCCAGGTGAGAACAATGCATCCTGAATCAAGTCTGAGGGCTAAAACCTCTGTTTCGGGTTTTACCACATTGAGCCCAGAACGCAAGGGCCTGACCTGAAATTTGGAGCCAAAATTGAAATTTTCACTTTGGCTGAAATTGCATGAAATATGTGTCCCCCGTGGAAGCCCATGCCATCCCAGGTGAGAAAAATGCATCCTGAATCAAATCTGAGGGCTAAAACCTCTGTTTCCGGTTTTAGCAGATTGAGCTCAGAACGTAAGGGCCGGACCTGAAATTTGGAGCCAAAATTGAAATTTTTACTTTGGCTGAAATTGCATGAAATATGTGTCCCCCGTGGAAGCCCATGCCATCCCAGGTGAGAACAATGCATCCTGAATCAAGTCTGAGGGCTAAAACCTCTGTTTCCGGTTTTAGCAGATTGAGCTCAGAACGTAAGGGCCGGACCTGAAATTTGGAGCCAAAATTGAAATTTTTACTTTGGCTGAAATTGCATGAAATATGTGTCCCCCGTGGAAGCCCATGCCATCCCAGGTGAGAACAATGCATCCTGAATCAAGTCTGAGGGCTAAAACCTCTGTTTCGGGTTTTACCACATTGAGCCCAGAACATAAGGGCCGGACCTGAAATTTGGAGCCAAAATTGAAATTTTCACTTTGGCTGAAATTGCATGAATTATGTGTCCCCCGTGGAAGCCCATGCCATCCCAAGTGAGAAAAATGCATCCTGAATCAAGTCTGAGGGCTAAAACCTCTGTTTCGGGTTTTACCACAATGAGCCCAGAACGTAAGGGCCGGACCTGAAATTTGGAGCCAAAATTGAAATTTTCACTTTGGCTGAAATTGCATGAAATATGTGTCCCCCGTGGAAGCCCATGCCATCCCAGGTGAGAAAAATGCATCCTGAATCAAATCTGAGGGCTAAAACCTCTGTTTCCGGTTTTAGCAGATTAGCTCAGAACGTAAGGGCCGGACCTGAAATTTGGAGCCAAAATTGAAATTTTCACTTTGGCTGAAATTGCATGAATTATGTGTCCCCCGTGGAAGCCCATGCCATCCCAAGTGAGAAAAATGCATCCTGAATCAAGTCTGAGGGCTAAAACCTCTGTTTCGGGTTTTACCACAATGAGCCCAGAACGTAAGGGCCGGACCTGAAATTTGGAGCCAAAATTGAAATTTTCACTTTGGCTGAAATTGCATGAAATATGTGTCCCCCGTGGAAGCCCATGCCATCCCAGGTGAGAAAAATGCATCCTGAATCAAATCTGAGGGCTAAAACCTCTGTTTCCGGTTTTAGCAGATTAGCTCAGAACGTAAGGGCCGGACCTGAAATTTGGAGCCAAAATTGAAATTTTTACTTTGGCTGAAATTGCATGAAATATGTGTCCCCCGTGGAAGCCCATGCCATCCCAGGTGAGAACAATGCATCCTGAATCAAGTCTGAGGGCTAAAACCTCTGTTTCGGGTTTTACCACATTGAGCCCAGAACGCAAGGGCCTGACCTGAAATTTGGAGCCAAAATTGAAATTTTCACTTTGGCTGAAATTGCATGAAATATGTGTCCCCCGTGGAAGCCCATGCCATCCCAGGTGAGAAAAATGCATCCTGAATCAAATCTGAGGGCTAAAACCTCTGTTTCCGGTTTTAGCAGATTGAGCTCAGAACGTAAGGGCCGGACCTGAAATTTGGAGCCAAAATTGAAATTTTTACTTTGGCTGAAATTGCATGAAATATGTGTCCCCCGTGGAAGCCCATGCCATCCCAGGTGAGAACAATGCATCCTGAATCAAGTCTGAGGGCTAAAACCTCTGTTTCCGGTTTTAGCAGATTGAGCTCAGAACGTAAGGGCCGGACCTGAAATTTGGAGCCAAAATTGAAATTTTTACTTTGGCTGAAATTGCATGAAATATGTGTCCCCCGTGGAAGCCCATGCCATCCCAGGTGAGAACAATGCATCCTGAATCAAGTCTGAGGGCTAAAACCTCTGTTTCGGGTTTTACCACATTGAGCCCAGAACATAAGGGCCGGACCTGAAATTTGGAGCCAAAATTGAAATTTTCACTTTGGCTGAAATTGCATGAATTATGTGTCCCCCGTGGAAGCCCATGCCATCCCAAGTGAGAAAAATGCATCCTGAATCAAGTCTGAGGGCTAAAACCTCTGTTTCGGGTTTTACCACAATGAGCCCAGAACGTAAGGGCCGGACCTGAAATTTGGAGCCAAAATTGAAATTTTCACTTTGGCTGAAATTGCATGAAATATGTGTCCCCCGTGGAAGCCCATGCCATCCCAGGTGAGAAAAATGCATCCTGAATCAAATCTGAGGGCTAAAACCTCTGTTTCCGGTTTTAGCAGATTAGCTCAGAACGTAAGGGCCGGACCTGAAATTTGGAGCCAAAATTGAAATTTTTACTTTGGCTG
This sequence comes from Halichoeres trimaculatus, assembly GCF_033239565.1. Classification (NCBI taxonomy): domain Eukaryota; kingdom Metazoa; phylum Chordata; class Actinopteri; order Labriformes; family Labridae; genus Halichoeres; species Halichoeres trimaculatus. The sequence continues at coordinate 11,548,766 of NW_027437185.1, forward strand.
AAATTGCATGAAATATGTGTCCCCCGTGGAAGCCCATGCCATCCCAGGTGAGAACAATGCATCCTGAATCAAGTCTGAGGGCTAAAACCTCTGTTTCGGGTTTTACCACAATGAGCCCAGAACGTAAGGGCCGGACCTGAAATTTGGAGCCAAAACTGAAATTTTTACTTTGGCTAAAATTGCATGAAATATGTGTCCCCCGTGGAGCCCCATGCCATCCCAGGTGAGAAAAATGCATCCTGAATCAAGTCTGAGGGCTAAAACCTCTGTTTCGGGTTTTACCACAATGAGCCCAGAACGTAAGGGCCGGACCTGAAATTTGGAGCCAAAATTGAAATTTTCAGTTTGGCTGAAATTGAATGAAATATGTGTCTCCCGTGGAAGCCCATGCCATCCCAGGTGAGAAAATTGCATGCTGAATAAAGTTTGAGGGCTAAAACCTCCGTTTCGGGTTTTACCACATTGAGCCCAGAACATAAGGTCCCGACCTGGAATTTGGAGCCAAAATTGAAATTTTCACTTTGGCTGAAATTGCATGAATTATGTGTCCTCCGTGGAAGCCCATGCCATCCCAAGTGAGAAAAATGCATCCTGAATCAAGTCTGAGGGCTAAATCCTCTGTTTCGGGTTTTACCACAATGAGCCCAGAACGTAAGGGCCAGACCTGAAATTTGGAGCCAAAATTGAAATTTTCACTTTGGCTGAAATTGCATGAATTATGTGTCCCCCGTGGAAGCCCATGCCATCCCAGGTGAGAAAAATGCATCCTGAATCAAGTCTGAGGGCTAAAACCTCTGTTTCGGGTTTTACCACATTGAGCCCAGAACGTAAGGGCCGGACCTGAAATTTGGAGCCAAAACTGAAATTTTTACTTTGGCTAAAATTGCATGAAATATGTGTCCCCCGTGGAAGCCCATGCAATCCCAGGTGAGAAAAATGCATCCTGAATCAAGTCTGAGGGCTAAAACCTCTGTTTCGGGTTTTACCAGATTGAGCCCAGAACGTAAGGGCCGGACCTGAAATTTGGAGCCAAAATGGAAATTTTCACTTTGGCTGAAATTGAATGAAATATGTGTCTCCCGTGGAAGCCCATGCCATCCCAGGAGAGAAAATTGCATGCTGAATAAAGTTTGAGGGCTAAAACCTCCGTTTCGGGTTTTACCACATTGAGCCCAGAACATAAGGTCCCGACCTGGAATTTGGAGCCAAAATTGAAGTTTTCACTTTGGCTGAAATTGCATGAATTATGTGTCCCCCGTTGAAGCCCATGCCATCCCAAGTGAGAAAAATGCATCCTGAATCAAGTCTGAGGGCTAAAACCTCTGTTTCCGGTTTTACCACAATGAGCCCAGAACGTAAGGGCCGGACCTGAAATTTGGAGCCAAAATTGAAATTTTCACTTTGGCTGAAATTGAATGAAATATGTGTCTCCCGTGGAAGCCCATGCCATCCTTGGAGAGAAAATTGCATGCTGAATAAAGTTTGGGGGCTAAAACCTCCGTTTCGGGTTTTACCACATTGAGCCCAGAACATAAGGTCCCGACCTGAAATTTGGAGCCAAAACTGAAATTTTCACTTTGGCTGAAATTGCATGAAATATGTGTCCCCCGTGGAAGCCCATGCCATCCCAGGTGAGAAAAATGCATCCTGAATCAAGTCTGAGGGCTAAAACCTTTGTTTCAGGTTTTCCCACATTGAGCCCAGAACGTAAGGGCCGGACCTGAAATTTGGAGCCAAAATTGAAATTTTCACTTTGGCTGAAATTGCATGAAATATGTGTCCCCCGTGGAGCCCCATGCCATCCCAGGTGAGAAAAATGCATCCTGAATCAAGTCTGAGGGCTAAAACCTCTGTTTCGGGTTTTACCAGATTGAGCCCAGAACGTAAGGGCCGGACCTGAAATTTGGAGCCAAAATTGAAATTTTCACTTTGGCTGAAATTGAATGAAATATGTGTCTCCCGTGGAAGCCCATGCCATCCCAGGTGAGAAAATTGCATGCTGAATAAAGTTTGAGGGCTAAAACCTCCGTTTCGGGTTTTACCACATTGAGCCCAGAACATAAGGTCCCGACCTGGAATTTGGAGCCAAAATTGAAATTTTCACTTTGGCTGAAATTGCATGAAATATGTGTCCCCCGTGGAGCCCCATGCCATCCCAGGTGAGAAAAATGCATCCTGAATCAAGTCTGAGGGCTAAAACCTCTGTTTCGGGTTTTACCACAATGAGCCCAGAACGTAAGGGCCGGACCTGAAATTTGGAGCCAAAACTGAAATTTTTACTTTGGCTAAAATTGCATGAAATATGTGTCCCCCGTGGAGCCCCATGCCATCCCAGGTGAGAAAAATGCATCCTGAATCAAGTCTGAGGGCTAAAACCTCTGTTTCGGGTTTTACCACAATGAGCCCAGAACGTAAGGGCCGGACCTGAAATTTGGAGCCAAAATTGAAATTTTCACTTTGGCTGAAATTGAATGAAATATGTGTCTCCCGTGGAAGCCCATGCCATCCCAGGTGAGAAAATTGCATGCTGAATAAAGTTTGAGGGCTAAAACCTCCGTTTCGGGTTTTACCACATTGAGCCCAGAACATAAGGTCCCGACCTGGAATTTGGAGCCAAAATTGAAATTTTCACTTTGGCTGAAATTGCATGAATTATGTGTCCTCCGTGGAAGCCCATGCCATCCCAAGTGAGAAAAATGCATCCTGAATCAAGTCTGAGGGCTAAATCCTCTGTTTCGGGTTTTACCACAATGAGCCCAGAACGTAAGGGCCAGACCTGAAATTTGGAGCCAAAATTGAAATTTTCACTTTGGCTGAAATTGCATGAATTATGTGTCCCCCGTGGAAGCCCATGCCATCCCAGGTGAGAAAAATGCATCCTGAATCAAGTCTGAGGGCTAAAACCTCTGTTTCGGGTTTTACCACATTGAGCCCAGAACGTAAGGGCCGGACCTGAAATTTGGAGCCAAAACTGAAATTTTTACTTTGGCTAAAATTGCATGAAATATGTGTCCCCCGTGGAAGCCCATGCAATCCCAGGTGAGAAAAATGCATCCTGAATCAAGTCTGAGGGCTAAAACCTCTGTTTCCGGTTTTACCACAATGAGCCCAGAACGTAAGGGCCGGACCTGAAATTTGGAGCCAAAATTGAAATTTTCACTTTGGCTGAAATTGAATGAAATATGTGTCTCCCGTGGAAGCCCATGCCATCCCAGGAGAGAAAATTGCATGCTGAATAAAGTTTGAGGGCTAAAACCTCCGTTTCGGGTTTTACCACATTGAGCCCAGAACATAAGGTCCCGACCTGGAATTTGGAGCCAAAATTGAAGTTTTCACTTTGGCTGAAATTGCATGAATTATGTGTCCCCCGTTGAAGCCCATGCCATCCCAAGTGAGAAAAATGCATCCTGAATCAAGTCTGAGGGCTAAAACCTCTGTTTCCGGTTTTACCACAATGAGCCCAGAACGTAAGGGCCGGACCTGAAATTTGGAGCCAAAATTGAAATTTTCACTTTGGCTGAAATTGAATGAAATATGTGTCTCCCGTGGAAGCCCATGCCATCCCAGGAGAGAAAATTGCATGCTGAATAAAGTTTGAGGGCTAAAACCTCCGTTTCGGGTTTTACCACATTGAGCCCAGAACATAAGGTCCCGACCTGGAATTTGGAGCCAAAATTGAAATTTTCACTTTGGCTGAAATTGCATGAATTATGTGTCCTCCGTGGAAGCCCATGCCATCCCAAGTGAGAAAAATGCATCCTGAATCAAGTCTGAGGGCTAAATCCTCTGTTTCGGGTTTTACCACAATGAGCCCAGAACGTAAGGGCCAGACCTGAAATTTGGAGCCAAAATTGAAATTTTCACTTTGGCTGAAATTGCATGAAATATGTGTCCCCCGTGGAAGCCCATGCCATCCCAGGTGAGAAAAATGCATCCTGAATCAAGTCTGAGGGCTAAAACCTCTGTTTCGGGTTTTACCACATTGAGCCCAGAACGTAAGGGCCGGACCTGAAATTTGGAGCCAAAACTGAAATTTTTACTTTGGCTAAAATTGCATGAAATATGTGTCCCCCGTGGAAGCCCATGCAATCCCAGGTGAGAAAAATGCATCCTGAATCAAGTCTGAGGGCTAAAACCTCTGTTTCGGGTTTTACCAGATTGAGCCCAGAACGTAAGGGCCGGACCTGAAATTTGGAGCCAAAATGGAAATTTTCACTTTGGCTGAAATTGAATGAAATATGTGTCTCCCGTGGAAGCCCATGCCATCCCAGGAGAGAAAATTGCATGCTGAATAAAGTTTGAGGGCTAAAACCTCCGTTTCGGGTTTTACCACATTGAGCCCAGAACATAAGGTCCCGACCTGGAATTTGGAGCCAAAATTGAAGTTTTCACTTTGGCTGAAATTGCATGAATTATGTGTCCCCCGTTGAAGCCCATGCCATCCCAAGTGAGAAAAATGCATCCTGAATCAAGTCTGAGGGCTAAAACCTCTGTTTCCGGTTTTACCACAATGAGCCCAGAACGTAAGGGCCGGACCTGAAATTTGGAGCCAAAATTTAAATTTTCACTTTGGCTGAAATTGCATGAAATATGTGTCCCCCGTGGAAGCCCATGCCATCCCAGGTGAGAAAATTGCATGCTGACTAAAGTTTGAGGGCTAAAACCTCCGTTTCAGGTTTTACCACATTGAGCCCAGAACATAAGGTCCCGACCTGGAATTTGGAGCCAAAATTGAAATTTTCACTTTGGCTGAAATTGCATGAATTATGTGTCCTCCGTGGAAGCCCATGCCATCCCAAGTGAGAAAAATGCATCCTGAATCAAGTCTGAGGGCTAAAACCTCTGTTTCGGGTTTTACCACAATGAGCCCAGAACGTAAGGGCCGGACCTGAAATTTGGAGCCAAAACTGAAATTTTTACTTTGGCTAAAATTGCATGAAATATGTGTCCCCCGTGGAGCCCCATGCCATCCCAGGTGAGAAAAATGCATCCTGAATCAAGTCTGAGGGCTAAAACCTCTGTTTCGGGTTTTACCACATTGAGCCCAGAACGTAAGGGCCGGACCTGAAATTTGGAGCCAAAATGGAAATTTTCACTTTGGCTGAAATTGAATGAAATATGTGTCTCCCGTGGAAGCCCATGCCATCCCAGGTGAGAAAATTGCATGCTGAATAAAGTTTGAGGGCTAAAACCTCCGTTTCGGGTTTTACCACATTGAGCCCAGAACATAAGGTCCCGACCTGAAATTTGGAGCCAAAACTGAAATTTTCACTTTGGCTGAAATTGCATGAAATATGTGTCCCCCGTGGAAGCCCATGCCATCCCAGGTGAGAAAAATGCATCCTGAATCAAGTCTGAGGGCTAAAACCTTTGTTTCAGGTTTTCCCACATTGAGCCCAGAACGTAAGGGCCGGACCTGAAATTTGGAGCCAAAATTGAAATTTTCACTTTGGCTGAAATTGCATGAAATATGTGTCCCCCGTGGAGCCCCATGCCATCCCAGGTGAGAAAAATGCATCCTGAATCAAGTCTGAGGGCTAAAACCTCTGTTTCGGGTTTTACCACAATGAGCCCAGAACGTAAGGGCCGGACCTGAAATTTGGAGCCAAAACTGAAATTTTTACTTTGGCTAAAATTGCATGAAATATGTGTCCCCCGTGGAGCCCCATGCCATCCCAGGTGAGAAAAATGCATCCTGAATCAAGTCTGAGGGCTAAAACCTCTGTTTCGGGTTTTACCAGATTGAGCCCAGAACGTAAGGGCCGGACCTGAAATTTGGAGCCAAAATTGAAATTTTCACTTTGGCTGAAATTGAATGAAATATGTGTCTCCCGTGGAAGCCCATGCCATCCCAGGTGAGAAAATTGCATGCTGAATAAAGTTTGAGGGCTAAAACCTCCGTTTCGGGTTTTACCACATTGAGCCCAGAACATAAGGTCCCGACCTGGAATTTGGAGCCAATAATTGAAATTTTCACTTTGGCTGAAATTGCATGAAAAATGTGTCCCCCGTGGAGCCCAATGCCATCCCAGGTGAGAAAAATGCATCCTGAATCAAGTCTGAGGGCTAAAACCTCCGTTTCGGGTTTTACCACATTGAGCCCAGAACATAAGGTCCCGACCTGGAATTTGGAGCCAAAATTGAAATTTTCACTTCGGATGAAATTGCATGAATTATGTGTCCTCCGTGGAAGCCCATGCCATCCCAAGTGAGAAAAATGCATCCTGAATCAAGTCTGAGGGCTAAATCCTCTGTTTCGGGTTTTACCACAATGAGCCCAGAACGTAAGGGCCAGACCTGAAATTTGGAGCCAAAATTGAAATTTTCACTTTGGCTGAAATTGCATGAAATATGTGTCCCCCGTGGAAGCCCATGCCATCCCAGGTGAGAAAAATGCATCCTGAATCAAGTCTGAGGGCTAAAACCTCTGTTTCGGGTTTTACCACATTGAGCCCAGAACGTAAGGGCCGGACCTGAAATTTGGAGCCAAAACTGAAATTTTTACTTTGGCTAAAATTGCATGAAATATGTGTCCCCCGTGGAAGCCCATGCAATCCCAGGTGAGAAAAATGCATCCTGAATCAAGTCTGAGGGCTAAATCCTCTGTTTCGGGTTTTACCACAATGAGCCCAGAACATAAGGTCCCGACCTGGAATTTGGAGCCAATAATTGAAATTTTCACTTTGGCTGAAATTGCATGAAAAATGTGTCCCCCGTGGAGCCCAATGCCATCCCAGGTGAGAAAAATGCATCCTGAATCAAGTCTGAGGGCTAAAACCTCCGTTTCGGGTTTTACCACATTGAGCCCAGAACATAAGGTCCCGACCTGGAATTTGGAGCCAAAATTGAAATTTTCACTTCGGATGAAATTGCATGAATTATGTGTCCTCCGTGGAAGCCCATGCCATCCCAAGTGAGAAAAATGCATCCTGAATCAAGTCTGAGGGCTAAATCCTCTGTTTCGGGTTTTACCACAATGAGCCCAGAACGTAAGGGCCAGACCTGAAATTTGGAGCCAAAATTGAAATTTTCACTTTGGCTGAAATTGCATGAAATATGTGTCCCCCGTGGAAGCCCATGCCATCCCAGGTGAGAAAAATGCATCCTGAATCAAGTCTGAGGGCTAAAACCTCTGTTTCGGGTTTTACCACATTGAGCCCAGAACGTAAGGGCCGGACCTGAAATTTGGAGCCAAAACTGAAATTTTTACTTTGGCTGAAATTGAATGAAATATGTGTCTCCCGTGGAAGCCCATGCCATCCCAGGTGAGAAAATTGCATGCTGAATAAAGTTTGAGGGCTAAAACCTCCGTTTCGGGTTTTACCACATTGAGCCCAGAACATAAGGTCCCGACCTGAAATTTGGAGCCAAAACTGAAATTTTCACTTTGGCTGAAATTGCATGAAATATGTGTCCCCCGTGGAAGCCCATGCCATCCCAGGTGAGAAAAATGCATCCTGAATCAAGTCTGAGGGCTAAAACCTTTGTTTCAGGTTTTCCCACATTGAGCCCAGAACGTAAGGGCCGGACCTGAAATTTGGAGCCAAAATTGAAATTTTCACTTTGGCTGAAATTGCATGAAATATGTGTCCCCCGTGGAGCCCCATGCCATCCCAGGTGAGAAAAATGCATCCTGAATCAAGTCTGAGGGCTAAAACCTCTGTTTCGGGTTTTACCACAATGAGCCCAGAACGTAAGGGCCGGACCTGAAATTTGGAGCCAAAACTGAAATTTTTACTTTGGCTAAAATTGCATGAAATATGTGTCCCCCGTGGAGCCCCATGCCATCCCAGGTGAGAAAAATGCATCCTGAATCAAGTCTGAGGGCTAAAACCTCTGTTTCGGGTTTTACCAGATTGAGCCCAGAACGTAAGGGCCGGACCTGAAATTTGGAGCCAAAATTGAAATTTTCACTTTGGCTGAAATTGAATGAAATATGTGTCTCCCGTGGAAGCCCATGCCATCCCAGGTGAGAAAATTGCATGCTGAATAAAGTTTGAGGGCTAAAACCTCCGTTTCGGGTTTTACCACATTGAGCCCAGAACATAAGGTCCCGACCTGGAATTTGGAGCCAATAATTGAAATTTTCACTTTGGCTGAAATTGCATGAAAAATGTGTCCCCCGTGGAGCCCAATGCCATCCCAGGTGAGAAAAATGCATCCTGAATCAAGTCTGAGGGCTAAAACCTCCGTTTCGGGTTTTACCACATTGAGCCCAGAACATAAGGTCCCGACCTGGAATTTGGAGCCAAAATTGAAATTTTCACTTCGGATGAAATTGCATGAATTATGTGTCCTCCGTGGAAGCCCATGCCATCCCAAGTGAGAAAAATGCATCCTGAATCAAGTCTGAGGGCTAAATCCTCTGTTTCGGGTTTTACCACAATGAGCCCAGAACGTAAGGGCCAGACCTGAAATTTGGAGCCAAAATTGAAATTTTCACTTTGGCTGAAATTGCATGAAATATGTGTCCCCCGTGGAAGCCCATGCCATCCCAGGTGAGAAAAATGCATCCTGAATCAAGTCTGAGGGCTAAAACCTCTGTTTCGGGTTTTACCACATTGAGCCCAGAACGTAAGGGCCGGACCTGAAATTTGGAGCCAAAACTGAAATTTTTACTTTGGCTAAAATTGCATGAAATATGTGTCCCCCGTGGAAGCCCATGCAATCCCAGGTGAGAAAAATGCATCCTGAATTAAGTCTGAGGGCTAAAACCTCTGTTTCGGGTTTTACCACATTGAGCCCAGAACGTAAGGGCCGGACCTGAAATTTGGAGCCAAAACTGAAATTTTTACTATGGCTAAAATTGAATGAAATATGTGTCTCCCGTGGAAGCCCATGCCATCCCAGGAGAGAAAATTGCATGCTGAATAAAGTTTGAGGGCTAAAACCTCCATTTCGGGTTTTACCACATTGAGCCCAGAACATAAGGTCCCGACCTGGAATTTGGAGCCAAAATTGAAGTTTTCACTTTGGCTGAAATTGCATGAATTATGTGTCCCCCGTTGAAGCCCATGCCATCCCAAGTGAGAAAAATGCATCCTGAATCAAGTCTGAGGGCTAAAACCTCTGTTTCCGGTTTTACCACAATGAGCCCAGAACGTAAGGGCCAGACCTGAAATTTGGAGCCAAAATTGAAATTTTCACTTTGGCTGAAATTGAATGAAATATGTGTCTCCCGTGGAAGCCCATGCCATCCCAGGTGAGAAAATTGCATGCTGACTAAAGTTTGAGGGCTAAAACCTCCGTTTCAGGTTTTACCACATTGAGCCCAGAACATAAGGTCCCGACCTGGAATTTGGAGCCAAAATTGAAATTTTCACTTTGGCTGAAATTGCATGAATTATGTGTCCTCCGTGGAAGCCCATGCCATCCCAAGTGAGAAAAATGCATCCTGAATCAAGTCTGAGGGCTAAAACCTCTGTTTCGGGTTTTACCACAATGAGCCCAGAACGTAAGGGCCGGACCTGAAATTTGGAGCCAAAACTGAAATTTTTACTTTGGCTAAAATTGCATGAAATATGTGTCCCCCGTGGAGCCCCATGCCATCCCAGGTGAGAAAAATGCATCCTGAATCAAGTCTGAGGGCTAAAACCTCTGTTTCGGGTTTTACCAGATTGAGCCCAGAACGTAAGGGCCGGACCTGAAATTTGGAGCCAAAATTGAAATTTTCACTTTGGCTGAAATTGCATGAAATATGTGTCCCCCGTGGAAGCCCATGCCATCCCAGGTGAGAAAAATGCATCCTGAATAAAGTTTGAGGGCTAAAACCTCCGTTTCAGGTTTTACCACATTGAGCCCAGAACATAAGGTCCCGACCTGGAATTTGGAGCCAAAATTGAAATTTTCACTTTGGCTGAAATTGCATGAATTATGTGTCCTCCGTGGAAGCCCATGCCATCCCAAGTGAGAAAAATGCATCCTGAATCAAGTCTGAGGGCTAAATCCTCTGTTTCGGGTTTTACCACAATGAGCCCAGAACGTAAGGGCCGGACCTGAAATTTGGAGCCAAAATTGAAATTTTCACTTTGGCTGAAATTGCATGAAATATGTGTCCCCCGTGGAAGCCCATGCCATCCCAGGTGAGAAAAATGCATCCTGAATCAAGTCTGAGGGCTAAAACCTCTGTTTCGGGTTTTACCACATTGAGCCCAGAACGTAAGGGCCGGACCTGAAATTTGGAGCCAAAACTGAAATTTTTACTTTGGCTAAAATTGCATGAAATATGTGTCCCCTGTGGAAGCCCATGCAATCCCAGGTGAGAAAAATGCATCCTGAATCAAGTCTGAGGGCTAAAACCTCTGTTTCGGGTTTTACCAGATTGAGCCCAGAACGTAAGGGCCGGACCTGAAATTTGGAGCCAAAATGGAAATTTTCACTTTGGCTGAAATTGAATGAAATATGTGTCTCCCGTGGAAGCCCATGCCATCCCAGGTGAGAAAATTGCATGCTGAATAAAGTTTGAGGGCTAAAACCTCCGTTTCGGGTTTTACCACATTGAGCCCAGAACATAAGGTCCCGACCTGAAATTTGGAGCCAAAACTGAAATTTTCACTTTGGCTGAAATTGCATGAAATATGTGTCCCCCGTGGAAGCCCATGCCATCCCAGGTGAGAAAAATGCATCCTGAATCAAGTCTGAGGGCTAAAACCTTTGTTTCAGGTTTTCCCACATTGAGCCCAGAACGTAAGGGCCGGACCTGAAATTTGGAGCCAAAATTGAAATTTTCACTTTGGCTGAAATTGCATGAAATATGTGTCCCCCGTGGAAGCCCATGCCATCCCAGGTGAGAAAAATGCATCCTGAATCAAGTCTGAGGGCTAAAACCTCTGTTTCGGGTTTTACCACAATGAGCCCAGAACGTAAGGGCCGGACCTGAAATTTGGAGCCAAAACTGAAATTTTTACTTTGGCTAAATTTGCATGAAATATGTGTCCCCCGTGGAGCCCCATGCCATCCCAGGTGAGAAAAATGCATCCTGAATCAAGTCTGAGGGCTAAAACCTCTGTTTCGGGTTTTACCAGATTGAGCCCAGAACGTAAGGGCCGGACCTGAAATTTGGAGCCAAAATTGAAATTTTCACTTTGGCTGAAATTGAATGAAATATGTGTCTCCCGTGGTAGCCCATGCCATCCCAGGTGAGAAAATTGCATGCTGAATAAAGTTTGAGGGCTAAAACCTCCGTTTCGGGTTTTACCACATTGAGCCCAGAACATAAGGTCCCGACCTGAAATTTGGAGCCAAAACTGAAATTTTCACTTTGGCTGAAATTGCATGAATTATGTGTCCTCCGTGGAAGCCCATGCCATCCCAAGTGAGAAAAATGCATCCTGAATCAAGTCTGAGGGCTAAATCCTCTGTTTCGGGTTTTACCACAATGAGCCCAGAACGTAAGGGCCGGACCTGAAATTTGGAGCCAAAATTGAAATTTTCACTTTGGCTGAAATTGCATGAAATATGTGTCCCCCGTGGAAGCCCATGCCATCCCAGGTGAGAAAAATGCATCCTGAATCAAGTCTGAGGGCTAAAACCTCTGTTTCGGGTTTTACCACATTAAGCCCAGAACGTAATGGCCGGACCTGAAATTGGAGCCAAAATTGAAATTTTCACTTTGGCTGAAATTGCATGAAATATGTGTCCCCCGTGGAAGCCCATGCCATCCCAAGTGAGAAAAATGCATCCTGAATCAAGTCTGAGGGCTAAAACCTCTGTTTCGGGTTTTACCAGATTGAGCTCAGAACGTAAGGGCCGGACCTGAAATTTGGAGCCAAAATTGAAATTTTCACTTTGGCTGTAATTGCATGAAATATGTGTCCCCCGTGGAAGCCCATGCCATCCCAGGTGAGAAAAATGCATCCTGAATCAAATCTGAGGGCTAAAACCTCTGTTTCAGGTTTTACCAGATTGAGCTCAGAACATAAGGGCCGGACCTGAAATTTGGAGCCAAAATTGAAATTTTCACTTTGGCTGTAATTGCATGAAATATGTGTCCCCCGTGGAAGCCCATGCCATCCCAGGTGAGAAAAATGCATCCTGAATCAAGTCTGAGGGCTTAAAACCTCTGTTTCGGGTTTTACCAGATTGAGCTCAGAACGTAAGGGCCGGACCTGAAATTTGGAGCCAAAATTGAAATTTTCACTTTGGCTGAAATTGCATGAAATATGTGTCCCCCGTGGAAGCCCATGCCATCCCAGGTGAGAAAAATGCATCCTGAATCAAGTCTGAGGGCTAAAACCTCTGTTTCGGGTTTTACCACATTGAGCCCAGAACGTAAGGGCCGGACCTGAAATTTGGAGCCAAAATTGAAATTTTCACTTTGGCTGAAATTGCATGAAATATGTGTCCCCCGTGGAAGCCCATGCCATCCCAGGTGAGAAAAATGCATCCTGAATCAAATCTGAGGGCTAAAACCTCTGTTTCGGGTTTTCCCACATTGAGCCCAGAACGTAAGGGCCGGACCTGAAATTTGGAGCCAAAATTGAAATTTTCAGTTTGGCTGTAATTGCATGAAATATGTGTCCCCCGTGGAAGCCCATGCCATCCCAGGTGAGAAAAATGCATCCTGAATCAAATCTGAGGGCTAAAACCTCTGTTACGGGTTTTACCAGATTGAGCCCAGAACGTAAGGGCCGGACCTGAATTTGGAGCCAAAATTGAAATTTTCACTTTGGCTGAAATTGCATGAAATATGTGTCCCCCGTGGAAGCCCATGCCATCCCAGGTGAGAAAAATGCATCCTGAATCAAGTCTGAGGGCTAAAACCTCTGTTTCGGGTTTTACCACAATGAGCCTAGAACGTAAGGGCCGGACCTGAAATTTGGAGCCAAAATTGAAATTTTAACTTTGGCTGAAATTGCATGAAATATGTGTCCCCCGTGAAAGCCCATGCCATCCCAGGTGAGAAAAATGCATCCTGAATCAAGTCTGAGGGCTAAAACCTCTGTTTCAGGTTTTCCCACATTGAGCCCAGAACGTAAGGGCCGGACCTGAAATTTGGAGCCAAAATTGAAATTTTCACTTTGGCTGAAATTGCATGAAATATGTGTCCCCCGTGGAAGCCCATGCCATCCCAGGTGAGAAAAATGCATCCTGAATCAAGTCTGAGGGCTAAAACCTCTGTTTCGGGTTTTACCACATTGAGCCCAGAACATAAGTGCCGGACCTGAAATTTGGAGCCAAAATTTAAATTTTCACTTTGGCTGAAATTGCATGAAATATGTGTCCCCCGTGAAAGCCCATGCCATCCCAGGTGAGAAAAATGCATCCTGAATCAAGTCTGAGGGCTAAAACCTCTGTTTCAGGTTTTCCCACATTGAGCCCAGAACGTAAGGGCCGGACCTGAAATTTGGAGCCAAAATTGAAATTTTCAGTTTGACTGAAATTGTATGAAATATGTGTCCCCCGTGGAAGCCCATGCCATCCCAGGTGAGAAAATTGCATGCTGAATAAAGTTTGAGGGCTTAAACCTCCGTTATGGGTTTTACCACATTGAGCCCAGAACGTAAGGGCCGGACCTGAAATTTGGAGCCAAAATTGAAATTTTCACTTTGGCTGAAATTGCATGAAATATGTGTCCCCCGTGGAAGCCCATGCCATCCCAGGTGAGAAAAATGCATCCTGAATAAAGTTTGAGGGCTAAAACCTCCGTTTCAGGTTTTACCACATTGAGCCCAGAACATAAGGTCCCGACCTGGAATTTGGAGCCAAAATTGAAATTTTCACTTTGGCTGAAATTGCATGAATTATGTGTCCTCCGTGGAAGCCCATGCCATCCCAAGTGAGAAAAATGCATCCTGAATCAAGTCTGAGGGCTAAATCCTCTGTTTCGGGTTTTACCACAATGAGCCCAGAACGTAAGGGCCGGACCTGAAATTTGGAGCTAAAATTGAAATTTTCACTTTGGCTGAAATTGCATGAAATATGTGTCCCCCGTGGAAGCCCATGCCATCCCAGGTGAGAAAAATGCATCCTGAATCAAGTCTGAGGGCTAAAACCTCTGTTTCGGGTTTTACCACATTGAGCCCAGAACGTAAGGGCCGGACCTGAAATTTGGAGCCAAAACTGAAATTTTTACTTTGGCTAAAATTGCATGAAATATGTGTCCCCCGTGGAAGCCCATGCAATCCCAGGTGAGAAAAATGCATCCTGAATCAAGTCTGAGGGCTAAAACCTCTGTTTCGGGTTTTACCAGATTGAGCCCAGAACGTAAGGGCCGGACCTGAAATTTGGAGCCAAAATGGAAATTTTCACTTTGGCTGAAATTGAATGAAATATGTGTCTCCCGTGGAAGCCCATGCCATCCCAGGTGAGAAAATTGCATGCTGAATAAAGTTTGAGGGCTAAAACCTCCCTTTCGGGTTTTACCACATTGAGCCCAGAACATAAGGTCCCGACCTGAAATTTGGAGCCAAAATTGAAATTTTCACTTTGGCTGAAATTGCATGAAATATGTGTCCCCCGTGGAAGCCCATGCCATCCCAGGTGAGAAAAATGCATCCTGAATCAAGTCTGAGGGCTAAAACCTTTGTTTCAGGTTTTCCCACATTGAGCCCAGAACGTAAGGGCCGGACCTGAAATTTGGAGCCAAAATTGAAATTTTCACTTTGGCTGAAATTGCATGAAATATGTGTCCCCCGTGGAAGCCCATGCCATCCCAGGTGAGAAAAATGCATCCTGAATCAAGTCTGAGGGCTAAAACCTCTGTTTCGGGTTTTACCACAATGAGCCCAGAACGTAAGGTCCCGACCTGAAATTTGGAGCCAAAACTGAAATTTTTACTTTGGCTAAATTTGCATGAAATATGTGTCCCCCGTGGAGCCCCATGCCATCCCAGGTGAGAAAAATGCATCCTGAATCAAGTCTGAGGGCTAAAACCTCTGTTTCGGGTTTTACCAGATTGAGCCCAGAACGTAAGGGCCGGACCTGAAATTTGGAGCCAAAACTGAAATTTTTACTTTGGCTAAAATTGCATGAAATATGTGTCTCCCGTGGTAGCCCATGCCATCCCAGGTGAGAAAATTGCATGCTGAATAAAGTTTGAGGGCTAAAACCTCCATTTCGGGTTTTACCACATTGAGCCCAGAACATAAGGTCCCGACCTGGAATTTGGAGCCAAAATTGAAATTTTCACTTTGGCTGAAATTGCATGAATTATGTGTCCTCCGTGGAAGCCCATGCCATCCCAAGTGAGAAAAATGCATCCTGAATCAAGTCTGAGGGCTAAATCCTCTGTTTCGGGTTTTACCACAATGAGCCCAGAACGTAAGGGCCGGACCTGAAATTTGGAGCCAAAATTGAAATTTTCACTTTGGCTGAAATTGCATGAAATATGTGTCCCCCGTGGAAGCCCATGCCATCCCAGGTGAGAAAAATGCATCCTGAATCAAGTCTGAGGGCTAAAACCTCTGTTTCGGGTTTTACCACATTAAGCCCAGAACGTAATGGCCGGACCTGAAATTGGAGCCAAAATTGAAATTTTCACTTTGGCTGAAATTGCATGAAATATGTGTCCCCCGTGGAAGCCCATGCCATCCCAAGTGAGAAAAATGCATCCTGAATCAAGTCTGAGGGCTAAAACCTCTGTTTCGGGTTTTACCAGATTGAGCTCAGAACGTAAGGGCCGGACCTGAAATTTGGAGCCAAAATTGAAATTTTCACTTTGGCTGTAATTGCATGAAATATGTGTCCCCCGTGGAAGCCCATGCCATCCCAGGTGAGAAAAATGCATCCTGAATCAAATCTGAGGGCTAAAACCTCTGTTTCGGGTTTTACCAGATTGAGCTCAGAACATAAGGGCCGGACCTGAAATTTGGAGCCAAAATTGAAATTTTCACTTTGGCTGTAATTGCATGAAATATGTGTCCCCCGTGGAAGCCCATGCCATCCCAGGTGAGAAAAATGCATCCTGAATCAAGTCTGAGGGCTTAAAACCTCTGTTTCGGGTTTTACCAGATTGAGCTCAGAACGTAAGGGCCGGACCTGAAATTTGGAGCCAAAATTGAAATTTTCACTTTGGCTGAAATTGCATGAAATATGTGTCCCCCGTGGAAGCCCATGCCATCCCAGGTGAGAAAAATGCATCCTGAATCAAGTCTGAGGGCTAAAACCTCTGTTTCGGGTTTTACCACATTGAGCCCAGAACGTAAGGGCCGGACCTGAAATTTGGAGCCAAAATTGAAATTTTCACTTTGGCTGAAATTGCATGAAATATGTGTCCCCCGTGGAAGCCCATGCCATCCCAGGTGAGAAAAATGCATCCTGAATCAAATCTGAGGGCTAAAACCTCTGTTTCGGGTTTTCCCACATTAAGCCCAGAACGTAAGGGCCGGACCTGAAATTTGGAGCCAAAATTGAAATTTTCAGTTTGGCTGTAATTGCATGAAATATGTGTCCCCCGTGGAAGCCCATGCCATCCCAGGTGAGAAAAATGCATCCTGAATCAAATCTGAGGGCTAAAACCTCTGTTACGGGTTTTACCAGATTGAGCTCAGAACGTAAGGGCCGGACCTGAAATTTGGAGCCAAAATTGAAATTTTCACTTTGGCTGAAATTGCATGAAATATGTGTCCCCCGTGGAAGCCCATGCCATCCCAGGTGAGAAAAATGCATCCTGAATCAAGTCTGAGGGCTAAAACCTCTGTTTCGGGTTTTACCACAATGAGCCTAGAACGTAAGGGCCGGACCTGAAATTTGGAGCCAAAATTGAAATTTTAACTTTGGCTGAAATTGCATGAAATATGTGTCCCCCGTGAAAGCCCATGCCATCCCAGGAGAGAAAAATGCATCCTGAATCAAGTCTGAGGGCTAAAACCTCTGTTTCAGGTTTTCCCACATTGAGCCCAGAACGTAAGGGCCGGACCTGAAATTTGGAGCCAAAATTGAAATTTTCACTTTGGCTGAAATTGCATGAAATATGTGTCCCCCGTGGAAGCCCATGCCATCCCAGGTGAGAAAAATGCATCCTGAATCAAGTCTGAGGGCTAAAACCTCTGTTTCGGGTTTTACCACATTGAGCCCAGAACATAAGTGCCGGACCTGAAATTTGGAGCCAAAATTTAAATTTTCACTTTGGCTGAAATTGCATGAAATATGTGTCTCCTGTGGAAGCCCATGCAATCCCAAGTGAGAAAAAGGCATCCTGCATCAAGTCTGAGATCTAAAACCTCTGTTTCAGGTTTTCCCACATTGAGCCCAGAACGTAAGGGCCGGACCTGAAATTTGGAGCCAAAATTGAAATTTTCAGTTTGACTGAAATTGTATGAAATATGTGTCCCCCGTGGAAGCCCATGCCATCCCAGGTGAGAAAATTGCATGCTGAATAAAGTTTGAGGGCTTAAACCTCCGTTATGGGTTTTACCACATTGAGCCCAGAACGTAAGGGCCCGACCTGAAATTTTGGCCAAAATTGAAATTTTCACTTTGGCTGAAATTGCATGAAATATGTGTCCCCCGTGGAAGCCCATGCCATTCCAGGTGAGAAAAAAGCATCCTGAATCAAGTCTGAGGGCTAAAACCTCTGTTTCAGGTTTTACCACATTAAGCCCAGAACGTAAGGGCCGGACCTGAAATTTGGAGCCAAAATTGAAATTTTCACTTTGGCTGTAATTGCATGAAATATGTGTCCCCCGTGGAAGCCCATGCCATCCCAGGTGAGAAAAATGCATCCTGAATCAAGTCTGAGGGCTAAATCCTCTGTTTCGGGTTTTACCACATTGAGCCCAGAACGTAAGGGCCGGACCTGAAATTTGGAGCCAAAATTGAAATTTTCACTTTGGCTGTAATTGCATGAAATATGTGTCCCCCGTGGAAGCCCATGCCATCCCAGGTGAGAAAAATGCATCCTGAATCAAATCTGAGGGCTAAAACCTCTGTTTCGGGTTTCACCAGATTGAGCTCAGAACATAGGCCGGACCTGAAATTTTGAGCCAAAATTGAAATTGTCACTTTGGCTGTAATTGCATGAAATATGTGTCCCCCATGGAAGCCCATGCCATCCCAGGTGAGAAAAATGCATCCTGAATCAAGTCTGAGGGCTAAAACCTCTGTTTCAGGTTTTACCACATTAAGCCCAGAACGTAAGGGCCGGACCTGAAATTTGGAGCCAAAATTGAAATTTTCACTTTGGCTGTAATTGCATGAAATATGTGTCCCCCGTGGAAGCCCATGCCATCCCAGGTGAGAAAAATGCATCCTGAATCAAGTCTGAGGGCTAAATCCTCTGTTTCGGGTTTTACCACATTGAGCCCAGAACGTAAGGGCCGGACCTGAAATTTGGAGCCAAAATTGAAATTTTCACTTTGGCTGTAATTGCATGAAATATGTGTCCCCCGTGGAAGCCCATGCCATCCCAGGTGAGAAAAATGCATCCTGAATCAAATCTGAGGGCTAAAACCTCTGTTACGGGTTTCACCAGATTGAGCTCAGAACGTAAGGGCCGGACCTGAAATTTGGAGCCAAAATTGAAATTGTCACTTTGGCTGTAATTGCATGAAATATGTGTCCCCCATGGAAGCCCATGCCATCCCAGGTGAGAAAAATGCATCCTGAATCAAGTCTGAGGGCTAAAACCTCTGTTTCGGGTTTTACCACATTGAGCCCAGAACGTAAGGGCCGGACCTGAAATTTGGAGCCAAAATTGAAATTTTCACTTTGGCTGAAATTGCATGAAATATTTGTCCCCCGTGGAAGCCCATGCCATCCCAGGTGAGAAAAATGCATCCTGAATCAAGTCTGAGGGCTAAAAACCTCTGTTTCGGGTTTTACCAGATTGAGCTCAGAACGTAAGGGCCGGACCTGAAATTTGGAGCCAAAATTGAAATTTTCACTTTGGCTGAAATTGCATGAAATATGTGTCCCCCGTGGAAGCCCATGCCATCCCAAGTGAGAAAAATGCATCCTGAATCAAGTCTGAGGGCTAAAACCTCTGTTTCCGGTTTTACCACAATGAGCCCAGAACGTAAGGGCCGGACCTGAAATTTGGAGCCAAAATGGAAATTTTTACTTTGGCTGTAATTGCATGAAATATGTGTCCCCCGTGGAAGCCCATGCCATCCCAGGTGAGAAAAATGCATCCTGAATCAAGTCTGAGGGCTAAAACCTCTGTTTCGGGTTTTACCACATTGAGCCCAGAACGTAAGGGCCGGACCTGAAATTTGGAGCCAAAATTGAAATTTTCACTTTGGCTGAAATTGCATGAAATATGTGTCCCCCGTGGAAGCCCATGCCATCCCAAGTGAGAAAAATGCATCCTGAATCAAGTCTGAGGGCTAAAACCTCTGTTTCGGGTTTTACCACATTGAGCCCAGAACGTAAGGGCCGGACCTGAAATTTGGAGCCAAAATTGAAATTTTCACTTTGGCTGAAATTGCATGAAATATGTGTCCCCCATGGAAGCCCATGCCATCCCAGGTGAGAAAAATGCATCCTGAATCAAGTCTGAGGGCTAAAAACCTCTGTTTCGGGTTTTACCAGATTGAGCTCAGAACGTAAGGGCCGGACCTGAAATTTGGAGCCAAAATTGAAATTTTCACTTTGGCTGAAATTGCATGAAATATGTGTCCCCCGTGGAAGCCCATGCCATCCCAAGTGAGAAAAATGCATCCTGAATCAAGTCTGAGGGCTAAAACCTCTGTTTCCGGTTTTACCACAATGAGCCCAGAACGTAAGGGCCGGACCTGAAATTTGGAGCCAAAATGGAAATTTTTACTTTGGCTGTAATTGCATGAAATATGTGTCCCCCGTGGAAGCCCATGCCATCCCAGGTGAGAAAAATGCATCCTGAATCAAGTCTGAGGGCTAAAACCTCTGTTTCGGGTTTTACCACATTGAGCCCAGAACGTAAGGGCCGGACCTGAAATTTGGAGCCAAAATTGAAATTTTCACTTTGGCTGAAATTGCATGAAATATGTGTCCCCCGTGGAAGCCCATGCCATCCCAAGTGAGAAAAATGCATCCTGAATCAAGTCTGAGGGCTAAAACCTCTGTTTCGGGTTTTACCACAATGAGCCCAGAAAGTAAGGGCCGGACCTGAAATTTGGAGCCAAAATTGAAATTTTCACTTTGGCTGAAATTGCATGAAATATGTGTCCCCCGTGGAGCCCCATGCCATCCCAGGTGAGAAAAATGCATCCTGAATCAAATCTGAGGGCTAAAACCTCTGTTTCGGGTTTTACCAGATTGAGCCCAGAACGTAAGGGCCGGACCTGAATTTGGAGCCAAAATTGAAATTTTCACTTTGGCTGAAATTGCATGAAATATGTGTCCCCCGTGGAAGCCCATGCCATCCCAGGTGAGAAAAATGCATCCTGAATCAAGTCTGAGGGCTAAAACCTCTGTTTCGGGTTTTACCACAATGAGCCCAGAACGTAAGGGCCGGACCTGAAATTTGGAGCCAAAATTGAAATTTTCACTTTGGCTGAAATTGCATGAAATATGTGTCCCCCGTGGAAGCCCATGCCATCCCAGGTGAGAAAAATGCATCCTGAATCAAGTCTGAGGGCTAAAACCTCTGTTTTCGGGTTTTACCACATTGAGCCCAGAACGTAAGGGCCGGACCTGAAATTTGGAGCCAAAATGGAAATTTTTACTTTGGCTAAAATTGCATGAAATATGTGTCCCCCTTGGAAGCCCATGCCATCCCAGGTGAGAAAAATGCATCCTGAATCAAGTCTGAGGGCTAAAACCTCTGTTTCGGGTTTTACCACATTGAGCCCAGAACGTAAGGGCCGGACCTGAAATTTGGAGCCAAAATTGAAATTTTCACTTTGGCTGTAATTGCATGAAATATGTGTCCCCCGTGGAAGCCCATGCCATCCCAGGTGAGAAAAATGCATCCTGAATCAAGTCTGAGGGCTAAAACCTCTGTTTTCGGGTTTTACCACATTGAGCCCAGAACGTAAGGGCCGGACCTGAAATTTGGAGCCAAAATGGAAATTTTTACTTTGGCTAAAATTGCATGAAATATGTGTCCCCCTTGGAAGCCCATGCCATCCCAGGTGAGAAAAATGCATCCTGAATCAAGTCTGAGGGCTAAAACCTCTGTTTCGGGTTTTACCAGATTGAGCCCAGAACGTAAGGGTTGGACCTGAAATTTGGAGCCAAAATTGAAATTTTCACTTTGGCTGTAATTGCATGAAATATGTGTCCCCCGTGGAAGCCCATGCCATCCCAGGTGAGAAAAATGCATCCTGAATCAAGTCTGAGGGCTAAATCCTCTGTTTCGGGTTTTACCACATTGAGCCCAGAACGTAAGGGCCGGACCTGAAATTTGGAGCCAAAACTGAAATTTTTACTTTGGCTAAAATTGCATGAAATATGTGTCCCCCTTGGAAGCCCATGCCATCCCAGGTGAGAAAAATGCATCCTGAATCAAGTCTGAGGGCTAAAACCTCTGTTTCGGGTTTTACCAGATTGAGCCCAGAACGTAAGGGTTGGACCTGAAATTTGGAGCCAAAATTGAAATTTTCACTTTGGCTGTAATTGCATGAAATATGTGTCCCCCGTGGAAGCCCATGCCATCCCAGGTGAGAAAAATGCATCCTGAATCAAGTCTGAGGGCTAAAACCTCTGTTTCGGGTTTTACCACATTGAGCCCAGAACGTAAGGGCCAGACCTGAAATTTGGAGCCAAAATTGAAATTTTCACTTTGGCTGAAATTGCATGAAATATGTGTCCCCCGTGGAAGCCCATGCCATCCAAGGTGAGAAAAATGCATCCTGAATCAAATCTGAGGGCTAAAACCTCTGTTTCGGGTTTTACCAGATTGAGCTCAGAACGTAAGGGCCGGACCTGAAATTTGGAGCCAAAATTGAAATTTTCACTTTGGCTGAAATTGCATGAAATATGTGTCCCCCGTGGAAGCCCATGCCATCCCAGGTGAGAAAAATGCATCCTGAATCAAGTCTGAGGGCTAAATCCTCTGTTTCGGGTTTTACCACATTGAGCCCAGAACGTAAGGGCCGGACCTGAAATTTGGAGCCAAAATTAAAATTTTCACTTTGGCTGAAATTGCATGAAATATGTGTCCCCCGTGGAAGCCCATGCCATCCCAGGTGAGAAAAATGCATCCTGAATCAAATATGAGGGCTAAAACCTCTGTTTCGGGTTATACCACATTGAGCTCAGAACGTAAGGGCCCGACCTGAAATTTGGAGCCAAAATGGAAATTTTTACTTTGGCTGTAATTGCATGAAATATGTGTCCCCCGTGGAAGCCCATGCCATCCCAGGTGAGAAAAATGCATCCTGAATCAAGTCTGAGGGCTAAAACCTCTGTTTCGGGTTTTACCACATTGAGCCCAGAACGTAAGGGCCGGACCTGAAATTTGGAGCCAAAATTGAAATTTTCACTTTGGCTGAAATTGCATGAAATATGTGTCCCCCGTGGAAGCCCATGCCATCCCAAGTGAGAAAAATGCATCCTGAATCAAATATGAGGGCTAAAACCTCTGTTTCGGGTTTTACCACAATGAGCTCAGAAAGTAAGGGCCGGACCTGAAATTTGGAGCCAAAATTGAAATTTTCACTTTGGCTGAAATTGCATGAAATATGTGTCCCCCGTGGAAGCCCATGCCATCCCAAGTGAGAAAAATGCATCCTGAATCAAGTCTGAGGGCTAAAACCTCTGTTTCGGGTTTTACCACAATGAGCCCAGAAAGTAAGGGCCAGACCTGAAATTTGGAGCCAAAATTGAAATTTTCAGTTTGGCTGAAATTGCATGAAATATGTGTCCCCCGTGGAAGCCCATGCCATCCCAGGTGAGAAAAATGCATCCTGAATCAAGTTTGAGGGCTAAAACCTCTGTTTCGGGTTTTACCACATTGAGCCCAGAACGTA
This sequence comes from Halichoeres trimaculatus, assembly GCF_033239565.1. Classification (NCBI taxonomy): domain Eukaryota; kingdom Metazoa; phylum Chordata; class Actinopteri; order Labriformes; family Labridae; genus Halichoeres; species Halichoeres trimaculatus. The sequence goes on from NW_027437185.1 coordinate 11,571,598, forward strand.
AGGGCCGGACCTGAAATTTGGAGCCAAAATTGAAATTTTCACTTTGGCTGAAATTGCATGAAATATGTGTCCCCCGTGGAAGCCCATGCCATCCCAAGTGAGAAAAATGCATCCTGAATCAAATCTGAGGGCTAAAACCTCTGTTTCGGGTTTTACCAGATTGAGCTCAGAACGTAAGGGTCGGACCTAAAATTTGGAGCCAAAATTGAAATTTTCACTTTGTCTGTAATTGCATGAAATATGTGTCCCCCGTGGAAGCCCATGCCATCCCAGGTGAGAAAAATGCATCCTGAATCAAGTCTGAGGGCTAAAACCTCTGTTTCGGGTTTTACCACATTGAGCCCAGAACGTAAGGGCCAGACCTGAAATTTGGAGCCAAAATTGAAATTTTCACTTTGGCTGTAATTGCATGAAATATGTGTCCCCCGTGGAAGCCCATGCCATCCAAGGTGAGAAAAATGCATCCTGAATCAAATCTGAGGGCTAAAACCTCTGTTTCGGGTTTTACCAGATTGAGCTCAGAACGTAAGGGCCGGACCTGAAATTTGGAGCCAAAATTGAAATTTTCACTTTGGCTGAAATTGCATGAAATATGTGTCCCCCGTGGAAGCCCATGCCATCCCAGGTGAGAAAAATGCATCCTGAATCAAGTCTGAGGGCTAAATCCTCTGTTTCGGGTTTTACCACATTGAGCCCAGAACGTAAGGGCCGGACCTGAAATTTGGAGCCAAAATTAAAATTTTCACTTTGGCTGAAATTGCATGAAATATGTGTCCCCCGTGGAAGCCCATGCCATCCCAGGTGAGAAAAATGCATCCTGAATCAAATATGAGGGCTAAAACCTCTGTTTTCGGGTTTTACCACATTGAGCTCAGAACGTAAGGGCCGGACCTGAAATTTGGAGCCAAAATGGAAATTTTTACTTTGGCTGTAATTGCATGAAATATGTGTCCCCCGTGGAAGCCCATGCCATCCCAGGTGAGAAAAATGCATCCTGAATCAAGTCTGAGGGCTAAAACCTCTGTTTCGGGTTTTACCACATTGAGCTCAGAACGTAAGGGCCGGACCTGAAATTTGGAGCCAAAATTGAAATTTTCACTTTGGCTGAAATTGCATGAAATATGTGTCCCCCGTGGAAGCCCATGCCATCCCAAGTGAGAAAAATGCATCCTGAATCAAGTCTGAGGGCTAAATCCTCTGTTTCGGGTTTTACCACATTGAGCCCAGAAAGTAAGGGCCGGACCTGAAATTTGGAGCCAAAATTAAAATTTTCACTTTGGCTGAAATTGCATGAAATATGTGTCCCCCGTGGAAGCCCATGCCATCCCAGGTGAGAAAAATGCATCCTGAATCAAATATGAGGGCTAAAACCTCTGTTTCGGGTTATACCACATTGAGCTCAGAACGTAAGGGCCGGACCTGAAATTTGGAGCCAAAATGGAAATTTTTACTTTGGCTGTAATTGCATGAAATATGTGTCCCCCGTGGAAGCCCATGCCATCCCAGGTGAGAAAAATGCATCCTGAATCAAGTCTGAGGGCTAAAACCTCTGTTTCGGGTTTTACCACATTGAGCCCAGAACGTAAGGGCCGGACCTGAAATTTGGAGCCAAAATTGAAATTTTCACTTTGGCTGAAATTGCATGAAATATGTGTCCCCCGTGGAAGCCCATGCCATCCCAAGTGAGAAAAATGCATCCTGAATCAAGTCTGAGGGCTAAAACCTCTGTTTCGGGTTTTACCACATTGAGCCCAGAACGTAAGGGCCGGACCTGAAATTTGGAGCCAAAATTGAAATTTTCACTTTGGCTGAAATTGCATGAAATATGTGTCCCCCGTGGAAGCCCATGCCATCCCAAGTGAGAAAAATGCATCCTGAATCAAGTCTGAGGGCTAAAACCTCTGTTTCGGGTTTTACCACAATGAGCCCAGAAAGTAAGGGCCAGACCTGAAATTTGGAGCCAAAATTGAAATTTTCAGTTTGGCTGAAATTGCATGAAATATGTGTCCCCCGTGGAAGCCCATGCCATCCCAGGTGAGAAAAATGCATCCTGAATCAAGTTTGAGGGCTAAAACCTCTGTTTCGGGTTTTACCACATTGAGCCCAGAACGTAAGGGCCGGACCTGAAATTTGGAGCCAAAATTGAAATTTTCACTTTGGCTGAAATTGCATGAAATATGTGTCCCCCGTGGAAGCCCATGCCATCCCAAGTGAGAAAAATGCATCCTGAATCAAATCTGAGGGCTAAAACCTCTGTTTCGGGTTTTACCAGATTGAGCTCAGAACGTAAGGGCCGGACCTAAAATTTGGAGCCAAAATTGAAATTTTCACTTTGGCTGTAATTGCATGAAATATGTGTCCCCCGTGGAAGCCCATGCCATCCCAGGTGAGAAAAATGCATCCTGAATCAAGTCTGAGGGCTAAAACCTCTGTTTCGGGTTTTACCACATTGAGCCCAGAACGTAAGGGCCAGACCTGAAATTTGGAGCCAAAATTGAAATTTTCACTTTGGCTGTAATTGCATGAAATATGTGTCCCCCGTGGAAGCCCATGCCATCCAAGGTGAGAAAAATGCATCCTGAATCAAATCTGAGGGCTAAAACCTCTGTTTCGGGTTTTACCAGATTGAGCTCAGAACGTAAGGGCCGGACCTGAAATTTGGAGCCAAAATTGAAATTTTCACTTTGGCTGAAATTGCATGAAATATGTGTCCCCCGTGGAAGCCCATGCCATCCCAGGTGAGAAAAATGCATCCTGAATCAAGTCTGAGGGCTAAAACCTCTGTTTCGGGTTTTACCACATTGAGCCCAGAACGTAAGGGCCAGACCTGAAATTTGGAGCCAAAATTGAAATTTTCACTTTGGCTGAAATTGCATGAAATATGTGTCCCCCGTGGAAGCCCATGCCATCCAAGGTGAAAAAAATACATCCTGAATCAAATCTGAGGGCTAAAACCTCTGTTTCGGGTTTTACCAGATTGAGCTCAGAACGTAAGGGCCGGACCTGAAATTTGGAGCCAAAATTGAAATTTTCACTTTGGCTGAAATTGCATGAAATATGTGTCCCCCGTGGAAGCCCATGCCATCCCAGGTGAGAAAAATGCATCCTGAATCAAGTCTGAGGGCTAAATCCTCTGTTTCGGGTTTTACCACATTGAGCCCAGAACGTAAGGGCCGGACCTGAAATTTGGAGCCAAAATTAAAATTTTCACTTTGGCTGAAATTGCATGAAATATGTGTCCCCCGTGGAAGCCCATGCCATCCCAGGTGAGAAAAATGCATCCTGAATCAAATATGAGGGCTAAAACCTCTGTTTTCGGGTTTTACCACATTGAGCTCAGAACGTAAGGGCCGGACCTGAAATTTGGAGCCAAAATGGAAATTTTTACTTTGGCTGTAATTGCATGAAATATGTGTCCCCCGTGGAAGCCCATGCCATCCCAGGTGAGAAAAATGCATCCTGAATCAAGTCTGAGGGCTAAAACCTCTGTTTCGGGTTTTACCACATTGAGCTCAGAACGTAAGGGCCGGACCTGAAATTTGGAGCCAAAATTGAAATTGTCACTTTGGCTGTAATTGCATGAAATATGTGTCCCCCGTGGAAGCCCATGCCATCCCAAGTGAGAAAAATGCATCCTGAATCAAGTCTGAGGGCTAAAACCTCTGTTTCGGGTTTTACCACAATGAGCCCAGAAAGTAAGGGCCGGACCTGAAATTTGGAGCCAAAATTGAAATTTTCACTTTGGCTGAAATTGCATGAAATATGTGTCCCCCGTGGAAGCCCATGCCATCCCAGGTGAGAAAAATGCATCCTGAATCAAATCTGAGGGCTAAAACCTCTGTTTCGGGTTTTACCAGATTGAGCCCAGAACGTAAGGGCCGGACCTGAATTTGGAGCCAAAATTGAAATTTTCACTTTGGCTGAAATTGCATGAAATATGTGTCCCCCGTGGAAGCCCATGCCATCCCAGGTGAGAAAAATGCATCCTGAATCAAGTCTGAGGGCTAAAACCTCTGTTTCGGGTTTTACCACAATGAGCCCAGAACGTAAGGGCCGGACCTGAAATTTGGAGCCAAAATTGAAATTTTCACTTTGGCTGAAATTGCATGAAATATGTGTCCCCCGTGGAAGCCCATGCCATCCCAGGTGAGAAAAATGCATCCTGAATCAAGTCTGAGGGCTAAAACCTCTGTTTTCGGGTTTTACCACATTGAGCCCAGAACGTAAGGGCCGGACCTGAAATTTGGAGCCAAAACTGAAATTTTTACTTTGGCTAAAATTGCATGAAATATGTGTCCCCCGTGGAAGCCCATGCCATCCCAGGTGAGAAAAATGCATCCTGAATCAAGTCTGAGGGCTAAAACCTCTGTTTCGGGTTTTACCACATTGAGCCCAGAACGTAAGGGCCGGACCTGAAATTTGGAGCCAAAATTGAAATTTTCAGTTGGGCTTAAGTAGTTGGGAGAGAGAGAAAGACACTAGCTTACACTGAATTCCAGCTGTAGCATGTAACATCGTCACTCCTACCAGCCACTTTGGCGGGTTGAATTATTTCATTGTAGTTTTCTGAAACGGCATCTGAAATACTTAACCCATTGCAGTAAGGGATTATGGCACTTCAACTCCCATGAGCACTACCTGCACACAGTGTTTGCTCAATGGACGCGCTTGTCCTCAGCCTCCGTCTTGGACAGGCCACGGTGTTTTGCTCCTGATAACGTGATTTAAAACTCCATTCACGTCTTTTTAGCTCTCTATTGTAAAAAGATTCCGGGGTTTAAGTTACAAACTAGAAAAGCAATTTCTGAAGAAATTGCGCTGTGAATGCAGAATGCTGAAGCAGCTTGCGCTGAACTGCTAATGCAGAATGCTGAACATGGATGACTGAAGATATGTCTGAAAATTGCTAAATGAAGTCTTAAATAACTCATGCTGAAATGCTACAGCAGAAGCTAAACATGAATGACTGAAGATGTGTCTGAAAATGGTTGAATGAAGTCATGCAAGGCTTGCACTGAAATGCTAATGCAGAACGCTGAACATGAATGACTGAAGATTTGTCTTAAAATGGTTGAATGAAGTCTTTAAAAGCTTGTGCTCAACTGCTGATGCAGAATGCTGATCAAGAATGACTGAGGATATGTCTGAAAATTGTTTAAAGAAGTCCTGTAAAAGCTTGCGCTCAACTGCTAATGCAGAATGCTGAATTAGCCTGCCATGAACTCTTGGATGAAAGGAAATGAATGGTCGAATAAATGGAATGGATGAATGAATTCAAAGTTGAAATGGTTGCGTCTATTCAAAAATTAAAGGAATGAATTAAATTTTAAAGAACATTTATAGAAATAATGACCTGACTGAGGGAAAATGTAAGTCTGCTATCTTAAACCCTGTTAAAATGTAATCCTGTGTGTCCTATGTGTTAGTTTTTTAACCATGTAAGCCTGTAGGCTCAGGCCCATCTGAAGCCAGATGTTGCCATGGTGATCATTGTTTACCAACTGCCATCAGAGAGCTGGTGGAGTCTGTTTATTCCCAACACCCCTTTTGAAATCAGGGTGTAAAGGTGCTTGCAATTCTGACAAAAAGAATGATCATGAAGCATGAATCAGTGTGATCCAAAATTGGATTTAAAAGTTTGAATGGCTGAATCAATTCAGGAATTAAGGGAAGGAATTTAAATTTAAAGGAAAAAATCTAGGAAAATAAGGAGCTGACTCAGGGAAATGGAAGTCAAATGCTGTTAAAGTGTGATACTTTCTGCCCTGTGTGTGTGTGTGTGTGTGTGTGTGTGTGTGTGTGTGTGTGTGTGTGTGTGTGTGTGTGTGTGTGTGTGTGTGTGTGTGTGTGTGTGTTCAATCATGTCAACCTGTCTGCTGAGGCTTATCTGAAGCCAGATTTTACATTGGTGATCAATGATAAATTAACAGACACATGCTTGTCTTTGTTCCTGGATGTTTTGATGAGTTACTATAAACAGCTGCATGAGATCAAAGGTTTCCACGGTGACCAGCTCGTTAAAGGCAGCAGGTGCAGGTGCACAACTTTGCCCTTGTTACTGTAATCTTATGAAGATTTTGTGGCAAAGCAAGAGTCCGAATCTCCTGTCACCTTGCCAAAACCGTGAGGGCTAGAATAAAAATGAACACACCGTAGGAATCCTGAGACTCAGAGGAAGCTGTCCGTCTAAATTTCATGCATGAAGGTCAAGAAACGAACCCACGAGAGCGATAGATAGATGAGGGAAAATTTACTGATATCTGAGAAAACCCCTCAGGAATTAACATGGAGGTATATGGGGATTTTTTTGAACTTCTCATAACAGTTGGCCTTTTTGTGAAAAAGTGCTCCATCCTTTTGCTTTAAAAACCACTTTGTCAGAAGCAGGACAAGCCCTCCTCCATTTTGATATATAAAATGCCTATGTGGAGCGAACATTGTGACCAAAAGAGCAGTTTACCCAGAAATTTTTCAGGTCTTGTTTCCCCCTCTCCGTGCTCTGTCGTTTGAATCTCCCACTCTGAGCCAAAACATTCCGTCCAATACACACCAATGTTAAACGGCTCGAAGAGCTGAAATGCATCATGACCTTTGAAGGGTCATTGTGAAGAAACTATGAATGCTAGGAAACATCTGAAACCCACTGAATGAAGCCAAAAGGTAGCTTAATATTTTGAAGTTTGAATGGAGTTTGTAGCTGAATGTATGACTGAATGAGAAGGGTTTGAAGCAGGCTGAAAAAATGTCCTGAAAGGAGAAAATTTTGAAAATTCCTCATTCATCTCTATGAGACCAAAAAACGCACAAATTCTGAAATATCTCGGAAAGTATTTGTGAAAAGTGTCTGAAGAGTCATAGCCCCCTTGTCCCAACTGAAACACACGTTTTGAAGTTTGAACGGTGAAAATCGGTTGAAGTTTGCCTGAGTTTTAGCGGTCCAAAAAAGCGGGCGGAAGAATGAAGAAGAAGAAGAAGAAGAAGAAGAAGAATAAATTTTTTTGTCACAGAAGAACATATACTGTGAATGCATTGCTGCATTCACAGCAACTAGCGCCAAAACTCCGTTAACTTTTTAAAGTGAGGACAGAGCTCATTTAAACTCACACTGCAACTATCTCACCCGTAACACTCACCTAGAGCAGGGGAGGGGAGGGGGAGAGGAGAGGAGTGCAAGTAGAGAAGAGAAACTGGTCACAGATACGAGGAGCTGAAGGAACAATATTTAAACTTCCTCATAAACATTTATAACAGTTACATGTAGGGATGGGTACCAAATTAGGTACTTTTATAGGTACCGACCGAAATCTGTCAAAAGTACCGGGTACCGATTCACGAAAAATCGAAAGGTACCATGTTTAGGTAACTAAATGCATCTTTGTGACTGTGAGGAAGTGGAAGAGTAGAAGATTTACCATGCTGGACATGATCACAGCATTACAAGGTTATATATTAAAGAATATATATGTCAAATTGAAAAACACAAAATACTATTAAACAAATTTATTTTTTTTTACCAAATGAGCACAAAAAAGCATCAAAAATTGGTACCGTTGAGTGCCGATACCGATTGCCAGGTACCGGGCATCGGTACCGTATCATTTTTTATGTGAAAGGTACCCATCCCTCGTTATATGTAAAAAGTTCACTCTGGAAATCCTGTAAACAAACCAAATCATTCTAAATAAATGAAACTCATGGTCCAGTGTGACTTTTATCTGCTGTTTTCGTCTTCATGACGCAATTTTTTCTTTTGATTGATACGACTTTAAAAAATGTAAAATAATACTACAAAGTGACATAGTCCAGAAAGTATGGTACTTAGTTTATCACTAAAAAATTACTGTTGTGAATAAATATCTAAGCAGACATTTTTTCTTGCTAGTTTTTCAGTTTAGTTTTTATCTTTTCAACTAACCTTCAAGCATAACAAATTTCATTCAATGCAATATTAAACTGCTCCTTTAATTACTTTGTCTTAATTGTCTGCATATTTTCATATTAAAGGAGCACAACAGTTTTAGAACTTAATACCTGATCATGGGGTTAAACATTTATGTAGTTTTGATTTAAGTGTAAACAGAGGTCATTCACATTTAAAAAAAACTGTAAATCTAGTTCAAGTAAACTCAAGCATGTTTTTGTCTGCTTTCATCATGTTAAACAAAATTATCCAATAACAAAATTGTGGCTAGTGAAAATGCTGAGTGGCTAATAAATTTGGATAACAACTAGCCACAGTGGCTGGTGAGCAAAAAATGTTAATGTCAAGCCCTTGTTGGGTGGTATCGAAAATCATATCGAAAATCAATATTTTTCAAAATATCGTATCGAAGTTAGAAATCCAGTATCGTGACAAGCCTAGTGTCAACACCGTCCACATACAATGTCTCTTCGCTACATGTGACGGGCTCTTCTACCGCCACTTCATGTACTGAGTGTCGTGAAGTTCTTTTATTAGTGGAGCAGATAAGTGAAAAAATCGTTCACATGATGATGCAAGCATGAAATTTGGTACAGATACTCTCTAAGGGAGACTCTTTTGAAATAAAATGTTAGACACGCCAAAATTCAAGATGGCGGCCACTTTTAAAGATGGACGCCATTTCTATCAGACGATTCTTATTTCAAAAGTTCTAATGGTGATGCAAGCATGAAATTTGGTGCAGATACTATCTAAGGGACACTCTTTTGAAACAAAACGTTAGACCCGACAAAATTCAAGATGGCGGCCATTTTTAAAGATGGCCACCATTTTGTTGAACACTTGTTATTTCAATATATTTCTATTTGTGATGCGAGCATGAATTTTTGCACATACATTCTCTAACACTCATGAAAAATTAATTTAGACACCCCAAAATACAAATTGGTGACCATTTTTTATGGTGGGGGCCATTTTATTCAAGATGGCTACCATTTCAGTTGAACGCTCATTATACCAACTCAAACTCAAATGGTGATGCAAATGTAAAATTTGGCATAACTACTCTTTAGGGACCACAAAAACTATGCTAGACATACAAAAATTGAAGATTGCCGCCATTTTTTAAGATGGCCACCATTTTGTTTTAAAAGCTCTGTTTTCAAACACATTAATAATAATGACAATACTAATAATTTAATGGTAAAACAATAATTACATGAATGCTAAAAAGAATACATCAAAAGACGTTAATTAATAATAAAAATTGTTATTACTATTATAATAATTTTAAGAAGAAAAATAACAATAACCTGAAAAAATTATATATGTCTTTAGCTATATAGGTGAGAGAATTAAAATACAGGCATGAATTTTGCAGGGATTTTTTTTTTTTTTTTTATCAAACAGCTTAAGTTGGAAGGTGCAAATGTTTCAGGTTGGGGTTCACCTGCACAGCACTTTGCAGCTGCAAGTGTGAATAGAAGAGTATGCAGCCAGCTTGAGTCTTTGGTATGGCTCAGTCTTTGTGTAGTTATCTTTTCTTTCTTTCTGTGTCTCTCTGTCCCCCGCTCTCTCTCTTACAAAAAAACATATATATATATATATATATATATATATATATATATATATATATATAAAATGTCTAATAGTTCTGATAGTTCTTAAGCATAAAAAGCAAAAAAACAAAAAATAAAAATCAAAAAAAAAAACAAGCCTCCCTTGTGGCTGTTACCTTGTTACAGTAAGGGAGCTTGTGTACTCCGTTGAACTCTGTGAGCTATCCCGTTAGGGGGCAGTTCTGGCAGGTTTAACCAATTCGGACAGGTCAAGGGTAAGGAGTTAGACAAAACACAGTCAAATAAACACTCTTGGCTTACAGTTTTGAAGTTTTGAGTGGCTGTAAATGGTTCCTTGTAAAGGGACCTCATGAGCACTCTTAACACCAGTTTTCTAGTACGGTGGTGGTTATCCTGAAAAATGACTACCATTTTTAATATTCAAGTGTCAAATGTCCTTGTTCGAATGAGTGGCTCAGAAGGAGTATTTGAGCCATCTTTTAAGCCTGCATTACCATTTAAACCATTGAAAGCATGCGAATACAATAAACATCGCAGCCATTTTTAAAAATGGCCGCCTTCTTGAAATTTTGTTGTGTCTAATCTTTTGTTTCAAAAGAGTGTCCCTTAGATGGTATCTGTACCAAATTTCATGCTTGCATCACAATTAGAACTTTTGAAATAAGAATCATCTAATAGAAATGGCGGCCATCTTTAAAAATGGCCGCCATCTTGAATTTTGGCGTGTCTAACCTTTTATTTCAAAAGAGTCTTCCTTAGAGAGTATCTGTATTAAATTTCAGGCTTGCATCACCATCTGAACTTTTGAAATAAGAATCGTCTTATAGAAATGGCGCCCATCTTTAAAGATGGCCGCCATCTTGAATTGTGGCGTGTCTAACATTTTATTTCAAAAGAGTGACCCCAAGAGAGTATTTGTGCCAAATTTCATGCTTGCATCACCATTTGAACGATTCTCTCAAAATTTTACATATTACATTTATCTGCTCCACTATGTTTAAGGTGGACTGGTTGCGTGGTTTAGACTTGCAGCATTTCTTGAAATGATTCAGTTTCTAGCAGTTGTGACACTGCTGTCCTATCGCTGGACACTTTTCCCGCTTAGCTGCATGGCTACCCCCACAGTTATTGCAGTTAGAGACCGTTCTGGGCGGGGAGAGTGTTTGTGATTTGGGCTGATGCTTTCTGTGTGAAACTGACTTTATGCTGTCAACATTGATTGCTTGTGTGGCTAACGTCTTACTGCTTTCCTCTGTCATTTCATGAATGCGGCAGACGGTTATCGCTTTATTTAGACTCAGGTCACTGTCTCTCGAGAGCGTCTTTATCAAAGCATCACTGGTAATGCCACACACGATTCGGTCACAGATCAGCTCATCAGTCAAATCTCCAACATAGCAGCTCTTAGCTTTAATCCTTAAATCACTGATGAATGACTCGATGCTCTCACCTTGTCTCCGATTTCTTGAATGAAACCTGTGCCTCTCCATGGTTCTGTTGTTTTGGGGGTTGCAGATTTCCCGAAATTTCCTTTTCAAACACTCTGGGTCCTCTCTGGACTCCGCAGGGCTGATAACTGCTCCATTTTCACCCGGTTCGCGCACTTCAGCTGCATAAACGAACGAACGTTCCCGCTCTACGGCTTCCGGTCCCGCTAGATTGAGGGGGACATATGCCTTGGTTCTTGCAGGTTTATCGAAGTGTGCTGCGGCAATAAAGATGTCGTACTCCCTCTCGAACATCCGCCAGCTCTCGGCGACATTCCCATCAAACACAGCAGGGCCTGGTCTGCGAAATCACTCTGCCATTTCAGCGACGTAGCTCCGGCTAGCTTTAGCATTAGCGCTTTCTCCAACACTTTTAGAGCTCGGTGGAATGCAGGGAGGATACTCACGGGCGATGAGTCCGATCACATTCTGACACCATGTAAATAGTTGTTTAAGGAACTTGATAACTTGTTGGGAAGGAGTCTAACTGACGAGACGATAAGTTCTCTTGAACATTTACTATCCAGCCGTAACTGAGGGAACACATATCTCATGGTAGGCATCCAACTTAAAACCAAATCAGTTCTGCCCACGGTTGGTGCAAACACAACACAACACCCAGCAACTACGGTGGCTCTAACAGGTCAAGACAGTTACTTAGCAAATGATCTACAATACCTGCACCGGCAACAGCGCGAGGAAGGGAACGACGGGACCCGGAAGTGACGGAGATGGCCAGCGCAAGAGGGAGGGGAGGCCGCCAACACTCCCTTTTATCGAGTGCCACCATGAGGTCATTGGCTGACAATGCAGCTCATAATGAAGCATGGATGAGACACATCATCCTGCCACAAATAGTAGGGGAAACACTGCACACTGTTAATGTGTTAAGAGCTACAAATAAGCTTTGTTTGGTTGACTCTTTTTGAGATGTTCAAATATCGTTCCTCCTCCACTATTCATTTATACGTAGTCTCCTGCGCAGTCACACTGGCCATTCAAGCCGTGTCATACTCTGGCGCAGTAAATTTTGTTTTATATTCAAGATTCGCTGCTTTTTTTCTGTTTCATAGTAGCGTCATGAAAACCGTACCAATTCCAGCCAGGTTGGTCTTATATTGTACAGATAAGTACATCAGACATTTCACAGGTCCCATCAACTCACCAAGCAGTTGTGGCGAAAACTCCAAAAAACATAGCTGAATGTCGGAGTAGCGTGCGGCAGCCTGGGCGCTTAGGGACCATCATGAAATTTCTATGTCTGAATTTTCAGTTAAGACAATGACAGAAAATATATAAAAAAAACATAAATACGGTCTTTTAAAAAACTTATTATACATCTTGATTGTCGTACATCTTCTTATAAATCAAAAGTCTTCTATCAAATTTCTCAGGTTTATTTTGAAATGGCACTCAGGAATTCCAACCTTCAAACTCCCCTAAAAAAAAATCGCACTTCATATCTATTTTTCAGGTCAGCACTGATCTTTCACAGCCATTATTTTCCAGAAAATCAAGTAAAAATGTCCCAAAAATAATTAGTTAATATTGACCTCATTGGGGAATATTACTCAGTTTAATTTTGAAATAGCTCACAGGAAGTTCAACCTACCCACTCAGTTTCACTCTAAATCTGTTTATGAGGTGGATATCGATCTTACACAACCATCATGTCACAGAAAATCATATAAAAATGTTCAAGGAACAAATGGTATATATTGAGCTCACTGAGGAAATACTACTGGGTTTATTTTGAAATAGCTCAAAGGAAGTTTAACCTACCAACCCGGTTTTATTTGTCATCTATTTCACAACCATCTGACTTCAAAATACAAAACTATTATTGAGTTGTCTGCGAAAGTCATGGCATTAGCCTCTATGTTGAGCAGTTATTAAATCTATTTGTTGTTTTACGTTTGTTACACATTTGATCATTTGCATCTCCAGGGGCTGAAGCCCCCCCTGTTCCTAAATCCTAGTGACGCCCCTGGCCTTTATCTAGATCGTGAACTGTGAAACTTATTAATTAACCCCGTTTATTGTGTGTCAGGAAGATATTATTTTTCAGTTTTCAGTTTAATCCTCTATTATATTGATTTCATGATGGTTGTGTTCATTTTTTTGTGCTTTAAACTTACGACAAACACTTGATTACCAGATTTATGATCAGTTTCTGAACGATCCTCTGTGCCGGTCCTCAGCTCGTCTTTTCTCTCTCATCAAACTCCATTGTGTTTGTGAAGTTTCATGTGAAGTCTGAGCCGCTGCAGCGTCCAATCAGACAGTGATATTCTATATGGGGACATGTCTGTCAGTGAAAAGACTTCTGCAAAACCAGCTCTCGTGTTTCCTCGATCATAGCTCCTCTGATCAGTCTCCTCCATCCTCTCTCCTCTGTCCTCCGCGCACAATTATCGCTTTGGGACAGTCTTTAAAATGGCGACCAAGAAAGTACCTCTGGTGCCACAGAGGAGATAGGACGGAGGAGGCATGAAGTAAACGCATTGAGACACACCCGGAGTCGTTATCTGTGAGCTATATCCTCAACCAAGATTTGAACTGAAGATTTACTTAGTTTTATGTCTGACTTGGCAGTTTCTTATGGCACAACTCTGTTTTTGAATATGATAAATCCTTTCTGCGAAAGCAGCCATTAGGCTGTTAAAGTCCATGCTTCTTTTACTCTCTCTGTGTAGTTCTGTTTTGGATCCTACTGAATAACCGCAAATTACCTTTTGTTCTCCCTCTGTTGGATGATTTTCTGTTGGTAGATTTCCCTCAGTCTAAACCAGTTTGCTGCATCAGAGCACTTAAGGACGTTTGTAACAAACCTAGTGTTCCCCTTTCTGCCAAGGAAACAATTGATCCCAATAAATAAATTGATAAATAAATAAAATAATAAAAAATAGATAAATAAAAATAAACATCTGTTGAATTCTTAGGCATTACTTTTAGACAGTGAACTCTTTTGTCATTCTGGAAAGAGGGTGTAGATCTGACCTCAGTTTCAGGTCAATACTGTGTGACAGTTGGAATGACATTTTTTTTCTATAATGATATCACAGATAGTTCTATTACCTTAAAGGGTAAATTTTTGGCAAATAGCAAACTCGCTCGGTCTGCCCCATCCAATATGGCAATTTTGTAAATACTGCCATGCTGCAAAAACCGCCCCCTGGCTCTACCCCCTCCGCCCCTCTGATAGAACTGACCAATCAGAGCACAAAGGGCTGTGACGTTGCGAGGTTACTGGAGGTCATTCTAGAAACGGAGCGTTTCAACGAGATCTTCAGAATGGCCTAAAATGAGGATATTGAGAACGCTATTGTGGAGCAATGAAGGAACTAAATGACTTGTACTGAGGGCAGAAATGCTTTACAGGCATCCTAGTATGGCATAGTGAAAAGGAGAAACAAGCATGACCCTCTTTAAATTTCTACATAGATGCCGCTCCCCCAGTAGGTTTCGGAGGGATTTTTTATCATTAGTAGTTCGCAGGTGCATTGCTAAAAGAGCTGCAGTCTTTCCCTCAGATTTGCATTCTACAGCATTACTGGAGCTTTAGCTGATAGTCGTGGCTTGTGTCCTCTGGGTAAAAAATGAATAAATAAATGACTTAAAAAGAAATTAAAATAAAAAATAAAATAAATGAATAAAATATATTTAAAAATAAATAAATTCAATAAAATAGGTCTAGAAACAGATCGTAGTTTTGCAATAACAAGGCAATGGTTAATGGCATTTATAAAGGGCATTTTTCTGTTCCTTTCATCAATAGATTACATCGTGGCATCATGTGGTCTTGCGTCATGGGTAATTTTACCCTTCATGCAGCGTATGTGCCAGGCCTCAATAATAAATTACAGATGCTTCATTCTGATTTAAATTCCAGGAGGAAGAATCGAGCAACCTTAAAACTGATTTGGCAAATTGAGTTGTAAAAGTAGGGAAACGTGCACATCCATTGATGAGCTGATTGATTTTAGTGTGGAGACAGGATTTCTGAAATAGTGCTCTGAGCATTCTTGCTTTTTTTCCCCAACAGACTCTTACATACAGTTAAATTTCAACATAGTTGGTGTGCCATTGTTTAAATCTTCAAACGTCCAAATTTGGCCTGTTCTTTGTGGGGTAAAAAAGCTTGATCCATTTATTGTAGTGCCATTTTGTGGAGCTGCAAAACAAAACAGTGTTGCTGATTACACAAGAAGCTTTTTAACAGAACTAAAGGCACTCCAATAACATGGGTTGGAGTTCCAAAATGAAACATTAAAAGTCAATGTTTTTACTTGTGATGCCCCAGCTAGAGCATTCCTAAAATGCAGCAAGTCCTACATTGGCTAAAAAAAGCTGCTAGAGGTGCAGCACTGAAGGACAGTATGTAAGTAACAGAGTGGTCTACAACTACCAGTCTCAAGAAGAGGTCAGTGCTGGATCAGAAGAGGAGTTCAGCCAACAGGCATATCCCAGCCACCAAACTGGATGCTCACCCCTCATCAGTGCACGGTTGCAGAGCATAAAACCGTTTGTGCTGGACTATATGCATGTTGTCTCCCTTGGAGTTGTCAGAAGATTGCTAAACTTTCTAAAGCAGGGACCTAGAGAGTGTAGGCTGTCCTCAAGGCAAATTGGTCAGATTTCAGCTAGACTCCTGTCCCTCCGTGGAAAGCTGCCATGAGATTTTGCCCGACAGCCACAAAGTCTGTCTGATCTGGACAGGTGGAAAGCTACAGAATTCCAGTAGTTTTTACTCCACACAGGACCTGTTGTT
Organism: Halichoeres trimaculatus; assembly: GCF_033239565.1. NCBI lineage: Eukaryota > Metazoa > Chordata > Actinopteri > Labriformes > Labridae > Halichoeres > Halichoeres trimaculatus. Next base: position 11,587,357 of record NW_027437185.1, read on the forward strand.
CTCCAAGGCTCTCTGCAAGACAGTTGTTATAATGACTTTTTGACGCTGTCTGTTGCCATATCTGTACCACTGGACTCTAGTGAGTGTACCCGGATCTTCTCCCTTGGTTACGCAGAAGAGCTTCTGGTGTATTTTTATAAAACCTCAACCAAGCTCTCTGTGACGGCCCTCCTACTAGGGCCTGCTGTCGTCTGTTTGTCTTTCCCGGGTTCTGTCTTGTCTCATCTGTTGCAGGTTGCTGGTGGGCGGGGTTTCAGCGCACCTGGGAGTACCTGGCCAGTCTCCCAGGTGGATTTAAGCCGTGGCGGATCACCTGCTCTCCTTCTCTCTCTCTCTCTCATTCCCTCCAGGCGCTCTGAGCAGCAGCGTGCTTTTCGTTTGGTTGGCTTCGGCCCTCTTTGTGTTTTAGTTTTGCACCTGGACAACATGCCACACACATATTCTCTTCACCCACACCCGACACACTGATCTACTGACGCACACACCTCATCCTTATATTGATCATTTAAACGTTTAAACATTCTTTAAATAAATATTTGTTAAAGTTAAGTTGATCGTGTGCTCCCCCTTTATTTTTGTTGCGACCTCTGAGCCAGGTCGTGACACTCTCCAGCCCAGTCTTCCCATTACATAATGTCAAAGCCCTGATCCACTTGGCTAAAGATGCAAGGAACTTTCAAACATCACTGAATGACATCTCTGCTTTCCCCTTTGAAAACCAACTCCAAAAAAAAAAAAAAAAAGGGTCAGGGGGCGTGTCCTGGCTTGGGGTCCTCAGCTGCACCTGGATGTGACCCTCTGACTTCAAGAGCTCCCCTGCTTCTCTTCATGTCTCCCTCCCTCTCTGACTCTGGCTCTGGTTGTGGCTCTTCCTGGCATAGTGTGTATGCCCTGAAGACTGTCTTCTCCTGTTTTATTCAGCACATACACTCTGACACACACCCAACACTACTGACAACCCCCTAAAATAGATTTACTTCTGTTTAAAATAAAACAGCAGGCTGGGGCCACTACAGAAACTATCTGATGGGGTTACTTTAGCTTTGGAAAGAGGATTAAAATGATCTGTTACTCCCGATGCCCTGAGTCTGCTTCCTCTGGGGTCTTCTTCATCAAGCATGACTACTGTAAAAGGACAAGCCCAGCCAAAGACTGTCTCCATCATCTCTCCTCATGAATCACAGACGTTTGAAGTTTCCTGTCTGCTTCAGCCAGACAATTGGGCGTGGAGCAGTTGTTTGTATCCATAAAAAGGGGCTGACAACTGAATGGTTTCACTCTGCCCATGTCTGTGTAAACACCAAACTAGTTTTCAGATGGCGAGAAGTGTTGTTCATAGATCTGCTTATGAATCTTCAGTGGTCTCCAAAATATGGTCTCCACCTTCCTCTCATTTCAAAGCTTCATATTTAATCTGAAATTCTAATAAACTGTATATGTCACATTAAGAAAGAGCACGTTGTGACATAAATGACAGAAAAGTAAAAGGAGGTTTGAGAAACGGTGCTCTTTGGCTCAGGTTGTAGAAAGTTGAGCTGTTGTGCCACCTTGTGGTCATCAGCTGTTCTGCGTGCAGAGAGGACACCAGAAGTTTACTAGTGCTATATAAAACTCCTCTGACATTGAATTTGACAAAACTTATCTCATTAAATAACAAAAGAAAATTCAAGAGATTATTTTAAATCACTTTGTTCAAAGTCTGAGGTTCACCTACATTGCCTCTATGTTTGCTTCTCTTGCCTTTTCTTTCCTGAGTCATTCTTTGAGGCACAAATGACGTTCTATAAACAAATCAGGTATCTCAGATATGATCAGCTCTGTGTGCATCATCTTGGTATCACAATAAAGGTTACAAAAGTAGCTGTGTAGGAGTTAATACTGATGAAACACAGCAGAAATGAAGAATTTTTATCCTTGCGTAAAAAAATCATTTTATCAAATCAAATCAAACTTAATTTATAAAGCACAGGACTCTTTAGAAATCCACAGAGGACTGAGGAAACGCTATCTTGAATTGAAAATGAGGAAACACTGGAGCTAAAACTAAACTGATTCAATAAATAAATAAATAAAATAAATACAACCATAATAAAATATGACAAAGGTAATAAAATGCTAAAAGTTGATTAAGATAAAACTATTTTAAAACCAAACAATTAAGAAATAAAAAGTGCTAAAACATTAAATAGTGACTCTGAAATCAAAACGGAGTAAACCCCATAAGATGCAGATTAAAAGAATAAAACAAAGTTCAGCTAAAAGCCATATTAAAAAGGTAGGTCTTGAGTTTGCTTTTAAAAATATGAACAGTAGTAGAACAGTTATAGTAAATGTTCTTTTTTTCAAATATAACACAGAAGCCTAAAGATTAAATCAAACTGTGGAACAACACCCAGATGTCACTTGTGAAAAGTGTAAGGCTGTTAAAGGCCCCATTTCCACCAAGCTATAGAGTTTGGTTCGTCTCGGTACGTAATAGCATGACACCATTAGCAGCACGACACAGTGTACCTCGCTAATAAATCCAGCAAAGAAGAAAAACACGACACAGTAAACAAAGAGCAACAATAGAAGATATCCAGCAATTTGCCTTTTTGTGATCCCGGCTCTGATTTTTGTCAATGGAAACTGGTCTTTTAAATAAGACCATGACAAATGAACCAAATTACCAACCCGTACTGTTCCACTTTTTGGGACCCTTCTGTTTGGGTGCGAGAAAAACCGATCCAACCCCAGAATGTGGAGCCTGAAACTTTCTAGCTCTGTTTCCAAAGCTAGAAAGACCACAGTTTGTTGACTGGTTGAAAGAATCGTCATTTAGCGTGTAACAACAGCTGCTGTATTTCTCCTGGCAACACACAGACTTCTGTGAAACAAAGCTTGGTTGCACTTTGTAACAGAGTCACATGCCGATCACAAAGAAGACGAATTGCTGAATGTCTTCATTGTTGCTCTTTGTTTACCGTGTCATGTTTCTCTTCTTCCTTGGATTTATTAGCATGGTACACTGTGTCACACTTCTATTGCGTCATGCTATTATGCAGCTGACTCAGCTATTGGCATCCAGCTTACACATTGCCTACCAAGAAGGGGGCATGGTTGGCTGTGGAAACGCAAACAGGATCAAGCATTACCGATCCAACCCGTATCAAACTGTTTGATCCAAACCGGACCACTTGGTGGAAATGGGGCTTGAGTAAAGCACGGTAAACGGAGGTTTGAGAAAAGAGACGTCTAAAAGTAGAGAAAAGATTAAAGAAATAAATAATACCCCAAGATATTGACATTATCGAGTTCATAGAAATCCACACAAAGGGATTCTGTTTGACTCCAATGGAGGCAAATTTATTCTCAGCAATTGTTGATATTTTAATTAACTGATAAACAGTAATGAACAAGGACAACAAAGGGCATAAAAACTTGAAACTCTCAATTGAGCCACGGTTCTCCTTCAAAACCATCATCCGCCCAGCAGAGCTAGAGGGCTGTAGTGGTTCATATTCATCATCTGTTGAAATAAATACATAAAAATGTTAATGAAATGGCAAATCCACTAACTTACTGCCCCTCTACACACGATCCTGTCCCATGGGTGACCTAAGGTAGGTATTCTTGATGAGCTTCAGCTTTGAGAAAACTCCTCTTCGCTGAGGCCACAGACAGAGCACAGGCGATTCTCAGGACAATCCACGGATTGGGACACAGTTCCTTCAAATGTTTTTGTGGATGAAAGTGAGAAGCTCTAGAGCAGTCACGTCATCAGAGAGCAGGGTTGGCAGGATTTTTGTTTCATCTCCACAGCCAGCTCTTTTCCATCACAGTCACTTTCATCTGCAGAGCTAAATGTCCTACAGAGCTCGTCACACTGGTTGGGCCAAAAAAAATAGGCAGCTGAACATGCAAGTCTGCAGATGAAGGCAGCCCTGCTTCTTCCTGGTCAGGCGTAGCTCCTGAAGAATATGAAGTTCCTGGAGTTTCCTGGTCAGGATGCTCTAAAGACTCCTCTGCTTCCATACCTCCAAAGTATTTTAAAATTGCTCCAGCAAAGACAGAGCTCCTGAGGTTACCAGGCAAACTAGATTATAAGAAGACATTCCTATTACATGAATTACAGTGATGTTGCACTTTATAGAAGTAGTCTGCTTTATATTAAATATTGATTAAATATTGAAGTGTAAAGAGTCCCTTTAAAGCATGTACCCAGTTACAAAGTTGTCAAGGTTTTGGCATTTATTCACATAATGTAGTCAAAGTAATAAAAAAGATAATTCATCCTGTCTCAAAAGTCCAAAACCTTTAACATACATAAGTCGCTTAAATAATAACCAATACTTAGAATTATTTATAAAGCAGCATCACTTGTAGTTACGGGCCTGTAAAATACACTGTAAATTCAATTTAATTACAGAATACTGAGTGATTATAAAGTAAAATTTTGTGGCAGAACGTAAGGTCGGGACCTGAAATTTGGAGCCAAAATTGAAATTTTCAGTTTGGCTGAAATTGCATGAAATATGTGTCCCCCATCGAAGCCCATGCCATCCCAGGTGACAAAAAGGCATCCTGAATCAAGTCTGAGGACTAAAACCTCTGTTTCAGCTTTTCCCAAATTTGCCTCAGAATGTAATGTCTGGACCTGAAATTTGGAGCCAAATTTTGACTTTCCTGTATATGCTGAAATTGCATGAAATATTTTTTCTCCATACAGCCTTCTTTGAACATTAAGAAGTGGAGGGTGAGATTCAGGCAGAGGGATGGAGTGGTTTCAACTAGACTGAGGCTGGGACACTGTGGACTTGCAGGATGTCTAAAATGATTGGGAAAGCATCCAGATGAGTTGTGTGAGTGTGGCAGTGTTGAAACAGTGTGTCATGTTGTAATAAAGTGCAACAAATATAACAGAGAAAGGAGACAGCTGTACAAAGAGCTTTCTGATTTAGGATTGTCGGTACTCTCTCTTAATTCCATTTTTAGAACCGATCAGAACATTCAGGGCGTTGCAAAAGCAGTTTTAAAGTTCCTCCACAGATCAGGTCTTTATGTGAAAATATAAAATAATTAATTAACCCAACCTGTGGAGGGCAGCATTACGCTTCCTTGCATACAGCCTACCGGAACCTGTTTAGAAGAAGGAGTGTGTCTCGAAAAGCGTATCGGTGTAGTTTGACTCTACGTCCGGCCCGTAGTTCCATAGTTATCGATGCGGAAGTGTATTTGAGTGGTAGCATCTTTGTATTATTGTGCTTTGATCTAAATGAAGACAACACACTGCATACATGAAGTTTACTTTAATTGAGACACAGGGCTTTAAATTGTGTTCTGTTATATTATTTATCTGAAATGGGACGTTTTGGCGGTCTGTTTGCTGTTTGTCGGTAACCCATTCGTAGAGCGTCTTGTCAAGTGTCAAATAGTTCGAAGACATCCGACAAAGTGTTCGTCAGGCAGCAAGATGAAGATACGGACGTCTGTTTTTGCCTCCTTTATTTTGATATTTGAAGTAATTGGAATTGCCCTATTTCTTCGTGGATTTTTTCCTGTACCTGTCAAGTCTTCCCTCTCATCAAAGAACAAGCTGTCAGACCTCCCCGCAGAGCCACTGACAGGTAAACTCACAGCAACGCCAGGCTCTCACTCACCTGCGCTTCTTTGCCAGTATCTGTCTGCCTTGTTGATGTAAAACTCAACTTCATTTTCTTTCATTTCAGGAACCTCTCCTAACACCACCCGCCTTCCCCAGCCCCTCTTTAAAAGGGTTGTTATCATGTTAGTAGATGCCCTTAGAGAGGACTTTATGTTTGGTCCCGATGGTCGCAAGTTCATGCCTTACACCAGACATATGGTGGAGAGAGGCTCATGTCACAGTTATGTAGCCAAGGCAAGACCCCCTACAGTCACTATGCCCAGGATCAAGGTAAGTTGTCTGTCGTCATGATGTTCATGTTTTAGTGACTATGTTTTTCAACCCAACTGTAGTCTCTAGTCTTTGAGCCCTTCATTTAGCAGAGTGCCTGTGCATTAAAAACCTGATGTTCAAACTAGTCTGAAAAGCAACAGTACTTTAGAATATGAATGGCATAATAATGGTAGTCATGATAATGACTTTATTTAAATATTATCATTCTGAAAGCATGGGTTTGCACAATCAAGACTTATTTGAAAAAAAAAGAAAAGCCCTACAACAAAATAATGAGGAAGATGAAAAACACAACAACAGATAATCCAACCAGCAATTAACCAATCAAACATATGCACCGTTACACAGAAGTTTTAGCCAACATAAGTAATCCATATGTAAATCATAAGATGAAGTATAAGGGCCCAACAACAGAAGAAGAGTAGCCAGGCAGCCCAAAACTCACCAACTTTGACCAAGGGGACCAAAGAGGAAGAGGAAGTAAAAAGATGCATAAAGAAAAATTATTACTGAAACTTCTTGGCCTTATAGGTGTCATGAATACAGAATCTTAAGAAAGAATACACAACTGTGAATCATAATTTATGCTCAAAAAATGAACAATAATAACAAAATACAGGCCTATTGATTATTCTGAACTTAAAAGTATCAAAATAAAGCATAATCACAAACAAAGGATCATTTTCTCCTTATTCCTTTATCAGAGCTTTAAGTTGACCACTGCACTGCTTTAGAGTTCAACACCCATACTGGTGGAGGTGTGTGGGTGTGAACACACAAAGGGTATTACTCTTAGGAGTAGGGACTCATAAAGGTAAAGAAACTCTAAATAATACACAGTGTGTTCACTGAATTATAAGAGAATCAGTGGTATGTAGCTGCCTGTAGAAGGATAAACATGAGTAGTTTTTATTGTCGTATGTTAATATTGAATATTAAATATTGAATATTGAAGGTCAGTGATAATGAAACGAAGAGATGTTGGGTTAAAGCTGTGGGCGATTGAGGCAGAGGGACAGATGTTCCACCAGTAATCCAAGGATTAACAGGGTGATGCAGTGGTGATAGAGAAAAGAGGCCTCAAGGATAAACAGATTTGGGCACCAAGCTTACTGCAAGATTTATTCATGGTTCAAGATTTAGAAGGAAATTACAAATTAAATCTTTATGATTAAGATCATTTATCAAGTCAGAAATGGTTCATGGTTCACATGGCGTCTACAGTGCAGTTTGTGGACATTGAGGATGAGAGAAGCTGATTGTTTTACTATTATTTTACTGCATCCACAGGCTCTAACCACTGGCAGCATCCCAGGATTCATTGATGTGGTAATGAACCTGAATTCTCCAGCACTGCTGGAGGACAACCTGATCTGGCAGGCCAAGACAGCAGGAAAGAGGATGGTGTTCTATGGGGATGACACCTGGGTGCGCCTCTTCCCGAAACACTTCATGGAGTATGATGGGACCACATCCTTCTTCGTGTCTGATTACACTGAGGTATATAGGTGTGGTGCAGCTTTATGCTGATGTTAATAACAGAAATAATGCACTCATCTGGTGTCTGTTGAGGTGCAAGTATCTTAAAACTCGACTGAGAGTTGTCGAACAGGATCATAAAACCCTGTTTCCACACTTCAGCCACAAAGTTGAACTTTCAACAGAAAGTGTTGAGGCAGTTTAACACTGAGTGTGAGCTGTGTGAATGTTCTTTATTCAAAAAATTACTCAAGAAAGCAAAACTTAAATGTGACCCAAACAATTGAAATTTCAGCTTAAAAAGTTCTCCCCCCTCTTTGATTTTTAAAGATAATATTTGCTTTTATTCATAGTCATTAAAACCCTCAGACGAATAATACATTAATGTGTGCTTAAGTTTTTACAGGGTGCTGTGGTACAATAAGGAATTATAAATCATAATCTAACTAGAAAATCACTCAGAGAGCACAGACCTCCACCAAGCACATTGTGATTGTCACCAACACTTTAGTCCTACTTTAATGTTATACTCCCTTTCAGCAGACTGTCTGCTACAATTTGGTGTTAGTGGCAGGTTTGTACAATAATTTATTACCTGAAGTGTTGAAAATTATGATGACCCAGTACATATTTCATATTCCAGATCTTAGTATCCAGAATATTGGCAGGATATGGATCGTACTTTTACATCTGTCAGAAATTATGGTGACCTTGTCTTGTATTGTTTTGCAAAGCAATCCGACCATTTATGGTGGAGTTATATACACATATGGTGAAAACAGCCCTATCTCCCAATGATAAAGAATCCTTTAGAAAAATCCTGGGTCCAGATGGTGATCCAGATCACCTCCAAAATGTTATCACTTCCTCCTTATCCCATTCTGAACATTTCTTGAAAATTTCATCAAGATCTGTTTGTTACTTTTTGAGTTATGTTGTTTACAGACAAACAAACAGACAAAATCCTCCAAAAATATAACCTTCTTGGCAGAGGTAACAAAATAAACAAAGCACAAACTTTGCATGTAAAACCAAGTTGTTGTCGTATTCTCATTGAGCATAGCGCTGTGTAATAATGTCTGGAAAGTTGTCAGGATGTGCATTAAAATGGACCACGATGTAACAAAACATATACTGTATTTTAGAATCATGCTTTTACAGCAGGTGCCAAATCATTCTAAATGAAGAGCTCCTCATAGAGACATCTTCCTGACCCCATTTTGGAGGGGTCTGGGGGGGCTCCAGGGCTCTAGGCTCTGCCCCACCCCCAACTTCCTGCAATACCAGCCTCTTTAACACTTCCCCACTGGTGCCACTATTTACCCCCCACACACTCAAAGAAGTAAAAAAAAAAACACTAGGAAACATTTTTTTTGAAATACCATCACTTATAGAACTCTGATAATGACGATTTGATGATAGATAAACATTAACAACAGGAAGAAAAATGAATGTGATGAGCAGCTCATTCAGTCCTTTGAAATCCCCTAAACTCATTTCCCAGCTCATAGCTCCACATAACACAAAATCACAATACCTCTCACTCACGCTCAGTTCTTTAGTGTGTGTGTGTGTGTGTGTGAGTGTGTGAGTATGAGAGAGTTAAACAGACAGGGCGGCAGACCCATGAAAACCTCCCCACACAAAAGGTTTCAGAAACTTCAGCATCTACATGGATTCATGTGAAAGCAGATCAGAAATTAAAAGCACAGAGATGATGTCGCTCAAAATTACTGGTTATCAATGACAATGTACACAATGTGCCCCGCAACATATGTCAAAGTTATTGTAAATTTGCAGCACAGTGTTGGAAATATTAACCTTAATAAATTAAAATTAGAAATCCTGTTAATCAGTCAATATCTGTCTCTTAAATTTTCTTTGTTATAGGTTGACAACAACGTGACCCGTCACTTGGACAGCACCCTCAAAAGAGATGACTGGGACATTTTGATCCTTCACTACCTCGGCCTGGACCACATTGGTCACATCAGCGGACCGCACAGCTCCCTCATCCAGCCCAAACTGATGGAGATGGATGACATCCTGAAGAAGATTCACAGTGCCCTCATTTCTAAGGTAACTCTCCCTAAATATTCATTAATGCAGCGTAGTGTCTGCATGATTTGATTTGCAATTTCATTAATCGTTATTTGGTTTATTTCCATCATGAAATATGTTGAAGTTTGTTTTTATTGTTGTTTTCATTTAATCAATCTGCTGCTTATAAAACTGATCTATAGCTCAAACACTGCATAAGTCTCAACTCTGTATTTTTCATAGACAGTGTGCCAAATCACTTCATCATAAAGTATTTTAGAATGATTTCAATGAGGGAACTCAAAGTGAGACTGTGAAATCTGAGGAGAGCTTGGCAATAAATCTCTTTAGCTTTTTAATCTTTAAATGAAAGATTCCTGTTGGCACTTAAACTTCTTTTTCTGAAGATTAGTGGACCTTTAATCATCGTATTGAAAAATAAAGAGCATAAATACAAACTTGAAAAGGCCAGGATTGAACAGCTGTAAATTGTTGGGCTGTTTCAAAATCTATGCCTTCTTTTTCTTAATTAAAAACAAGGCACAGATTTAAGATTTGTGACTTGTAGATTTATGTACAAAATACAACCAGCATTATTTAAAAAATCAGGTCTCAATATATCAGTGCTGTTAAGACAGATCGAAAAGTTAGAAATATTTATTATTCATTGTATTCAGGTTACTTTGACATATCTTTAAAAATAATTAATCAGAGTTGATTTTATGTGTTTTTTGTCTGCCACTTCTTTAGCTATTGAAATTTATTCAAGTCAAAATGGCATCACAAATTTGGAAAGACAAAGAAAGAAAAGATAAGGTTGACTGATCATTGTCTACAGCAGTAATGCTGAATCTGGCCATCAGTTGTCTGTTACTAGTCTGGAGAAGTTTAAATTATTTAAATCTCAAAGCTTTGTGATTTCTTTCCTCATAAACATATTTGGGAAATCCGTTTCTCTATTTTTTATTTGTAGGAGGCAGAGGGATCCTTGCCCTACCTGCTTGTGCTGTGTGGAGACCATGGCATGTCTGAGACTGGGAGCCATGGAGGCTCGTCAGAACCAGAAGTCAACACACCTCTGGTGCTCATAAGTCCAGCCTTCAAAAGAAAAGGTACAGTGTCAGCCACAACATGTCAACAAAAAGATGGGCGAAAAAAAGGAGATATTGAAGCTCCTAATGTAGATTACAAGGTTTAATCTAATCCAGGTTTTATGTTGTGGTGATGTGAGGTCTTTCTGATGGTGGACATTTGAATAACAACTTAAGTGGAATTCAGAATCATATTAAAAAAATTAAAAAAGATGCCAACATCCAACTCTTGCAGGGCTCTACTGCTTTTTAACTTGTTCTCCTGCTGTTCTTCTGATTTATAATTTTCCCTGATTTTCTCCTGGGTGATCAGGTTGATACCAGTTTAGAAGAAGGAGAAGAAGATACACTTTATAAATCCCCTTGAGGGAAATTCTGTTTTTACACTCTAAATCATGCTATACACACACACACACACACACACACACAAAACACGCAGAAAAAGCATTTTTTGCACAGAAACATGCAATAATTAGAGAGGTCAGACTGATGGTGCTGCACTCTTGATGTGCACCTGAGCCGTTGGGGGCTTTGGTGCCTTGCTCAAGGGCTACTGACAGTGCTCAGGAATGTAAGCCAACACTTCCTCAGCTATCAGCTCAATTCCCAATTTTGGTCTGTGCCTGGGCCAGCGATCCCCAAACCAAGTCTCTACCGACTGAGCCACTGCCGCCCCCAGTTAAAGGCTTGTTCAAAAGTACTGTGTAGGATAAGTGTCATCTGACCTGGCAACACAACTTGGCAGCGACAACCATGAGAAAATCACTACCTAGGGCATGCAAGATATGCAAGCATCACTCAACATCACTCCTAAAGGTTGCTGTCAGAGATGCCTGAATCAGGCTGGAAGAAGAGATATGCCTTCAAATTTCAATTCAACTTGATGCGAGTCACTTCCTTTTGCTGCAAGCTGTGTAGATATTTAACACATATTTTGAAAGGTTTGTAGGTCAGACTCCAGCAGAGAACACTGAGGGAAAAATTATGTTGGCAGGCATGTTAACTTGCCTGGGTCTAATGTTGGCAGGGATAGAAAAAAAACCATCAATTTTCAATGTGTTGAACTATTCTTAAACCATTTTTTTACAAACCAGATACATTTTACAATACTATAACCACCTGAGATGTTTGTGGACATTAAAATGTTCAGTTTGGATGCAGTCAGAGTCCTGATCAGCATGTTTCACACAGTGAGGATGACTGGTCAATAAAAGCTCAGCTGTTGTGTTTCTTCCTTAGAGGTTCCTATACTTGGTTGGTATTCACTTTTTGTCTCTACCTCCTATTTATTAGAAAATACTCCAGTGATGAGTTCTGACATGATGTATATTTGGAGCTGTAGCCCATGCAGTTGTGATCTAGGAGCTGTGGTCTCTTTCGCTAAACCAAGACACGTATTTCACTTGGTAATAAAACTGCAAATACCCCTGAGGTCAGCGCAGTTTGCAGTATAATAAAGGAGACACTGTGAAAGCAATCTGATAGGTGTCTAATTCACATTGTAGCTCTTAAAGTTTATTGGTTATGGGATCAATACATCATAAAATACCTTGTATAGAAAATAGAGCAACACCTTTGTGTAAGGACTAAACAAACACCTTAATGTTTATCAATAAACAGTCTCTAAATTTTAAAACAACAAATGAATAAATGAGCGGTGCGATAATGGTCACTGTAAAAACAGAAGTAAATAAAGTAAAATGTGAAGTTTTGACTTTGAGTTAGTTATGTGAGGCAACACATAAACGGAAGTAGACTATGAATGGGTTAAATTTTGATGGGATGGTCCAAAATATTGAGTTAGGTAATAATTCATTTGTGATGTCAGAGCTTTTTCAATCACAGCAACCACAGTTTGAATGCTCTTACTCTTAAATCTTCCTCAGAGGTGGTCCAGACTCACAGCTCCAGGCAGGTGGTCTCAAACAGACTGCACCAGCTTGAAGCCAGAGGTGATGATTTACAGACTCTGGGTCCACTATAATGAACCGTGTAAAAATTCAGGAGTCAAATGATTTCAGAACCATTTTAAATCAGAATGTCAGGCATGCTGGGTTGGGCTGTGTGAAAGATGAAGCTCAGATGAATATCTTGGTTTGAAAAAATAAAATAAAAGAGGCAAAACATTTTTAATCTAACAAGAGAAGACAGCACAGCGCTGGACTCACATCCTGACAAGATTGGAATGTAAATTAAAAAAGGAAAAAGTCTGTAACACTGAGAGAAAATGTAAACAATGAACTCAAAGTAATTACACTGAAATCTAAGCAAATCTTTGTGTCTTATTTCAAGTTTAAATATTAAGGCTTTATTAGACTAAATATGAGACTCATTCAAGGAAACCTTTTCTTGCTCCATTCCAGTTTTTTAGGCTTAATTTTTGTCTTAACATCTTGGAATAAGACATTTTTCTTGACTTTTCCAGTGAATGTGGCTCATTCTAAGTCTGTTTTTACAAAAAAATAAGACAAACAGTTGCTTAGATTTTAGTTTTTGCTGTGTAACGGGGGAGTTTCTGTGTGACTGCCGTGTACCACAGGTGTAGTAGATCCTCACTGTTTCTTTGTGTGATTTTTTGATTCTGTGGCACCAGCTGGGATGGAGAAGCCTGGGGTGGTGGAACAAGTTGATCTGACTCCCACTTTGGCCCTCGGACTCGGCCTCCCCATATCTCAAAACAACGTGGGTCGCATCATCCCTGCTGTAGTGGAGGAAACAACACTCCGAGACCAGCTACGCTTCCTGCATCTGAACGGCCACCAGCTCAGCTGCCTGCTCAAAGACAGCATGCCAGGCTACGACAAAGGTACGTCACAAATATACCACATCCAACCTCAGACTCTTTAAAAGTAGAAAGCCAGGACTGTCTGTGAAAGATAATCATTAAGCTGTAGAGCTGCCAGCTGCTCACAGCATTAGTGAACACAGCATCGTGACAGTGTGTGGTTGGAAAACGATGAGCAGCTCATTCAGTAACCAATAGTTAATCCCCCACTGACAGAAATGTGGTTTTATTCAACCTGACACCCCTCAAAAACTGTTCCCTGTTTTAAAAACTCATAATCCTCTAAAGTAACTTCCCTCTGAGGTTATACCCCTCCTCTCTTTCATAAAACACTTTGAATATGTCCTGGCACTGGATAGTTCCTCTCTTTAAATATTTTCAAGCAGTTTTAAAGTCCTCAAGAATTTGGACTTATAAATACTACCAAGTTGAACCTTATCCAACTCATCATGTGCATCTCTATCAGAGGTGTCAAGTAACTAAAAATACTTTTTTACCTTACTTAAGTCAAAATTTGGGGTATCTTTACTTTACTTGAGTAATCATCTTTTAGCCGACTTTTTACTTCTACTCCTTTCATTTTTAGGCAAATATTTGTACTTTCTACTCCACACGTTTTAAAAATAGCCTTGTTACTCATGTTTCATTCCAGCTTATCATTGTTCAAACAGACACACAGCAAAAAAAGTAAATCCTATCCTAAAATTGCTAAAATTGCATCATTCGGAAAGAGACAATTTGATTGTGTATGGGTGAGATGTATAAACGTAGAACCATCTCAAAATCTTATTGGTTTGTACTTGATCCTTCACACCTGCACTGCCCCTGTGGCACAGTCTAAGCTTTTGACCCCAACCGCATTTTTCCACCCTGTAAGTTACTTTTACTTTTATACTTTAAGTAGTTTTGAAACCAGTACTTTCACACTTTTACTTAAGTAAAAAGCTTCGACTTCTACAAAAGTCTGTTTAAACCCTAGTATCTAAGCTTCTACTTGAGTAATGAATGTGAATACTTTTGACACCTCTGATCTCTGTATGTGTAAAATAATTATTTAACTTTATATAATATTTTTATCATGTATTTGAAACTCTAGCTTGGTGTTTCTGACAAAAAAATGAGAAGTTTTCCTCAGAAAAAAACCTCATGCTCAAAGATTATCGAGCAAACATTTCAGTAAACTCACATGGTCAGGAAGTGCAGGAAAAGTGTGTCTTGTGGAAACAATAACTCTCCTGATTATTCCAACTGAAATTATGTTGAACACAATAATGAGAGGTTGTTGTGTAGTGGTTTTCTTTTATCATCTAAAACTCTTATGTACGTATTATGTAGTGACAGTGCTTCCAGCAATATAAAGCTAATAAAATAAACCAGAGGGATGCTGAGGTCAGGCATGAGGCCATGGAGGTCTGCAGATGCTGACATTATCTGAGTGCCACGCTCAGGAGAGAGATGAAGCTTAAATTTCTCATTCATTCATTTGTTAATTCAGCGCTGGCTGCCTCATTTTAAACTGTTTCAATCTCTTTATTGTACTTCTTCTTGTACAGGCACCTTGGAGAACCGTTGACTTACTCACACATTTAGAAAAATGAAACGTGGCCCGGGCTGGGTTGATATTGTGTGATTCATGCCTGTGGCTTAAGGTTGTAATAATTCTACCAACCTCTCTGTCTGGCACAGCCACAGTCACCATTTATCACCCGTACGCTTCTGAGAGTGGAGCCACGCTGCAAAGTGTGTATGTGTGTGAGTGTGTGTGTGTGTGTGTGTGTGTGTGTGTGTGTGTGTGTGTGTGTGTGTGTGTGTGTTTGTGTGTGTGTGTGTGTGTGTGTGTGTGTGTGTGTGTGTGTGTGTGTGTGTGTGTGTGTGTGTGTGTGTGTGTGTGTGTGGGTCACTGATGTATGAAACAAATCAAACTCCCCATGCTTTGTACTCCAATTGGCTCCTTGCGCGCCAAAGTGAAAACAGGGATTATTTCAACTGCTGATTATAACTATATTCATGAGTGTGAGTTGCAGAAAATAATAGTGACAAATCACTCTTTTTGGGGACTAAATGGAACTAAACACGGACGTTTAATTTCACTGTGGTGAAGATAAAACAGAAAGAGCTTAAATTCTTAAAAGAAAAATCCCCTTTCAAACGTGAAACATGCAGTCAGGTGGTTGATGAAGTCAAACAGGATCACATAAGTGAAACACAGTATTCGTCTCCCAATAAGTCGTGTCATCCTGACTAGTATTTGATGATGTATCAGTATCACATTTATCTGCTGCTACAACAGGAAACCAAGACGATATTTTAATGACAAAGTAAAGATGTCCTCTGTATTTTGACAAATTGATTTTAACAGCTGCTGAAGTTCCACCTGAAAGTTTAAAAGATTATCACAGTAATGGAAACTCTCTGATTACCCGTGTCGCTCCATCCTGTCCCTCTCTGATCCAGATGAAGGATTCGAGCAGTTCCGCGTGGCAGAAAAGGCTCATGGGAACTGGATGAAGCTTTACCTGGAGGGCAACACGTCAGAAGTGCTATCAAATGTCGGGAAAAAGGTCCTGAAGCAGTATCTGGAGGCCCTCGCTGCCATGAGCTCAGCCCTCAGCAAACAGCTGGGCAAGTACGACATGTACTCCATGATAGCAGGCATGGTGTTCGTGTTTCAGGTGAGCACAAGTGGTCTCATTTGTTCTGAGGAGTCTAAATAATGAGAAAAAAGACGCTGTCAGTTCTTTTTGATGAACTCAAGAGGAAAGTGTCACAGTCATAAGAAAAGCATTTATATTCAGAGGTTTTCTTCATGAACGATGATACACTTTTGACTTCGCAATCATTATGTCACACTGTGAAGAATTTTGTTTTTTATCTTATAAACAAACCATGACAGTTTTCTGTGACTGTTTAAAATGAACAGTTTTTTAATCCTGTATCTTTCTCTCTGTCCCTCTGCTCCTCCCTGTCTCCTGGTTTTAAAGCTCCTCTTAGTTATTCTGCTGGCCATGCCCGAGGCCCTAAGTGGTGAAGCAGCAGTTGACCTCCCGATCCTCTCGTCCCTCCTCTCTCTGCCTTTCTACCTCCTGTGCCTGCTGCTGGCCTCGGTGCACGTCTTGGTGTGCACATCCGCAGAGAGCTCCTGTTACTTCTGCAGCCTCTCCTGGGGTCTGGTGTTTGCTGCTGTGGCCTTCTCCTCAGCCATGTTCTGTACTCTGGTCTCTATGATCACAAGGTATCTTACTCCAGGAGTAAAGATCCCTGGCAAGGTGAGGCTGTGCGCTGTTGACTGTCTGCTTGAGCTGAAAGTTGTCAGTGACAGAGATGAAAAATGGTTAAAAACAATGTGATACAGAATAACTTCACCACCATGCTTTAAAAACAACCACAATAAAAGGTCAAAACAGAGGCAGAGGCCTCTCTTAGGGCTTTTCCAGAGGGGTGGCATCAGAGGACATATGTGTCCCTTTTTGTATTTGTGTGTTTCTCTGCAGATTCATGAGTGAAGACTCAGTGGGGATTAGTTACTTGTTAAAAAAGGCAATCTTTTACAAATCTAAATGTGCTAAGGAAATAATAAGGCAGCTGTAAATGTACCTGGGCTGTCTGCCCAGATAGACTCTAAAAGAAGAAAAGATAAAAAGTACAAGAGAGAAATAAAAATCAGATGAAATCGATCCAGCTATCTCTGTACAGATAACTTACAAGACTTTCAAAATTCACAAGAGAAAAAATTGACTATATCTGCCGGAGCAGAGGGGAACGGCTGGTTTTAGTCTTTTGAACTCACTTTGAGTGCCTGAGCAAAGATGCCAAAGCTTTTGCTGATGCAGTTTTAAGTCATTGTAATGACTATGTGCAGTCCATTGAGATCCGAAGAAAACAGAAAGTATGTAAATGCAAAATCCATCTTTGTCTATTTCCTAAGACAGCTCTGAGCAGCTCTGAGCAGACTAAGTAATGTCTCTTAGGGATGAGACTCTTATTTTTATTATTTTAGCTGGATGACATTTTGAAAAGGCTTTACCAGATATTACAAAGTGAAGATTCACCATAAAGAGACAGATCATGTATGAAAATGTATGATAACAAGAAGTTCAAGATCATATATGTTCCATTGTTGTACTATAAGTACTTATTTTTTCTTATTCCAGGACACAGTTGAATATTTATTGCTCCAAATGTTGTGACACGCATATCTAAAAGCTGATCCTTGCAACTGCTTTTCTGTATCACTTTTTTTGATACATATTGATTCATTTATTTATACAGACCAAAAAAAGGAGATAATAACTAGAAAAGCACTCAGAGAGCGCAGACCTCCTCCAAGCATATTGTGATTGTCACCAACACTTTAGTCCTACTTTAATGTTATACTCCCTTTCAGCAGACTGTCTGCTACAATTTGGTGTTAGTTGCAGGTTTGTACAATAATTTGTTTCCTGACAGTGTTGAAAATAATGATGACCCAGTACATATTTCATATTCTGGATCTTAGTATCCAGAATATTGCCAGGATCTTGATCATACTTTTACATCTGTCAGAAATTATGGTGACCTTGTCTTGCATTGTTTTGCAAAGCAATCTGACCATTTATCATGGGGTTATATACACATATGGTGAAAATGGCTCTATCTCACTATAATAAAGAATCCTTAAAAAAAGTCCTGGATCCAGACGGTGATCTAGATCACCACCAAAATTGATTCACTTCCTCCTTATCCCATTTTAAACATTTCCTGAAAATTTCACCAAGAACTGCTGGTTAGTTTTAGAGTTGTGTTGTTCACAGACAAACAGACAGACAAACTTTGCCAAACACATAACCCCCTTGGCGGAGGTAATAAGGGAGGAGGAGAACAAATTAATAGGGGAAGAATAAAATTATATGTAAAAATCATGGTAGATAAAAAAAAGAAGAAAAATGCACCACTCCTCATTCCAGGCAAACATCCTTTAACATAACCATGCAGAAGGATTTGGAGCTGTGCAGAAAGCAGCACTTTTCTTGCTGTCTCTTTCGTCCCATGGTTTAGCAAGTGAGTCGCACTATTAAGCATGTTGCTTCTAGCGTCTTCACTGTGCAACCAGCTAGTTACCCCTGTGTAATAAAGTGTCAAGCCTATGACAGAACGATTTTTGAATTTCAGTGTAAGGGGAGAAAGTGGGTGAGAGAAGAAAAATGATCCCAAATCTCTCTGATAAACTGAAGGCAGCCATTTCCCAGAACTGGAGAACTTTGATAACGAGCAGTTGTGTAGGTTCAGACCTACGGATGAATGTTGAAGGTGCATCCATTGATGACATAGACCACTAGAGGAGAGCTTTAGGCTGCTCTCTGCTGCCCCTTCCCACTCTACAACATTGGGACAGCACTCTGCAAAGTGTTTCCCTGATAAGAGTGTCTGCTATGAACAATCTCACTGATGTAGCTGAGTACTTTCAGTGACTATTAAGTTCAGGGGTTAAGAACATTTAAAGAGTGTGACTGGATGAGTTCTTTCAAACACTTCAGTGGTTTTACCCACAAATCTGGCTGAGTGGAATAGTTTGAACAGTCAGTGAAGTACAGAGGATGGGAGGTGAAAGAAGACTGTGTAGTTAAGAGTGTGTGGTTAGAGTAGGAACATCTCAAGAGTCATTTATGAACTGAGAGAAGTTAAAACAGTCTGAGGTTTTTCACAGTTAGGCTCTCATCCAACATGATCTGTAAGTTTCTTTTTCTTGAGAGTAACTTCTTCCTGAATAAACTGCTCTGAACGTGGATCAAGAGGTTCCTTGCTTTGAGTGTGTCTTCCTTTTCCTCTCTTTCACAGTCGTCCTTCAGGAGCAGTGACTGGTCCCTTTCAGAGCTCGATGTTTTACTGCTGGCTGGCACACTCGGACATACTCTTAGTTTGGCGGCCAGCAGCTTCGTGGAGGAGGAGCACCAAACCTGGTACTTTCTGCTCAACACCCTCTGCCTCGCTGTCTTCCAGGACGTCTGCCGCAAGTACTTCAGAGAAAAGAGAGACAGCTCTGATGGCGACGATCTCACCCCCCTTTTTAAAGACAGTCACTCCTCTGTTCATCAAAAGACAGATATGTGGTCAGAGAAATGGCTAGCATTAGCCACACCACCTTTCACTCTGGTCTGCTGCAGACTGCTGCGCTCTCTGAATCAGACCGGGGTGCAGTGGGCTCATCTTCCTGACGTGGGACACTGGCTAAACAGGTTTGTTCTTGCGGTATTTACAACAGTTTTTATACAGTGTAGTAGTGCTCAGTGACATTTTGAACTAAGCTCAAAGCATCATGATCATGCAGCAGTGATAGATTCTCTGATACAGCACAGTTTAGGAGCTCAACATCTCTGTGTTCACCTTAAATCACCCTGAGACCATCTGAGGCTTTAGACCAACAAATGAGGAATCTGTGGGTTGCTATGCATGATGTCAACAAAAGTCCCTGCCTGATTTGTAAAACCACAAATTCTTGGAAAAAAAGGTATCAGTTTGTAACAGCACACTAGTTTTTCTCTCCTTGTGGAACTGAAGCCTACGCTTGTTTTCATGGCTGGTGCAGTGAAATGGCTCCTGTGATTGCTCTGACTGTTGTAAAACAGTTCAGTCCCAGTTAATCTGTGGCCATTTCACAGCTTTAACTGCAAATAGAAGTAGAAGAAGGTTTTCTCTCTACATGCATCACAATGTGAAATACCCAGGTGTGGTGTTGGGCTTTTTGTACCCTGGGCAGTATCACCTTTTCCTCCACACCACACTGCATGTTTGAATAATGAGACCTGGCGTTGCACTTTGCTCCATGTTGTCTCAGAGAACCACCACTGCTGTCTGATCCAGCTCACGGCTTGGTGCTTCTTTTCAGCTCTGATTTGTCAGCACACTAACGTGCTGAAAACAAGAAGAGAGGAAGCTCAGTATTAATAACACAGACTCTATGACACTCTATGTCACACTTTTACTATGCAGGAAAAACCATATCCATTTTTTATGTGCTGCATCAACATATGAGCTCTTCCAGCTCACGTCTCCATCATGCTCGGTCATCTGTCACCAATACTAATGGGTAAACAACTCATAAATCAGTTTTTTTTAGCACTTTAAATCTACCCAAAGACGCTTTAAAAAAGACAAGAGAACAAAGATAAATCCATAACATGGATAACAAAAACAGAAAAGAGAGGTTTTGATGGTAGCAGTCAGGTCTTGAAAGCGGTCTTGAAAAGGTGGGTTTGAGTTAATTTTTGAAAGAGGAATGAATCTGAATTATGAATGTTAGGAGGAAAGGAGTACCAGAGGGTTGAGGCAGCAGTAGAGAAGGCTACTGCCAACAGTGCGGTGCTCCATCCTGGTGATGGGGGTCAGGAGGTTGGCGTCCAAAGATCTTAGCTGGCGGATGGGGGAGTGACGTTAGAGGAGGTCTGCAAGGTTACTGAGCTTTGTAGGTGGTGGGAAGGAGCTTAGAGATGACTGTGCTGGACAGGGAGCCAGTGGCGGGGTTGAAGGATTGGGCTGGGACGATCTCTTCTCTCGATTCGATCCTATTACGATTCTTGAGGTGCCAATTTGATTCTTCACTGTAAACAATTTTTGCCATAGAGTTTGCTTTTTTAACACCAGACCATGTGAAAAAGTTAAATGGTACTGATAATGTCTACAGACTATACCAGGACACATATTTCCACATAAAATGCAGATCACGTGAGTCAGAGAGAAACATGTCACCCTCTGCTGGAGAAAAGTGGTTTTTTTTTTTCCAATTCAGTTTTTAAACAAAGACTGAAGAATTTGAATTTGAATTGGAAAAAAAATATTTTTTTTTGGCAAAGAATCCTGATTTTCAAACAAAGAAATCCCAATACTGATTTTTGTTTTTTTCTCCCACCCCGATTGAAGGATGGGTGTGATGTACTCACTGGAGGGGGAGTGGGTAAGTAATTGGGCAATAGAGTGTTGTATATACTGTAGTTTATGTCAATCGGTGGAGGCGAGGCTGTAAAGAATACTTTTACAATAGTCCAGTCTCAAAGTTACGAAAGCATTAATGAGTGTTTCAACAGTGGAGAAGGAGAGGGTTGGGCAAACATGTGCAATATTGCAAAAGTGGAATAAGGATGTATTGGTCAAGTTCCGGATGTGAGATTTGAAGGAGAGAGTTGTTTCCAGGTTGATGCTGAGGTTTCAGACAGAGGAGGAGGGGCTGACTGTATGTACATCAGTGAGGAGAGTAAAGTCCTGGAAAGAGAGGGGGTTATGGGCCTATGATAATGAGTTCAGATTTGTTGCAGTTGAGTTTGAGGAAAATGCTGTTCATCCAGGTCTTCATGTCAATGAGGCAGGAGTGATGGTTTTCATGGAAATGTAGATTTGGGTATCGTCGGCGTAGCAGTTGTAGTCTGTGACTATATGCAGGTAGCTGTTGAGTCATAATCACTTTTGATAAATAAAATTCAACCTGCCAAACTGGTTTGAGGGAGTGAATGTCTTACCCATCATCTGCATTCGGGGGGCTGAGGGGTGTAAATGTCGAGCTCTGTTTGTAAATATGTTTCAAATGGATTCTCGTCTCAGTGTTTTTGAAACTCTCATTTAAGATTCATCTTTTTGTTGTTTCCTGTTTCTAGCTCTGAACACAGGACTGTACTATCCTTCCTGGCTGCCTTCTGCTTGGTTCTTATCTACCTCCTGGTTCAAAGACGTTGCTCATGGGTGTCTAAAGTTGCCCTTGGACTCGGACTTCTGGGTGTCTACAGCTACCGGGCAGCTGTAGGCAACATCTTGTTTCCCTGGCAGCACCCTAATCGAACCATGTCCAAGTGAGTTTTCTTACCTCCTGCCCTTTATATCCTTTCATTCTTTATTTACTTTACAGGGGCTTAGATCACATGGTGTATTCTCCCATGCATTCAAAGTGGACACTGGATGGTCAGGGCTGAATGTCTTTTAGAGCTGCAGTGTTACATTTCAAGGCTGTTATCCAGTATGAGGTCAAAGGTGTGGCTGAAACATTCAATATTTAGTATGTTTGCCTTGTACTCAGCTTCCAACCCAGCAGAAGACTTGAACCACAACAACCAATGACTCATCCCTATTTCACAGAGCTTGTGGTGTCAGCTAAATTTGGCAAATCCTGTTTTCTTTACTCCAAAGTGTAAAAAGAAAACCGACTTTTTTTGGTGAAGATTTGATAAACTGTTTGATAAGAAAGCTGACAATCACTTTCATCTGTGAAAAACAGCCACATCAGCCACCAGCTCTTTGCTGTTGCTTCCCTGTAGCTTTAAGAAAATATAGAAATAATTGAAAAAAAAAAAATCAAAAATATTTATTACTTTTTATTTCTTATGGAGAATATTGATGATTAACAATATTGACAGAAAAAAATCATGATTTAACATTTTTTTTTACTAAATATGCATCACATCTTGCAGTAAAGCCTGGCACCTCTCTACTCTACCTCCTACAACATCAACAGCCCAACAACTTTCCTTGCACCTGTGGCTAACTCCAAGTTTTAAACCCCTGATAAAATAATTAAATGAACAAGAAGACAAATCTGGATGACAATAGAAATTTAAATTCAGTGTAAATAGATTCATTTAACTGCCAAAGGGACGGCTCAATATACATGCTTGATATGTGGCAAGAAATTAGCAAACAATAAAATATGAGTTGAGCGGCTTTATCAATAGATGTTATTAAATTCAGGAATTCCTTTTGTAGTTCTACAATTTCATTAATTCAAAAATGTCTTGTTTAGATAATTACACAAATATTTTAACTTTGTATTGAATTTACACATCATATTCTTTTTTGTGAAGGTAAAGTAGATTTTGTCGCTCCATAAGACTTTAATTCAGATTAGATGAGACAAAATGGCTCCTTTAAATCGTAAAGGTTGCAGACCCCTGCTCTAGCCTTTGGGCCCTGTGGGTGCATGTTTGAACAATCTCTTTAGTTAATCCAAAGTAGCATAAACAACTTCAGAAAGTGAGTCACGTGTAAACTGCAAATACTGGAATTTAAGGAAGTGTTTTTTTCTTAGTTTAAGTTCAAAACATTTTTGTTAAACTTAATACAAGCTGCAATCCTCTGACAAGTCCAGAAGAATGTCTCAGTTTGAAGTATTAAACGTCAAAAATGATGCCTGAGTTTTGGAAGAGTAAAACAAGGGAGTCAGGTTTGAAAAATGTGTGTGTCAAGCGTCTTGAGAACAAGAGTAATGTAACAAGAACCTAAAACTAAATAAGTTATTTTTTTCTTGCCCCCACTTATCAAAACAACAGGGGGCTTTACATCTCTAATGGTGCTTCAGAAGGCTTTGGACCAAATCCAACTCCAACTCCCATCACACATCTTCATCCTTGAGCTCAGGAAGTTAAAGCAGTCATGTGACTGGTATTTGACTGGAAGGCAGAGGTTTTGACTTTGACTTCTGCTGTTTTAACACTACCATCTGCTTCAGGGTGTCTTCAGATAACCTCCCCACTTTCAAGGTTACTTGATTTTAAATGCCAGGTCACTTTCACAATGGGTAATAAAATAATAATGAAGGATAAAGCTTGCCCACAAATAGTCTTTAAGTGTTTGGCAGTGGAGCTACTTTTTAATAAGATAATCATTGTGTTACACGCCCTGACCAAGCGAAGCATCCCACAGCAGCCATAAGGAAACCGTTTGGATTTATGGGGTCAGTGTCAGAGATAGAGACTGGCATTTCAAGCTGCAGCACAACCAAGCAGTCACTGGGAAGTGCTCAACTGTTATGTGAACAGATTTTAGACGTTAAAGAGATCAGAGGAATGTCCTTTCATAGGCTGAGGTGATATCCTGCCAGATCTGCAAATTTAACACCTGAGAGGGCAGGACACACCTGAGCTGAAGCGTTGACATCTATTTCCCCTTAGGTCACACTCACTCAGCCATGATATTAGAAACAGATATCTGCCCTTGTTTACTGATGGAGTGGAAGTAGACAACTCTGCTCCCCACAGCTGGTTACACACAGGTTTCCTCACTCTGCCCTCAGCCAGTACTGTCCATGGTCCAGTGTGTGCCACTACAAAACCAGACCTGCTGTTCTTTGGCCGTCAAGTATGTCTCAAGTGAAGTGTCCCATTAGGATTTAAAGTAGTGATGACATGTATACAAACTCATTTTTATGATATTCACTACTTCTTGATGCACTCTATCTGTTCTTAATGATTACTCTGATTTTTGTGAGAATTTATTTGTAGCTGCTGTTATTACCTTCATCCTAACCAAGAGGTAATTATCTAATCCAGCTTTATTTGTTCAGAACCTTTGGAGCTTTGGAGACGGGCGGAAATATTACAGCAATCAATAAATAATAAAAGGATGATAAATTACTTAAAAAAAAAAAATCCAAACAGTAAAACTGATTAAGGACATGGAAAAATCAATGAAATAAACGAAGAAAAGCATTTTTTTTTTAACTTTACTAAATGAATGAATTATTAAATAAATGGATCAATAGACTGAATAGAATGAAAACAATAACAAAAAAAATCAATGACTGCAAATCAAGAGCTAATTCAGAAAAGATAAGTCTCTCCTTGTAATTTATAATTTCTTTAAAGGTAGGGTCTGCAGGAGTTTTGTTACTTGTTAGTAAACACAACATTCAAACCGGGCTCCTCCTCCTTGGCTCAGTGCCAGCGGCAGCACACACCCACAGCCTCTAATCGTGACCGGGTTAGCACACTCACTAGCCCAGTAACCACCCACAGCATCATGTTTCTATGTGGGAAAGACTCAAGAGCTGTGCACCAGACTTGGCATGTTAGCACAAGCTAATCATGGGTATTCGACACATACCTGGTTAGCAGAAAACCAACTTGCTCTTCCCGTCCAAATGCCCGGAAGTGGGTGAAAGTCAAGCCAATCTTCACCTCCATTTGAGAAAAAAGCTTTATCTGTTTGGCGTTTTGTTTCACTTTGGTTGTGTCTTTCTTCCTCCATGCTTCTTCCACTATTGTAGCTGCTCTGGATAGCTTCTGCCACTTGCTATCATCAACATGCAAAGTCATTTGCGCACTGGGCACGCTGTGATTGGCTCATGTAACCACGCTTAGTCTCTGCTGGGGCTGCACGATTATCGCAATCGCAATCGCAATGTCAGCACATGCAATTACGTAATCGCAAAAGAGGATATCGCAATCGCAATCGCAATGTCAGCACATGCAATTACGTAATCGCAAAAGGGGATATCACAGTCGCAATCGCAATGTCAGCACATGCAATTCAGATTTTTCTCCATGATAACCAAACAAGTCTGTAGACTCATCATGACACAACTTTTTTTATTAAATCGCAAGCACAATCGCAATCGCAATATTGTCCACCTAATCGCAAATCGCACCTTTTCCCCAAATCGTGCAGCTCTAGTCTCTGCCCAGAAACATCAACATACAGGCTGAGGAGGGGATTTGGGGCAGACACAGACACTGACACGCATGTAAAGAGGTCCAGAAGTGACTATTTAGCAGGATTATTCCGACAAGAGTTTGCATTCTGTTTTTTTAGGAAAATCCTGCAGTCTCTAGCTCTAAGCTTATAAGTTGTAATTTTCAGCACAGTAAAGCTTCTAACTGATAAGTCATTGAAACTAAACAATGCAGATAGCCATAACAAATAAAAGTACAGCTTCTTTTTTTTTATTAAGCTTTCGTTTTAGAGATTTTCACACCTGAACATTTTTTGTTTCAGAAACATCAGTTATAGGAAAAAGCTCAAAGAAGGACATTTTTCACCTCACTTTAATGTTATATAAGAAGTTAAATCTGCTCCTCCTGAAATATTCTGCCTCTGCCATAATTTATAAGCTATAAGTTGAGCTCCCTTCCACTGCCCAGTGTCCTTGATTTTCCCTCATGCCAACTGCAGAATGAACAGTCAACCCTGCTCAATGTCATCAGTTCAAATGGTTACCAGGTTTGATGTCAGTAGAAGTTTGTCCTTTTTTCCCGTGTTACTCTCCCTGGCATCAGAGGAAACAGCCTTAAAACAGTCAACTGCAACAGATACTGCTTTGCATTATTTTGATCTAACTGCGTAATGAGATGTCAGTAAATGCAACCCAAACACTGACATCGGTGAGAAAAAAGCGATTGAGATGAAACAACCACTAGAAGCATAATGAGGGAAATTTATGAACAAGTGTTTGAAAAGAACGAAGCTCGACATCAAAGCAGGCATCTGAGTGCCGAGCCTGTCTGTGTCCGTGTTCATCACAGAGGAGTTTGGTGCAGTCGCTGCCCTTCTTAGCCGTAATGGCACCACCGAGCCGAACAAAGCATTTACAGTGTTTATGACTTGATCTTCTATTTTAAACCTGCACAGCTCCAAACTCATCTAACCATTTACTGCTTTAGCTGGAGACGGCTGTGGTGCTGGTTTTTTATTTAAATATATTCATGCAAACAGGAACCGCTTCAAAATGCAAATGTATTCAAACTTGTCACAAAACACCTGTGAACTCCTGCCAGATATATTCACAAATAAAGCACACACACACACACACACACTAACAGAAAATGTGTTTTCAGGTTCATCATTTGGGAGGTAAAACCACTTCTGTTTTGGTGAAACATCGTGACGTTTTAAAAAATCCTCATCCTTGTCTCCCTCTCTGAGCAGGGATCATTTAACTGGTGTAAATTGTTTTCCAGATCAGGACACAGCTTCTTATTTTATATAACGTGAACAAAATTAAGACACATGTTCCTACAGGAACATGATCAACATGCTTAGATTTACTCAACTCCACCGCCCTATGAAAAGCCGCATGAATAAATGAATGGATGGAAGCAGCAGTCTTTTCAGGGTTAATTGTAACTTTCAGAATGGAAGGTCAATGCCTCGATCTATGCATTTATCATTTCTGTCTTTTTTGTGTTGTCATGACTTAACAGTCAAATTAGGAGCACGATGCTGCATTTGCTTAATTATTTCTGCATCCCAAAACAGTCTAACAATTAATTTCACCTGATACAGCAGTCAACAGGTTAGCCTGCTACTTTATCCCTGCTTTGCATAATATTATATAATTCAGATTCCTGCACTTATCCCTGATTTGCATTAAAACAGATTAATAAAACCCCAGCCACGCTGTTCAGGGAGTAGTGAATATTAAAGCACGCTGAAAGGAGCTGTGTCTCTGCTCGTACAGGTTTTTATGAATCTCACTTATTAATAAAACATGTCCAGTACTTGCTCAACTCCTTTGGGATCAGCTATTTTTCTGTTGTGACATTTCAGCTGTGACTGCATCCTGTTGTTCGCTTCTTTTAAATTAGTCTAAGACGAGGAGAGAGTGTGTCTGACGGATGTTTTGTGGAGATTTTATGAAAGTGTGAAGATGATGTTTTCACGATTGACAACATTAGCATAACCTCAATTGTTGTCTTCTATATGATCATATATGAGCTATTGCTATCATATTTTTCTGTGTTTTTAGGCCCTTAGCTCTTCAAACAGAATTTTTTTTTTTTTTAATTGATGCAAGGTTGTTCGATGCAAAGTTCTTTTGTTTCTTTCGCAAGTAAATCACTTTTTCCCAACAGCCATAGCAAAACCTCCACATTTGAAGTCACTTCTCACAGTCACAAAAAAATTAACAAGATGTTTGGGTAAAGATCAACATTCAAGTTTAAAACTCACTCTGTGTGTAATTATTCTTTTTTAGGGGGACAGTGGAGGCTCGCTTTGTTTACGTCTTTGTTCTGGGCATCCTCTTCTCCGGCACTAAGGACCTGCTGCGCTCCCAGATCATCACTACAGACGCCAAGCTGAAGAGCAGAGGACTGTGGGAGATTTACAGCGGCCTGGTTCTGTTGGTTTCATTGTTGTTTCGTGCTCACAACTTACCCGTACTCTGCTGCTGCCTGCTGATCCAGACGTTCATGGCTCAGTTTATCTGGAAGAAGCTCCACTACGACGCAGCCCAAACCACCATCATGCACTACTGGTTCGGTCAGGCCTTCTTTTACTTTCAGGTAAGAAACAAACCTAACATCAGTGATAACAAGCATTAACAGCCATTCGTTAAGAAGTGATAAAGTGTAGCTATTATAACTAGTTGTCTGATTAATTCATTTATTTATTCATCTCCTATTTTTTACATTTTGATACAACTTGGCAAACTAGTACGAGCAGAGAGTCTCCTGTTACTGAAAGTTTAGCATTTTGGTTTGTTTCTCTGTTGTTACATCAGCCATGCTAATGTTGTCCAAGTAATATTAACAGACTTTGCTCTCTGACATTCTCTGTTTAGTGGAGTTTTGTTCATCTTTCTCTAGAATATGTGCACTTTTTAACACAGTTCCACATTTTAACCAAACTCCCAGAGGCTGATATTTTTTGTATGATGCACTGAGATGTGTTGTATGAAAAGCGACCAATTGAGAGCACAATGGATGTTTCCGATAAATGCAAACAGCAGCAGAGCACAGTGCCAACATTTGCACTGCATTGCAGTTCTAGCAATGCTTAACTTGTTATGTTTGCTGTGAGAGGTACGCAATTTCTTTTTGTGTTTGCTCAGGTTTAGCAGATTCAGAAGTTGTGCTGTCCTTTGGTTAACTACGTCCTCAAAGTCCTCCCATATCCTCATTTTGTGCCATATGTTGTGTTAGATCGAGCAGAGATAGACTGAAGATGCTCTTTGTGAAATGAAAGCTCATTTCACGTTGTCTAAACCAGTGGTTCTCTAACTTTTTTCAGTGGTATACCCCCTGTGAAGTGTTTTTTTCTGCCAAGTACAACCTAACAAGCACAAAACAGTTTTGGTTGGAATGAAAGACATAAAACACAGCGCTGTACTGTTAGTGTCTGATTTATGAAATATTATACTTTATTAACAACGATAAATAATATAAAGTTGTTAACCCTGAAAATTATGACTGGATAGGCACAATAAATTATAACAGTTAAAATTAAAATAACTAAAGATGTAACTTTAAATGAAAGGTTTGCTATAAAATATATGTATAAAAATGCCACTGAAGATGTGCTGGCTTAATGCTACTCTTGGCTTATTTCTACCTGCAGGAAAAATACAACTTGTGGACATAAATCCCATTAAAGTGTATTCTCACAAGTTCTGGCAGAATTTTGCCGGTCCTGGTTTTACATTCATTAGTGCATATCCCTCCATGTTTTCAGCTGTGTTGCTACTACACTTCAACCACAGTGCTGTTGTTTGTGCTGTTATCCTGGTATGAGGGAGACTCTTATTTCTGGGGGGTATCACAGGATTGAATTTGAAAACTTTTATTTGAACATTGAGTCGAGAAAAAGTGTTAAAGGAATTTTGCTTGGTTGCTATTTTTTGAATATACATTTTTGAATCTTGCGTAACCCCTGGAGTGCCCTTGTGTACCTCCAGGGGTACGTGTACCCCCATTTGAGAGCCACTGGTCTAAACCAGGGGTTCCCAAACTTTACTTTGCCAAGGTCCCCCAAACTTTGCTTCTGGCTGGGGACCCCTTTTGGAAATCAACAGACAATGTATCAAAATATGTAAAATAAAAAAATAAACTGTCAAATTTAAGAATGTATTTTCTAACTTATATTCACTTTTGAATAATTTTTACATTTGTTTAGAGCAGGGAAATTATGAACAAACAAAAGCCAAACTCCCACAAGTGGGTTGTTGCAAAAGGGAGAAAGCACTTCAGGGCTCCGTCAGCCAAGATGGGATACTGCCCTTTTACATGTAGCCAGTAGTTAGAAATTGAAAGAGCCTCAAAGTTCAGTTTAGTTTTATTTGGTAGCTTAATAACATGCGCAAACTGCCAGGTCAACACAGGTCATGACATTGTCATACTGGAATTGCAGCTGTCACACAAAGCACAGTTTGGTACAGTTGGAAACCTGAGAACCCAATTAATACGGCACTTTAAGTGTTATATGTTCTGGTTATAGAATTTTTTTAAATGATATAAAACAAAATAAACAAATGAAATAAAATAACAGTTAGATCCTATTTTGCCATTTCCTCCAATTTTCTGAGGCCCCCTTAGCGCCCCCCCCCCCTTGAAAAACCAGTGGTCTAAACAATATGTACATAATACATTAATAGTGTGTTTGGTAGCGCCACCTAGTGGATGAAGGCATGGTCTTGACCACATAAACTCTGGTTCCTTAACTGTAGCGCATTAAGGTGAAGGTGCTTCAACAATTTCTAGGTAAACACGAAACCAGCTTTTGTTTTATGCCGGTGTGTTTTAATCATGCTTCAGCTTTACTGAGACTCAAAATACTCAAAGGTCTATAATCACACGGCTTAGCTCCATCAGTGAAAATTGTCTTGCTGCACTCTATTCTCCAGCTCATCAACAAGTAATGACCCGAGGGTGGCGATGGTGATTAAATTGTTAGCCATGTGGAAGTTCAGCGTTGATGACACTCGCGTCGGCTTATAAAATATCTGTCCCTGAGGAGTAATTAAATCAAAAAGACCGGCTTCTCATCTGCCTTTGATGAACATGCCTCGCTCATAAAACCGTTAAATGTCAACAAGAATCAATGAATGTAATGAGACTACCCGATTAGAAAGGAAGTTTTAATATCAACAGATAAACCTCTCCCTCCTAAACTCTTACTCCAGAATCCTTTCATGAGCGGTGGTAATTAAACATCCCTGTCTGAGAGGATTTATCCAACTGTCATACAAGGAGAGCTTGATTCCTGTTAGGCTGTCTCTGGAGGTCTCTTTGTGTAAGTGCGGTGTTTGGTTCAGATATTCATCGTCACTCCCTCCTTGTGGTATTATCATCACCATCAGCTTGTATAACAGTCAGCTAGGGCTGGGCGGTTATGGCAAAATCAAAATCACGATTCACTGAACCTTTCACCTTGATTTCAGTTAAAACACAATCGTCTCACTTTCACTCTGAACTCATTTCATTCTGTAATATTTTTTTCAATTTTGGAACAAGTAACTGAAATGAACAGGCAAAGATGAACAATTAAGGGTTATTAATTTATACAATGGAATTGAAAACACAAATCAATTAGAATGGAAATGTTTTGTGGGGAAAAAAATCCTAAAAGAGGAGAAAATAATAATAATTTAAAAAAAAGCAACATGTATTTCTTGTAAGCAAAATAAATAATTTTGTGGCATTAATGTAGAAAATAACTTTCTCCTCATGTTAAAAGTACTTCACTACTTTTTGGTCACTGTAGCAAACATTTTTCCAAACAACTAACATGGGATTTTTTGGGGGTAAAAGCTGCTCACGTTGTGCTCTCGGCTCAGCGTTTGGGTTTTCCTCCATGGCGTTTCTGTTCTTAGTCCTGCCGAGTCCTGCTGAACCAACTTCAGTCTGATACGTTCATATGATCTACGCTTAACAATCAAGCTATGCTCAGTCTTTTCTTGGTCTGACTAAACTGTTTACATGCACCTTGATAGTCTGACCTCGTGCTGACTTGGTCCAATTTCTTTATCTGCATGTAAACGTACTGTGTGTGGTTGGTTGGGACATGTGGTGACTTCTTGGGCTGGTTTTCTGGCAGCTTTGCGACACTTGGCTGCTCATTGTGTAACTACACAACCAGTGGTGTATTTTAAGGGGATGGTGTATTAGTAGGGAGAGAATAACAAGGGAGGAAAAACAAAAATAATCAACGTGGCAGTTTGACATAGGTAGGAAGCTCTGAATGTCGGTTTTGATTATTTTTTTGATTAATGGCCTGGCCCCACATTTAACAGAAAAGTTGTAGAATGGTAAAATCTAGTTGGAATGTTTCACTTTTGTTTTCTTTTCACTAGCTTCTGTTAAAAATTAAGAAATGAGCTCATGGGTGTTTGAATGTATTTGAATGATCCATTTTGAACTCATTTTGGTAAAACTGCTCCCTTTCCATGCTACAAGCTTCCAAGCATTATGGACAGTCTGCAGAGAGTTTGCGTTATCTGTGGCAGAGTATTTAAAGACACAGACACTTTCTTTGAGTAATTATGACAGTCTCTGAGAGCACAGACTGTTGTACATTCAAAAACATTTAACAAGGCTGTGAAAATAATTCAGAGTGTTTTATCAAAGTCACAAAAATCCAACCCCCCCTGAGTGTTTTCACCCAATGATTAATGAATCTGATGTTTCAGTGACACTTGATTTGTGTTTTGTGCTTGGATCTGCAAGTTTTCTGTAATTTCACCCATTTCTTAATTTCACAGGGCAGAGACAGACAGCTGTTAATGTAACGTCTGCTGCAGTCGTTAAATCCTCCTGCAGGAGATGTAATGTGGGATGATGATCCTGATCTGCCTGAGGGCTTGACAGTTGCAGAGGGACCCTCATAAAAACAGAGAACACAGCACAAAGTGAAAGACTTTCTGTTGTATTTTCTGGCTTTCTTTCCTGCTTCACCAAAGTTTTTTGGTGTTTTTTCTGCCTCCAAACCAGCCCTAAAACCAACTTTGTTAAAAAAAGGTTACCAGTGAGTGAGTGGGTGAGTTAGTAGAGTTATTAGCTACACAGCAGAGCCATCGTTGTCACTGTTGTGTGTGTGTGTGTAGAGGTAAAACATATCTGATGGATCATCCTCACAGTTTTGAGTAAAGGTCGAAACAACAAGAGGGTCTGTTTTTTAATCTGCTGTTGCCTTGAGCACAAATCAAAGGGCTGCTGAGAGGTTGCCAAAAGCCGCAGTAAGGAGTGTAAAACAAAACACAAGTTCTTAAGAGCTCCCCGATGTTCACAAAGCTTTACCCATAGATCTCTCTGCTTACTTTTTAGTCTATTTACCGGGTGACTAATTCCTCGGCCTTCACGACACTAATAAACGATCTTCTTGTGCTCCTGCAGGGTAATTCCAACAACATCGCCACCATCGACATTTCTGTGGGGTTTGTTGGATTGGAGAGTTACATCGAGGCCCCAGCTATCTTCCTAACGGCCCTCAACACGTACGCAGGGCCCCTGCTGTGGGCCTGTCATCTTGTCTGCTACCTCAGCTCAGAGAGGGAGAGGTGAGTGACGGACCGATAGATATGATCTAACTTCTTAGTCACAGTATCAAAGTGCTCAAGTGAAAAATGAGTGAATTATTACTGCAGTGTAAATGTCTTTATAATGAAGCCAACATAAATCTGCGTGTGTGTCCCCTTAATTAACTCTCTAATTAAACTTCTTCCTGCACCATTGACCTCTTGTCGGGTCACCTTCTTTTCTTATCTCTGTTACTGCTGAATGTGACTCTTCCCTTGATTTGGCTCCACACAACAAGGTCTCTAACTTCTTCACTGAGATGTACCAATCATCTATACTTCTTTTGGATGATATTATATCAGATTTAAACTCTGTAAAATATGTTATTTAAAATCTTACAAATGTCAGAATGTAGTCATGAAGGAAGAACTAAACCAGGCCTACATACAGTCCACTCTGCAAAACCAGCCCACCACAGAATCCAGTCCAGCCTTCCAGGTAACTGGAACCTCTTTGCACTGCCACAACTTAAAAAAAAAAAGATCTGAAGAGTTTCAAAGTAATCTTAAAAAAGTCTCCCTTCTAGATACATGCCTGATGATAATCCACACTTTAAAATAAAATCATCAGGGCAAACATAGGTTATTCCTAATGCTACTTCTCAGCTTCCTGATTGGGTTTGATTGAGTAGGACGAGATTGATTTACAACACGTTAAAGTCTTTATGACACCACGCCCGCTAACAAAGTTTAGTAGTGAGAGGATAGATCTGTGTTTTCCTCTGCTGGAAACAATTTCTGTGATTAATTTTCTAGTGATGGTGGACACAGAAGCAAAACTGTCAGACAGAAAAGGGACAGAAGAGCAGAAGAAAGATAAACAGGAGAGTGATACAGCTAAAGCTAAAGGCTAACACAGAGGCTAATTTGTTTGTGATAATGTTCATTCCAGCCCACATGCAGCAGTAAAAACTGATTAAAACACATTCTCCTCTCAGACCCTTTGAATAATTTTATATACACTACAAGACAAAAGTTTGGAAGCAACTTCTATTTTTTGGGGATATATTTACTGCATGATCAGACTTTTGTTAATAGGCACCATTTTCCTCAATGTACCTCCAGGTATACATTGATGTTACCAGACCATTGCTGAATAAATGTCAACAAAAGAAGAGAAGGGCTTAGTTTTAGGGCAGAGAAGATTTGCAAGAGTCAAAACTTCAGTGCAAAAGTGACAGAAAAAAGTAATATCACAGTTTTCATTATTTACTTTAACTCTTTGGCTTTTGAGTCTGCATACAGAAATCCCAATAAATCTCAGTTGTGTTCAAATCTCCGACAAACTACCAATGCAACTAATTAAAGAAACAAGAGTACAGATTTGTACATTTAGGAAGGAAGGACACACTGAAAGAGAAATTGCAAATCATCTAATGGTGTCCAGAAATGAGTTTACTGCGCTCTTAAGAGACCAGAAGAAACTGAAATTTGTTATGATAAACATATTATTTTCACCAGTAAGAGAGAAAGGCGAAAAACCCATCAAATGGGTCAAAACCCCAAACTCTGAGAACTGTGAAAAGATGTTTGAGAAATGCTGGTCTGAAGGGTTGTGTTTCTGCAAAAAAAAAACACTACTTTGTCTACAGAACAAGAAAAAGAGAGATGACTGGGTGAAAGGTCACAAAAATTGGACCTATGACGACAGGAAACAAGCTCTCTGGATCACTGAAAGCAAGTCTGAAGTACTTGGTTCAAAACACAGAGTCTATGTCTGCAGACAAACTGGTAAACGTCTTGAAGCACATTGTGCAACACCCACAATATGGCAAGGAGGTAGTTGTGCCGTGATATGAGGATGATTTGCAGGTGATAGAGTAAGAGTTTTGTTTTTTTTTTTTAAGAAAAGGGTATTGTGAAGAAGGAACTCTACCACTCCATCTTCCAGCATCTTGCAGTTTCATTTGGACTAAGACTTGTGGGTTGAAAGTTTGTTTTGCAGCAAGATAATGATTCTAAGCATTCTGCCAAACTCTGTCAGGGTTACCCAGACAAAAAAAAAGAAGAGGAAGGTGTTCTTCAAAAGATGGTTTGGCCCCTTAGGCTCCAACTCAGCTTGTGTGGGATGAATTGGATCGATCAGTCAGAAAAGCATGCCCCACAAATCAGCAGTCTCTGATTGATGAACTAAAGAAAGCCTGGGATGCAATTCCCTGCACATACCTTAAAACTTGTGGAACAAATACCTCATATATGCCATACTGCTGTTAAAGCCAGAGGAGGTTACTTCAAAAGTCTAAGCAAGAAAACTTTTGGCCTGTAGTTTTACATTGATGGTGTGTCAGGTCAGGTGGTCAGGACACTACACAGATATCAAAATCAATATGAATCTGAAATAATTTGGGGATCCTGAAAAGTTGTTTTTGAACATAAAACACTTCATTGTTCTGTTCCAGTGAAGTGTTTTGTGGCTTTGCAGACACACTCTGATCTGAAAGCTGAAATGCACATGCTATGATGATAAACCAAGGCAGAGTATTGTTGAAGTTGCACTTATTCTCCTTAGGAAAAGATGAAGAGGATGTTTATGTTTTCAGAAAAAAAAAGATAAATTTGAACATTGTCAGTGAATGAGTGACTTTTTTGCTCCTGATCAAAGGGGAAAACTTAAATGTTTGTTACTTGAAGGTTTTTATGCTTTGATTTGACTGTTAATTTGGACCAGCCTCCATGAGATCAGATTGAGTTTGACAGCCCTGCACTTCACTCTTAAAGTTACGTTACTGGAAGTTTTTCTCATCCACAGCTCAGAGATGTCTGCTCTTTCTCTGTCTCTGTGTCTTCCTCCTCTCTGATGAGTCTTTCTTCTTTCCGTAGGAGTCCGGTTGCAGTTGGCCACGGCTGCTACTGCTTAGCTCTGCTCAGGTCTGTGCCAGCTGCTGCCTACATCGTGCTCATAACTGCTTTGAGGTACCATCTCTTCATATGGAGCGTCTTTTCCCCCAAACTACTGTACGAGTCCATGCACCTCCTGCTCACTGCAGGAGTGTGCCTCTTCTTCAACACCATGGACCACAGCCACACTTCCAGCAGGTCATGAGGATCCAAAGACTCAGGAAATCTCCTAATGTCCAAGGGTTTGGATTCATTTTTGACACTGATGGGACCAGACTGATACGAGCAATACACCTACCCTGACCAACCATTTTCCAAACCTGTTGACGACGTGACAAAGGCTTTGAACCGTCCTCATCTTGCACTCCTTGCATTCAGTTTCCCAAATTTTAAGAATGCACTTCTAGATTTCTATGCTATCTATTTAAATATTTGACTTCCATAGAAAGTTTTTTTTCTGGTGAATAAATGTGAAATGGTTCGAAGAAGTTCTTTGAGAGGGAGAGACTTTTTAACACGCTTTATATTACCTCAGGAGCTGACAAACAGGAAGCTCATGCTGCTTCAGCACTGACTTTGCTCTGTCTATGTGGGGCTGTGTTTATGTTACACGAGAAGTAAAATGAGTTTTTTTCAAGGAGAATGTAAAGTAGTGATCTTTGACTCCTACAGAGCCTCTGGTGACACATTGAGGAAACACTTCCTGGTGTTTTTAATGATTCTCTTTGATTAAAGTGGGAGCTGAAGTCAGGCCAAGAAAAATCTGTTGCTCTTTTTCACAGGACATATTTTGACATGTCACAGTGGGAAAGCACAGCTGATATGACAATGAATGAATTCCATTAATCTGTGTTAGTTTCACGGTGTTGTTAATTAAAGCTCACTGTCATACAGTCAGGGCTCATTTGGACATTAAACCAAACCAAAGCATGGATGTTGTTTCAGACGTTTTAGTAGTGCACTGATCTTGCTGTAGCTGATCCAACTAAACTGTGTGATGTCTCTGACCTCGATAAAGTGAAGTCGTACCTGCCAACAGGTTCAGTAACACTACTGTCTTTTTTTAGACTGGTGGCCAAAAAGCTTATTTTCTTATTGCAGATTTTCCTAGACTGTTTTTAGAAAGTGGGGACAGATGGAAAAAGCTGATGATTTGTAAGATTTTGCAAATTAGATTCAAGCTCGAGGGGAGTTTAAAGTGTGATTCCAACAGGTTTCTATAAATGTGTCTCAGTCTTGACACGCAAACTTCAGACTGTCTGTTCTGTCACTTAATACAGGGACACATTTTTTTAATATCACATGCAGACTGTGTAGAGCGGCGACAGACTTCATCTGCTGGGGCTTTTTAAACGAGTACGCGGTCACTGAAGCCTCCCCCTTTGCAGGAAGACGGCTGATCTTGCAAATAGCTGACAGTATGCACAAGAGAGCTGAATACAGAAGACGCTTTGACATCTCGAAGGTCTGAAAAAGCAGAACAGTCTCATACGTCTGGGTCTGTACCTTGCAGCAGTCTCGAGCTGAAGTCTTATCCATCTGCATAAGAAATGGCATCTGTGTGGTCGACGTGAGAAAAGAAATAGTACCTTTTGAAGATTCACAAAGGCCAGAAACTTTCACTCGCATAACTCTACTTGCAGCTTGTGTTTGAAATAAAGAGTCCAAAAACAGAGTGTTGTCTTTTTTTATATTTCATATCGGCCTTTGCAAAGGAAAAAGTATTGCACAGAGTACAACAAAGACTGTCAACACATCCTGGATCACAACTCGTATTATACATCAAGAGTGATACCTTCGGAGACAAGCTATCTGTCCTGGGTAAGATTTACTGTTTGGCCTGCAACACCAAAACAGACGCTCAGGCCGGCCTCCAAGGTTAAAAGCTTTCATAGAGCAAAGAAAACAAGTCTCTAAATCTTTACACATTCACTCAGGAGTGAGACAACAGTGCTTCAAGTTAGAGTCACAAAGAGCAGCACAATAGTTTTACTTTTGCATTTTTTCTGAACTTACATTTTGTTCATGAAATTCATAATTTTCTAGATTTCTTCTCAACCTCCCCTGCTTCCTTCAGTACCACTGTAAGTTATCTGGCTGTAGGTTGTGGAAACAAAACAGGAGAATCATGTTGCTGCACTCGCCTTCTTGGAGCACACTTTATTGTAAGCAACTCTCCGTTTAATTGACTCAGTTTATATTAAAATAAAAAAAAGTTTTAGCATTAAGAGTGATGGTAGCGAATAAACCTCCTGAGATGTTCTGCAGGTTCTGCACTCGCATGTTTTGATGTTTTTTAATGTGTGTCATAAAAAAAGGTTGCAGTCTCCAGTGTGCACTGCAACACTACTTTATTGCAGCTGAGCATTAAAAATTAAAAGCAAAAGCTTTCAGTGGTTTATTTGTTGGGTTGTGGCCACCTCTGTTATCAATAAAACACTGCTGGTGTACTCGAAACCAGGACCCAGGACTTGAGCCCGAACCTGTGCCTCAACTTGGACACGGAGTGTAGAAGACTCAGACTCTGTTTTCTTTTTCCAGTACAAGGCCTGAATGATTTATTGAGCAACGGCTGAATGTACATTTGTTTACTGTCTTGTTTAGCAGTTCCTGACGGGACACTGAAAGCTGTGTCATGAATCGTGAGTACAGTAAATAAGAGCAAACAGTCCGACAACCTCTGACTTTAACAGACATCCGTCAGGAATGCAACAGGATGCGTAGGAAAAGCTACTGTTAGCAGT
The DNA here is from genome assembly GCF_033239565.1 of Halichoeres trimaculatus. Lineage (NCBI taxonomy): Eukaryota > Metazoa > Chordata > Actinopteri > Labriformes > Labridae > Halichoeres > Halichoeres trimaculatus. The sequence goes on from NW_027437185.1 coordinate 11,626,271, forward strand.
TAAGCTAATGCTAACGGTGGTTTGGTCAGTTAACGTCTGACTGACTGAATGAACAGCGAGCGGGTTAGCCTATAGGTAAAGTTAGGAAATAATTTCTATTCCAGAAAATATAACAGACATTTTGTTTCACTGACTGGCAGTTGTTGTTTTTGTCCCAACACAAATAACTGACCCTTTTATGCTCATAACGTCTTGAACTACGATGTTTACTGGACTTTGATGAATGTGGCTCTTGTAAGTGTACTGACATCATTTTGAAGTACAGAGGAAGTTTTGAGTTTTTGCTCTACAGGGTTTTGACTCAGATTTTTCCCCACTGACAGGACTCAGACCTGAACACCGGGGACTGGAGACTTGACATACTTGGTGACTCAGCTGTAACACTCCGCAGACACATTGCAGCTCTTACATCACTGCTGTCCGTTGAGATTTGTTTGAGACAGAAGCTGCTCAGAGACATATTGTAAAAGCCACAGTGTGCAGCTTTTCCTCTGAGGTAGGAAAGTGAACTGTGATTGCTGCTTCAACACTCGTCACTGGTCTTGATGAGCTTCATTTAAACAGCATCTGCCTGATGCTGGGATGACTTACAGCCTTCGAACCAACACAGAGAGGATGATGCCAAACAAAACACCAAAGCATAGCTGTGGTTGTTTTGTTTCAGATGAGCCTTTTGTTTCTGACATTGAGGGGAAGCTTCAGTGCCAACCACACCAACAATAATCTGCTTCAACGACTCCAGCCCCAAAACAAGAAGAATCACACAGACAAGCTGCACATGGATCAGGTTAGCATCAGAACAAAACACCTTTAGATTCACTGAAGAGCAGGCTCTCATTTCCTCATAAAGTATAAAGGAAACAGTCTGAATCCAATCATCATCTTTATTTGACGTGTGTCATTCTGTCTCAGTGTGCTTTACATTACACTGCTCATTTCAAGTCTTTGCCAAGAAATGTCTTTACCCATCCTTATGGCTCTAATGTGGCCCAGCAGTATAACAACATAACATTTTTTGCTGCAACTTTTTATTTTACTATAATCCTAAAATTTGTGGGGATATAAAATCACTTTAAGACGAGTTGTCAGTGTTCTCAGTTCGAGAACTGAAAAAAGACTTCAGAATAAATGCTGCTGAAGAACTTTGAAACATGCCCCATGGGAAGATGTCTTTTATGTGGTGTACAAATTAATAAACCATTATCTTCTGTATAGTGATAATCCTATACTTTTCCAAAAAATAAGAGCATGTTTTTCATTTCTTAGACCTCTCTTGGTTGAATAAGGATATTTTTCATACTTTTTTTTCATTTGTTTATTTAATTTTATTTTCAAATTCTTTCATTTTAAAACTTAAATTACCTATCCAAAGTCAAACTGACACTTCAAAAAATTTTGCCAGTGGGATTAAACCATGGACTAAAAAAAAATATATATATATATATAATGGGTCAGCAATTTAGGAATAATGTTGGGGCTTTAAAGAAACACAGATTATGACAACATCATAAAACCTATAATTAAGCTGACTGTGATTTGTAAATGCAGTCAGTGGCTTTTTCTGAAGACTTTGAGCTTTTGAATTAGTTTTTTATTTTTTATTTTTTTTATTTTTTTTTACAATTCTTTGTCTATTCACAGTTACTCATCTGTTAAACTGAACAAACTTTTACTAAAAATGAAAAACACAACTGCAAATATGTAGATCAACAATTTCAGACCTTTCATTCAAGAGATCTCAGCTCGATAAAGTATTTTTGTGATGACGCAAAATTCAGAGACACTCTTGACCCTGTGTTGGCTAAGTTTCAAAGGAGGTTGTTACTTGCTTTAAACCATTATGATAAAACATTGAAAATGGACAGCTCACAAAAAATGTGTTTCGGTTGGAATTATACTTCTTCTTCGTGTCAGTTCTCATCTGGACTCTGTTTGAAAAGTGACCACAGCAGCAGCAGCAGAAAAAAACACTTTCTGTGAAAAGCTGCCTGAGCAGGCTACAAATACAGCAAACTCTGATTCTTAGCTCTTCTGGTTCCAACTTTACCTGAAACTAACTTTAGCAAAAAAAAAAAAAAAGATTTTACCTTATGGAACACTTCACATCTGCTGAGCTTCAGCTTGATTTAAAGGTGCCTGATGTAAAACAAATGAGTAGGTGAAAAACAGAAAAGGGCTGCTTGAGGATTTCCTCTAAATGCAGCTCCCCTCAGATCCCCTATTATTTTTCAACGACTGATTAACTTTTGTCTCAGTCACAGCTTTTTATTTATCAGCAATTACTTCAGATGAAATTTTTGGAGAAAGTCATAACAGCCCAGCACCAAACAGAGGAGGATTCCTGTGGCATATAAAACTCTTCATCTTAAAGCAGCATAGTTTTCCCAAATGACCTATGCTTTATCCACAGACTTGTTTATGGAATATCTGTGTTGTGTACATTCATATACGATCCTTTTCTTTCTTTTATGTGAAGTGTAAGACCGTATCGTGTTTTTCTGTCACACACAAAACAGAGTTGGACCAAAAAAAAAAACAGATGATAGCAGCTGCATGGGAAAGTGAAGTGCTGGATCTCTCTGTGTGAGAGCAGCCTTACCTCAGCTGCACCACTTTGCACTTTTGATGCTTCAGGGGTCGTCTGCTAAGTGGGAAATGGCAGCAAGCCAAAGAGGTTATTGCAAGTTTAAATCGAGCTCCCTCTGAAAACACAGCCACCGCAGGAGTTATTGATCGATGCATGAGTCACTCTGGCTGCAGACGATGCCAGGATTCCCCCTCTCCATTCACCGATTCTCTGTTACACTTTCTGTTCCAAGACACCAAGAGGATCCAGCTCACTGAAAATCTACTCTGAAGTCCAGAAGGAAACACTGGCTGTTGGCAAAATATCACTACAGTCTTGACAGCAGAGGGGCAGCTTTGAGCTACATCAACCTTCTGCTTTCAAATCATTGAGGAAGAGTCAAAGGTACATTTGAAAGAGGAAGATGATGTGACTTAATGTCCACCAAGCTATGTTGAGAACATGCCCTTAGACGTGTATTTGATTCCATATGAAGATGGTGATGTTGGTTTCACAAGAGATTCAGCTTAAAAAAAGAAAAAACGAATGATAAGATGCTCTGAATTTTTTACAAAAGTTTTTTTTCTTTTATAATTTACCAATGAAAAAATGTTGACTCAAGTTAGACATATTAAAAAATATGTTCCCAAAAATTCAAACAAATTAGTTTCTGTTCAAATGGAACAAACAGATGTGATTCTGAGAGGCTGATTTAAGCATCAAAGATACATACCAACAGTTTGGTCAGTCCTTCATTAGTTCAACATGCTGCCATGAAAGATCAGCCCTGTAACATTCATAAACTCACAGCAGCACTTCTGGTATGGCTGAATTCATGTACAGTAAGTTATTAAACAGCTGGACCAATCAACACACATCACAGCAAGACATCCATAATCCCTTCTGTCTTTTTTGATGACAGGAGTCTGTAACGGATACAACACATGGCGTCCATGTTATCCATAAATGCTGATCGACTGCTACTGATCTATATTTGCACAGTCTCACATTTGAATCTATCTGAGCAGCTGAGATTCTCAAAGTTCACGTAACAATGGTTCAAACACGTTATGATAAAAGTTTATGTCCAGCACATAAACTTTTATCATAACGTGAACCCCTTGAGGTTGAGGAGCTTGAATAAACCTGTTTCATCCAAGTGGCAAAAAGAAGTGTCAGGGAGTCTAAGAAAGCAACACCTTGATTTAGCTCTGAGCAGTGGCTCCAGACTGACACATCCTACTGTTTCAGTGCTCAATTTCAGATTTGTTTCTCATTTAGAGAGTTTATGTGATTTATAGAGGTGTTAATTGGGGAATGGAGTTTATGAGGTTGCAATTAAAATGAACCAGCTCCAGCACCTTCTGATATAACCTTAAAGGTCCCATATTGTGCTCCTTTTTCTGCAGTTTAATATGGATCATTGTCGTCTTCATGAAATGGTAGTAACATGTTTTGGTTATAGACTGTATAAAACATGGACATAGTCTCGCCAACGTCACCCATCTGTTCCTGAAACGGAAAATGAAGCACATCGACTAAAGCAGCCATATTGGTAGTGGCAAAGACTTCGCCTACAGCTATAGGGCGCCTGACATCACGTGACCCTGAGCTATGCCTCTGATTGGGCGAGCTTGTGATCTTAACATAATCTAAACGGCCAAGTTTGAAAAAAAATTCACCCCCCGTACAGTGGGTGCCATTAGTGAAATTAGCCACTCAGACAGGAGACGTTTTTTGAACCAGGCTGTAAATAGGTCAATTTCTGCTTTGAAAACAGCTTTTTTTGGCTTGGTGTGTAGGTGACTTCCGGTACTTCTGGAGCCAGCCTCGACGAACAGCAGATTTTAGCACTTCCGCATTGTCTCATATTCTGAGACCAGAGGTTGCCGCTTGGTTTTGGTCCAAAAAGCCAATAAATCAAGCACAGCAGCATTGTTTCCAGGCTCTCATAGCCCCTCTGTTCAGAACGCTCTGATTTAGTGGGCGTGGCCTTCATATGTAAATGAGCCACAGTTGATACCGCCCTGCTCTTCCGCGTCACTGAAAACGGCGCCGCGAGCTCCGAGTGCACAATGTTTGGAAAACAGCAAAGCTCGTTTATCGTAACATTACAGGCTAAAACAACAGGCTAACCACAGCTAAAGTTAGCATCCTGAAGCTAACACAGAGACAGGAGGGACACTGAGGAAAAGCTCTTACATCTGCTCCACAGCACACAGCATTTAAAATACTCACATTTCCAGGGTCCGAGGTTTGTTGGTGGATGGTTGGTAATGCCCCTGGATTCAGGACCAGTCTATTAGCTAGCCCTCTGTTGTACTGTCCAAAGTTGGAAAAGCAGTTGGCCGTGAAGTGACCAGCACACACATGCACAGTTTTACTGAGTGTAGCTGGCACATTTCCTTGATAAATGAACTCTAGCCACTTAGTCTTGTCTTCTTCCGAGATGGGAAGCTTGTGCATGGAACTATGTGGCTGTTTACAGCCAAAAACAACCACACTCCTCTCCCCACAGCAGCAGGGACCGGAGTGGGCGGGGAGGCTGTTCGGGGGTATCTGCTCCGGTGGACCAATCAGGTCAGACTTGCTCCTGGTTGGTCAAAAAAGGGAATCGCTGACGTATGCACATCATACAAATCCCCCAAATCCAAGCAGCTCATTTTAGGTCAGGATTTTACATTCACAAGCACTACTAAATACAGGTTTTGTCATTAAATGTCACATTTTGTGGGCTGGGAGGAAAGCCAAAGACCCACAAATTTCACTAAAAGACTTAATAAAGTGATTTTTGCATAATATGGGACCTTTAATCTGATTTTTTTTTCTTTTTCAACTGTGAGTCAGCAATTCAACACATTTTAAATGTCAGCTCACTGCTCAATAAGATTCTTAAAGAATACAGGTGTAAAACCAGTCCGCTGTCTACTGAGAAGTGTGAGCTGAGAGTCAACAGAACTATCGGAAGTGGTAAGCTGTAGCGTCTCAACTGGAAACTGTGTAAACTAGAACATGAAGGATGAATAAATAAATAAATAAATAATTAAATAAACATACTTTAAACAATGACACTTGGTTGTACTGCGCTACGGTTTGCAGCTGGTGCTGCCCTTTCATCAGGACTGCATTTATGTAAAAAAAAGCTCAAAGGCTGTTTCTTCTGCTGAGATCAAAATGATCAGAGGAATAATCAGGTCGTGATGATTCTAATAGTTTGGACACACATTTTGTTAGTAAAGGTTGAGTGCTGTTGATTAAAGCCACTTTAGATTTTCTAAGTAAAGACTTACCGGCAGCAGCACGCACACAAAATGGTTGTGTGAAAAGCTTTTAGGCACTGATTTACTTTTCTTGACGCACGACCAGCAGGTTAGGACTTAACCAAGCAGCAACAAAGCCTGAGCAGAAGTGCTAGTGTGCAGTTCATCAAACGTCTATTTGATGCTGGCTGCAGAAGCACCCGAAACCAGAAACTCAACTATTGGATAAAGATGGTCCTAACAGAAAAAAAAAATGTTTACAGCCAGAGTTTGAAAAAAGGTTGCTGTTTAAATTGCTCATTTCTCTATCAGTGTTCACTGAACTGAGGATGGTCCCATCTCAAGGCCTCTTCAGCTAAATGGACAACCTGCAGGGCTGGACACTTATTTGAGGCATAGTCCCAAAGGCTGACACACTTTGGAGCTGGAGCTGATATAACACCTTTAAAAACTGTTCACAAAATATTTTTTGTTCACATACAGTGAAGGTTAAAATCCCCCCCCCCCCCCCCCCCCCCCCCCCCCCATGAAATTTTACTTATTTATTTTTTTAAAAAGTGCTGTTAAACAGATTGATGAATATTTTTAGCATAGCTTTTCTGAACATCCTACTTTTATTTTGGATGCTTAATTTATTTTACTTTGCAGACACAGCAGCAGCCCAGTAAAACATTTCCATAAAATCACAGCCTGTTTCAGCTTTGTCTTTACCTGGACTTGCTTCCTCACCCCATGCTCGCCTCCCTTCACAACAAAACACTTCCTGTTGTTTTGGTTGTTTCAGTGTTGTTTGGCGTCTTTTGTGCTGAGCTCTCAGCAGAGAAGAGGTCTAAGAATATTATCCTACAGTGAGTGGATTTTGGGGGCAGCTGCTTTATTGTGTTTGACCAATTACGAGGGGAAAGTCTGAGCCAACTTTTTTGTTCCAGTCCAGCTCTGGCCACTGGCCACGTACATCATTCATCCAAATATCTGCAGCGGAATCACTCGTGCAAAGACTCTGAATAATATCACTCAGAGGGAGGAACTGAAACATGCAAGTCAGCACTTTTTTTTTCTTTTTGTGACCACGGCTGAGGCTGTCATTAGAGTAATGGAGCACAGTTATCTATCAAAGGCTCTTCTGCTGATATAAAACATGAAACACTCGCTGCAGAGGGTGGAACAACACATCAAGTGATCTACAAGATTAATCCATCCACCATTATTTTAGAAAGATTTTATCTAAAGTTATCTAAGGACACAATAAAGAGAGAGTTCACATAGAGTCACAACTTTCCTTTCCTTAAAGGCATCTGTGAAAAGAAAAAGAGGTGTGGTCATGGGCGACAGGTGGAAAACAACATGTTAAGATATCTGTAACCCTGTCACTGAGAGTATAAACACTGTGATGAGGCCAAAAGGGATGAGTCCCCTTAAGGAGTGCCTTTACATCCCTTAAGAGCAGAAATACCCTGTGCTTCTTTCAAATATAGAACATGTCAAGCTTATGACTGGTTTAAAAAAGGCAGAAATCAGCCAGAGAAGGTCCATGGGTTGGACTGGAAAACAGGCTGACAGAAATAATAATAATAAAAAAAGACTGTACTAGAGTTGGCAGGGTTTGCAACAGAAACAAAACTCAGGATAAGATACCTTTTCTGGCAGAAAATGTGTCGATCGATTCTTCTCGAGAAGTCAGTCAGCTTAAGTCCAGCAACACACAGAAAACCACAGTTCACAGAATATATCAGTAACTCTGTGTCTGAGAGGTAGGAGGAAAGCATGTAGATGGTACTGAGGCCAGCCTGCCAGCCAGAGAGGAGCTGTGGGCAAAAAGCTCGAATTAAACAGCCTTGGCAAATAAAAGCAAAGAGTGGGTGACAGTTAACAGGGCTCTGGTGTTCATGTTGCTACATGGGCTGAAAGAAAGAGCAGTAAACAAAGTGGAGAGGACTGGAAACACCACATATGACAGTGAGACCACGTATGGAGAGAGCACAGCCATGTCGATCTCTACTGGGGTGACAAATTAAGAAATTAATGATGTAGAAAGAGACAATTTAGGGAGCAGTGAAGGCAGGATCCGGCAGATGAGAGAGGGTCAGAACATCCTGAGGAACTAACTCAGACGTGATATTACAAGGAACCTTTAAAGCTTGTTACAGGATTGTTTGGTTCAGAAAAAAAGAAGTGCAACTCGAAGACCAAAAAATAAGAGGCAGAGGAACAATTACAGAAGTTAATTTAAAAACCTTACGCGATTACAGGGAGAAATAGAGAAATGGGACTTTCTCAGGCTGGAGAAGACTTTACCCATCTCACATCCAGGGGGCCAATTAGAGCCCCTGTACCAAACTTATGAAATGAAACCTGATGTACTTAAATTCTTGTTCAGAATAGTTTGAGAATAACAATTAATCCCAGTAAAGTGGATATGGGGGAATCCTAATCCCAGCTTTAAGTCAGTTTCAGAAAACTTTGAGGACTGCTCTGCTGCTGTTTTTGGCCAGAACAACCTTGAAAAATGTATATTTAATTTGAATGAGCTTAAAACTTGGGTAAATAAGATGAAATTAGACCACATCCCTGAAAACAGAAGGTCGGGTTTTCAAAATTATTTGCAGAGGTTAGGGGTAAGGTAGAGGCGCCAGTCGCTCAGTCCAAAGGGATTTGGCTCGGGAACAGGAGGGTATCCAGCTCGAGTTCTGGTATAGACCACATTAAACCGAGCTGTTAGCTGCCTGTTGGGAGTTTGGCAGCTCCCTTCGTTCTGATATCTCTTCGTTAGTGAATTTCTTTAGGATCCTGTTTGTGCTTGATCATGTAAATTAGCCTTTATGTGTAGCACGTTCAACTCCAAAGGGAAAAACAAAGTTTTCCCATGGGGGTTAGTAAAGTAATCAGGGTGTACTATTTTCCCCACTGGCATTCATAAAGGTAATTAAAGTACCTGTACGAGCTCAAATTGAGTGGTTGAGATGAGATAGCCAATCAGAGCCTACATAAATTATATAGTATATACCAATTACCAGTAACCGCTGAAACCATTAGCCTTATGCTCCGATTCCCTTGTTGATTCTCTACATCACCCTGGAGTGCCTGGAACTTACATTGTATGCAAAGATTTTGACTCATTTTTATTTATTTATATCCAGACATATCCACATCCAGTGACTGATTTCATAATTATCGACTTATAAACCCATTAAAATGTTGTTCACACAGAAAACCTGTAAAGCCTGCTTTTTGCACAGAGAAAATTAACAGGAGGAACTGATCAGGGAATTGATAGTGGCACTGGTATCAAAAAAATCTTAACAATACCACTCACTCATTACCACAGAGTTTCAATGAAATAGGCTAAGAGGAAGATTATGGAAGAAACTCCATCTGTAAAGGATAGGTCAGTGAAGAGCTGTGGCTGATGGGGATAGGAACCTGAATAACAGTCAGGATGGAGAAGACGAGGTTCCTAGACTACCACTTTTATATGGACCATGTATTTCTGCTGTTTAATCTGTCTCCAGCAGTAAATCTAGTTGTTTTTGGATGATATGGCTATTGTTACTTTCTGAAATATCACTGCCAACAGTGGAAAGTCTAGAGAGGTTGGTTTATTTGTATTGTAGGTTCTTGGTGTCTTAGTAATTTGTCACTGTATGGATAAGTTAAACCTCATCAACCAATATCTGGTTAAACAGAGGAAACCAAGTCTGCAAAGGTTACATCAAAGATGATGTCAGTGAGAGAATACATGGTGTTTTGTAAATTGGTTCTCCAACTAAATGAAGGAAATGAAACTAACAAGACTGGCATTACAGGAAGAAAATGCATCTCTTTCAGGCTGGGGGGGTTTGGGCTCATCCCAGACAAACCAGTGTGGAGCAAATTAAAGAAGGAAACTGATAGAAGAACAGCTGCAGCACAAGGAAGTGACAGTGGTCCAACCAGGGAAAGTGTTTAACAGAGGAAGCTTAGCCGGAGGGACCTTCAGAGTATGGAGGAGAATTGAATTAAAATCCTGTAATGAGGAACTTAAGATGCCATCAACACAGAATCTACAACATTACATTGTGATCAGAGAAAGCAACTTTGAGTCACATTTTGTCAGACTATGAGATCAGTTTCTGTAAAGGTTAGTGGCGATATTGTTGGGGTTTGAAAAGCTCAGCGGAAAGAAAAGGAGGAGACGAGGTGAACTCTGTGTGTAAAGGGAGCAGCCACTGACCTTGTTAAGAGGGAGAAATATGAAGGAGACTGATTTTTAAGCAGGTGTGAGGCAGGTCGCCTATAGGGTTCAAGTGACTGGGAGCAGCAGGTAGTTTTAAGAGGTGAACTTGTTTTTCTGTTTTAAATTTCACTATCCTGAGACCTGGCATTGTGCTACGGTCCACCAGTCAGTGTTAGGTTTATCTTATAGAATATAAAAATAATATAAAATAAAGCCCTAGGAGGACAGGGTGGAGGAGGAATTTGAAAGTGAAAAGCAGAGCTGGCAGCAGAGACCGAACAGTGAGGACAGAAAGTTCAGGTTCTTCTGGGAGAAGTAGGATGCAGAGGGTTCATCGCACGATCAACTGTCTCATTACCGAGCGAGTTTGGAGTGCTTCGACAGAGTTTGGAGGAAATACAGTAAAGAAGATGTCAGACAAAGAAGTTAAAAGAAGTCAGTGGATGTGGGTGAGAAGAATTCATGTCAGCTGGGGCAAAACAAAAGTCAAAGAAAAGCGTTTGTCTCTCTCTTCTCTTCTCTTTCCTCTTCCCTCATTAAATTAGGGGAGTACAGAGGGTAGAGCGTTTTAATAACTGCTGCTTTTACAGACATATTTCAGAATCCTCCTTTGATGATTTCAGGCAATGTGGAAATAGGTTTTAGTTTTAACATTTAACCAGTCACCGTTAAATGATTCCCTTCAGAGATGCACACTTACTGCAGCTTGAAAAAGGCAAAAGACGAAAAGACAGTCAGTGAATCTGTGAGACAAACTTGAATGTGAATTGCTAGAAAATAGAAATACGTTCAGACAACTACCCTGGATAAATAAGGATTAGATTCACGTAACCGTAGTCTGTTTTTCTGTCTAAATACTGGAGGTATATTTATCGTGATAGTCAGCATGGTAAAATGACTCCAGCTGCAGTGGGTTTTAGGACCTTAATCCAGGTCTTTGAGGCGAGTGGGCTTTGTTATGAAGCCAACATAATGCAACGTGTCATAAAACCAAGGCACCAGTATTTTTTTTTTTTCGATACATTTGCTCTACCAACCGATCATCTTTCAGGGACAAATAAAGTTGAGCTCTCTTCTTTCTCCAATAAATGTGTGGTAAAAGCTTATCCTTAAACACAAACTGTTTGATTTGCTGGGTTTTTGTCTTTTCATTCCTGTCCTAATGTCAGATGTCTCTCCCTCTCTTAGCCTAAGAATACAAGTCTGCCATCAGTACAGTTTGTGGTAAAGTTTAAACCCATGACTTCCCTGTGAAGTGTATTTGTCCAACCTAAAGGTCCTGTAAAATGTTTTCACTGGTCATTAAACAAACTGAAATCAATATCCCCGCTTTATAGTGACCTAACAAGACTATAGAGGATAACAGGGGCTGATTCACCATGGTTAATGTGAATGTCTGAAAGAACAGACAGGGGGTAGAGGTCAGTTCACAGAATTAGCTGCACACTGTGGATACAGCACCCATTCACATGTCCTATGACTAAACTAGAAAAGCACTCAGAGAGTGCAGACCACTGCCAAGCATATTGTGATTGTCACCAACACTTTAGTCCTACTTTAATGTTATACTCCCTTTCAGCAGACTGTCTGCTACAATTTGGTGTTAGTTACAGGTTTGTACGATAATTTGTTTCCTGACCGTGTTGAAAACGATGATGAACCAGTACATTTTTCATATTCCAGATCTTAGTATCCAGAATATTGGCAGGATCTGGATCATACTTTTACATCTGTCAGAAATTATGGTGACCTTGTCTTGTATTGTTTTACAAAGCAATCCGACCATTTATCGTGGAGTTATATACTTTATGGTGAAAACAGCCCTATCTCACAATGATAAAGAACCCTATAAAAAAATCCTGGATCCAGACAGTGATCAGGATCACCTCCAAAATTTAATCATTTCTTCCTTATCACATTTTGAACCTTTCCTGAAAATTTCATCAAGAGCTGTTTGTTACTTTTTGAGTTATGTTGTTCACAGACAAACAGACAATCTCTCCCAAAACAAAACCTCCTTGGCAGAGGTAACAATTTGGTAAAAAACAATAAAAGCAGGAAGTTCCTCACAGCAGCTTTAAGCGGACAATCAACTGGAAAACTTTTTAAGTCAATGGAGTCTGAATAAAAAGCAAGCCAGAACAAAAGTTTTAGTGATCGAACCAGGAAGATCCAAAGCACCAACAGCCTGAAGTTTATGTCATTTCTCACTGTTGGTCTCTTACACCTCATTATGCTGCCAGAAGATTTTATTAATAGGCAGGTGGGCAAAACCAATTACGGCCAACACACTGTCATTACTTATCTTATTTCAATTTGCCGAGTGTTTAGTCACAACATTTTTTAAGTGTGGCAGGCGTCATACATTATGGATTTTAAGAGAGGCGGGACTGCTTTGCTGCATCTGCTCCCTGAATTAGATTCTTCTCTGTTTCCTAGTGAGGATGCAAAAATAGGAGGAAGAAAACATTTCAGTTACTCACCCTAAGGGTGAGAATACATCTGTTGCCCCAGTTGCAAACAAATTTAACCCCAATTACAACACAGCACCTAAAACATACCAAAACAAGCGTACTCATTTGGCAAAGTGGTCACATGCTGATATGTGAAAGGCTAGGTGAATATTTCTTTTTCCAAGGGTCTGAATCACAAGCCTTGTCCTCTTTCTTTTATTGTTATGACTCCAGCTCCCTGAAAACTAGCTTTTTTTATTGTGCCTTCAGAAAACATTTGGCCATGGCTGCCGATATGAGGACCACACAATTTCTTTCTCTCTCCATACCAAAATTAGAAATGTTGCAGATGCCTCCTTCAGCCAGTATCATGTCCTAAAATAATCATTGTAAGATAAATAACGCCTCAAGCCAATTCAGATTTTCAAGACAAGGTAACTTTTTCATTGTGAGATCATTTTATCTACCTGTGTGCCATCTTTGGCAGGACACCCAGGTCATAACTTGTCTTTTTTTTTTTTTTGCTTCAAAGGCGTTCACTGAACAAGTTAGGCCTATGTGATTCTGGTCTCACTAGAATAAAGTGTCACTGTATCAATGATTTTGAAACATTTCTCAATGGCACAAAAGACAATATTTTGGTTATGGAAGACAAAAATAACTGCTTATACTGTAAACACAGAGCGATTCCTATTTTTAAGTAGGAACTAACACAACCAGAAACAGCTCATCATTCAGAGGAAGCTGTGAACTGCTGAAAATGAAGTTTGACCTGACCACAGCAGGACTCCTGAAAGCTTTCCTGGCAGAATTGTGACATGAGGTGAGGTCAATAAATAAGCTTTTATTTCCCAGTAAAAAATGTTGACAGCAAACATTCAAAACACAAGCTCTGCCTTGTTATAGATAGACTACTAGAAAGCTGTTGCTCAAATGAATGTTGCCTTTCTCTGCCTGCATTGTTTTGGCCTGTATCACTTTGCTCTGCTCCTTTACATCAGTCTGTGTGTCTGTCTGGCGATGTGCTATGAGTTACCGGGCAGATACAATAAAGCAGAATGGGGAAGGCTCGCATCATTAGAAATGCACTGATGTTTTTCTATTAACTTATTGGATTTGATCGAGATGTGAAAGACGAGCAGTGTAAAAGTAACTGATTGTCAGGGCAGAGGAAAGTGCTGCTGAAGGCTGCTCCAGGGAGGCTTGTTGCATGCCTCAGCGGGAAAATGTCACCATATGCGGGCGGCAGTTCGCCGGGGAGCGGGTAAGAGAAAGGGAAAGAGTGGTTGAGTTCAGGGTCCGTGGGCGAGTATCCCGGCAGCTCGCTTGACGGGTGTCCCCCACACTGTACCTCTGCAACCACCTCGTCAAACACATTAAAGACACCCAGATTGATGTAAGACACAGGCTGGAAATCAGCGGAGGAGCAGTCTCTCTCCTCACTGAAAATGATCGCGCCGGCGCGCTGCCTCTGAGACTGTCGGCTCCTTGCAAACTGCGCCCTTTTGTACCTTTTGATGACCACTAGGTTGATGAGCCCGAGGACGCACTCCAAGGTGCTGAGAACAGTGGAGAGGACCAGAGCCCGCTGGTAATCCCTCAGCTTCTCGCAGGCAGGGTTCCAAACAGCTGACTGGAAGCAGTGATGGAAGTATTTCCTCCCCACTAAAGAAGCCGTGTCCCCGTCCACAACCGCACCGGAGAAAGCTGTGAGCACCCCCAGCAAGAAGACGACAACGCCGAGGAGAAAGAAATTCCTGCAGCCCGGCTTCTCCCTGCGACAGAGCAGCGCGGACCCCAACAACACCTGCCCCATTCCCACAAGTAGCCCAGAGTAGAAAGCCCCGGCCGCGACACCGAGTTGGAAATGCGCTTTCATTGTAGAGCCCAGCGAGATGCACCTTAATCCAACGACAACTTCGCACAGGGCGCACACGAAGAGGATGGTGCCGGAGAAGACGGTGCACAGTCCTTTACCACTCAACTTCATTATATTCCACCTCTACCGCACTCGATCCCTCTCCCTTCGTCTTCATCCTCCCTCGTCTCTACCGGAGGATTTCTCACACTGGGGCATTATTTACCGGTGACTCCTCCGGTTCAGGGCAGGCAAATTTTGCCGCTGCAGCGTCTGCTTTGCATCCCCACCGCTTCACAGGAATGTATAAACCACGGATACAAGAAACATTTTTCTTCCGTAGCTTCTTAGCGATAGTTCCTCTTCAAAACATGATCAAAAAGCCCCGTCAGGCTGCTGAAACGCGCTCCCAACCTGAAGTTTTTTCCTCTTTTCCTCCTCTTAAAGAGGAAGCCTCATCTGCAGTCAACACATCGCTGTGTGGCGTCTTGAGGCAGAGAAGGGGCGGCTGCTCTAGCTGAGGAAGTATGAGGGTCCTCTGAGCCAATGACCCATGGGTCCCGAAATTTCTGCAACACCCCACAATGACTGTAAAGGTGTCTGAGCTTAATGCCGTGCTGCGTGGATGAGGAAAAGGGAGGGCGTGATTTGCAGGAATAAATTACATCCATCTATTAAAGATAATACATTCACAATGAAATCCATTTGATAAATGGAAGAGGGAGTCAGTGAATAATTCACCCTGGTGGTAAACTTTATGTCTGGATATGTGAGTTTGAGTTTGAGTGAATTTTGATTTCTAAACACATAGTTTATCCACTGGCTTTGAACACACAGTGAAACGTCAGCCTCCGTGCGCTGTCCGTGGTGCTGAAAAACGCAGCCTGGGCCAGATGACAGCTGACTCCTCTACAGCTCTTATCCCAAAGCAGCCTTCTAGGAATTACTGCAAGAATAGTGGAACTTAGGAGAAACGTGACTTTTCACGTTTTGTTTGGCACATAACTAATAACGTAATGTAAGGGAAGGAGAATTACTGCAGCTTGTTTTTGTGTTTGTTGTTGATAACGATGATTTTCGGGATTTTTTTTTTGTTTGTTTCTTTCTATCTCTTCCATTTTCCCCCTTTTTTGTGTTTCTTTCTTTTTTTTTTTCTTTTTGAGGAGGTTGGCGTGATGGAGGCTGTGAAGGCCAGAGATAATTAAAAAGAGAAAAGAAAAAATGATAACAGAAGAATTTCATTTCCTTCACTCACACACACACACACACACACACACACACACAAAAACAAAAAAAAAGAGAAAAGATCTGCTCTGAATCATCTTGAGTCAATACTGAAATGTTTAACCGGCCTCAAATTTGTACAGCCCACAGTCTTTCAGTAAATGAGTGTTTCTTCCCAGACAGGTGAAAAGCACAGGTGTCCACTGTATACTAGACAGGAAGGTGGTTTTGATCAGCAACAGAGCAGGAGGCAGAGTTCAGGTGCAGTCTTGTCCTTGGTGCGCAAAGGTCTAACACGGGGTGTTGTGTGCTGGCTCTGATGCTAGAGAGTCACAAAGGGTCTTAGGGAAGTCACATTCAGCAGCACTGTGCAAGACTGGGACAGAGCTGGCATGAATGTTAACCTTTAAGAGGGGGGAAACATTCTGACTCAGTTTGTGGCATAAATATAAAATGCTGTCACTACCTTTGCATGGTTAAGTACAGGAAAATGTGTATCAAAAGAGCGCATTCTTCAAGAAACCAAGTAAAACACAAAAAACAGCATTCAGTCAGTTTAGCATGTCCTGCTTATAAGCCTTAAAGAAAGATGTGCCTTGAATCATTCTTAAATATTATTTTCTTTACCTAAAACACACATACACTCAAAGTTGGGCTGTTTTTATTTTGTTTGTTTTGATTGTTTTTGGTTGCACAAATAGACTTAAAATCTTGATGTTTTTCAGCTCATGGCAGTCAATCACTCACTGTCCTGTAAATTTAGAAGGTTCTTCTCTCAAAACCAAAGAGATTGATCAGCTTAGGGGCTGATAAGTCCCATAAAGTACCAAGTCTGCTATAGGCAGGAGTGGACCATTTAAAAGTCTTACAAACACAGTCTGATCAACAGGATGCAGACTGATGGATGGTGTTTGTTTACTGACAGCTGGATACTTTTGAAGGAGAAGCTGGGTCAGGATTTGGGTTTTTGACTTAATGAACCAAACATTTACTTCAAGCTCGTGCTGGCACTGAAGAGCTGCACCAGGGAACACTCTGGACCATCAATTCATCATAATGAGCCACCTCATTGACTTTACCAGTACAGCCAGAACTTGTGTGTTTGTGTGTGAGTGTTTCAAGGGGCTCTGATGTGTGTGTGTGTGTGTGTGTGTGTGTGTGTGTGTGTGTGTGTGTGTGTGTGTGTGTGTGTGTGTGTGTGTGTGTGTGTGTGTGTGTGTGTGTGTGTGTGTAGGAGTAAGTCTACAAGTAGGTTTACAAATAAGACAAAGTTCAGTGAAGTATGTGTTGAGCTAATGAACTAATAATTGGGTAAGTGACTGGCTTTTAAGCTGTAAAGTAACTCTCATTAAAATCAGTAAAAGTCAATGGCTTTGGCACCAGAGATCCAGCTTTACAGTGCAGCTACAATAGCAGCGCCAGGCCAAAACCCTGTAAAACCCTTTACTTACCCTAGACCTGTATATCATAATGTATAAATATGTATTGATGAATTAAAGCAGTATATACCACGCTTAGCTGTAACAGCCGCGAACTTGGCAAGTCTGAAGTTTTGACTCTGAACTGTCCAGAGACGATGCCGTGGGAAGAAATGCAAAAAAGAACAAAAGGGAAAGGTGGTAGAGAAGAAAGAGTCTCCTTGAAGTTGCACCAATCAATATTTTTGGCCTGCCAAAAAAAAGTAGTGCACAGGCGAGCCCTGTGAGGGATTTTCTGACCAAAGCATTTCTAGGTCTAGCCTCAAAGTGGAAGCTAAAGTCAAGCCTGTTCTGGCAACCCTGGGTGTGTTGGTCTTAAAATGAGATTTGATTATAGAGAGGCATTGCTCCCTTTGCATAGCTCTCAGGTCCCACATCTTTGGGACTATCCACGACAACAAGCTCCTCTCTCTGGCTTGAAATCTTTATGTCCCATTTAAGATAAAAACCATAACTTCATGGAAGTTTTTGAGCTCTCTCATTTCACATGTTCCTCTTGATCATGGCTGTAGATCGCCTGGAGCTGCCTGACTCCAAGTGCTTCAACCAAAAACACCTGTTTTAACATCATTACCCCTGTTATCATACTAAAGACAGTCTCAGATTTACTCCATTTGTTTAACTCATATTACTGAAGCTCACCATTGTCTTTTGTAACTACTGATTTTGGTCCTGTAATCAGTTACATTATCCCACAGTGCAGCCAAACCTGTCCTCTGCATGAACGCCTGCACTATCAATCATTTACCTCCCTCTCAAAACCCCCGACCTTCCTCTAAAAACATGATGGAAACGCTTCAGAGATGTTCTCCTTCACAGAACTTTGTTTCCTTGAATATATTTCATACATTTTGGTGGAAAACAGCTGGCTCTGGTTAAAAACATCAGCGTGGCACTTCCACAAAAATGTTCAACTCAACTCATCTTCATTTGTCCCCAAAGAGCAATTGGTTTTGCAGCAAGGTATAAGACATAGAAAGCACACAATACACAGTAAAAACAAAGACGACAGACCTTTTTTAAAAGATAGTGCGGTAAAAGGTGCTGAGTACAGCAGAGCTGGAGAAGAATAGAGCTCTTAGACTGGTATTCTAGCAGCATCTGTTCCTTTAAACAACATCCAACAATAAAAGTGCTGCGTCAATTTTAACTATAAATAAGTTCCTGGACTTTATTACAGATAAAGGACACTAGAGCAAATCGCAAGGTACAGAATGTATTCAGTAAGTCTCTTTGATACTGCTGTGTTATTTATTTTTGTGGTTTTTAGGTCTGTTGAATTGTAGGATATGTGCTATTTTCACTCTGTTTTTCTCCTCCACCTTTTTGTTTTGTTTTGTTTTGCTCCTCTCAGAGATGCAGTATGTAACATCTGATCAAGGACTACAAATGGAAACAGCCTTTTGTACAACTCTGACATAGTAACAGAAATAATGAGTAATGTACATTGACCTTTTAAATGAAAAACAAAAAAGTGTAAAAATTCAATGTTGTCATGATGTGCGACCGTACCTCTGGCTGCCCCTTAGACTCTCCTGCAGGTCAGAAACCGTAGATGTTCTGCTCTTACTGTCCTCATGATATTAGCTGCTGTTTTCAGTCTTGTCCATCATCAATGACTCAAAAAATGGAGAGAGAAGAATGGAGAAATGATGGTCATGGTCATTACATGTTGAAGGATTCTTCACGTCAAGTAAGTCTTTGTCTTCACTTGTTGAATGTTTCTTTCTATCATCTTAAAGTGTCCGGTCAATCTTCAGGTTGATTAGTCCTTGCCGTGAGCTGCAAGTCCTGCACCAAAATTATACAACTGAGGACAGGAAGACGGTGGACAACCTTAAAAATCAAGTTCAGGTCTATGCTGACAAGGTGGCTCAGGACCAGGGCACCATGGCGGCTATGACAAAAGAACACAATGCCCTGCTTCAGAAGATGGCAGAATCCTCAGAAGTAGGAATAGTGCAAAGCCAGAGTAGCCAGAACAATATCGAAAGTACAGGGCAGAGGATTGAGGCTCTACAGCGCGAGCTTCAGGAGCAGATGACCTACACTGACAAAACTTCACAAGATCAGGCTGCTCTCTCATCTCTATGAGCCGATCACAACGCCCTGCTTCAGAGGACAACAGAAGACAAGGCTACCATGGAAGTCATGATGAGGGAACACGACGCCCTGCATAAAAAGATGGCAGAAGAGACAAACCTACCTGGCTAATCTTAGGCAAAGGTCCTGTCTGGCACCTTGTTGAAGCATCTCATCTGTCCTCATCGAGAGGGGTCCTGTCTTCTTGATGGAGGATCCTTTCTGTCTTCATGAATGAGGGGTCAACAGCCCTCCCTATGTCTATGTCCTCACCAATCTCACCAGACCGGAAGATCGCAAAGAAAAGTTGACCCACCATGCTTCAATCAGTGTTGTCCATAAAAGTCCTCTGTCCAGATGTCCAGGCCTTAATTGTTAAGGCCTTCATTATGATGTATGAGGTGTTGTCAGCTCTGCCAGACACAACAGCCAACTGAGGCATAACCAGTACCACCAAACATTCCAGGATCTAAGAAATGCCAATTTATCCACCATGCATGAAATTAAAATACGGTGGAGAGTTTTTATGCTGTTGATAGATGACACCACATTATGAAGTGTTGAACTTTTCAGGTGTACATCAGAGGATGTCTTTCTACATCAATAAGTTATCTGTGCAAATGAACAGCGCCACATTAAGAAGAAAAACAATCGTTTCCTCGAGTCATCTGAGAGTGATGGAGTTGACAATGAAAGGGAAGGTGATAAAAACTTTGCCTGGGATGTTCCACTTTCAGTCGTCTTTATTTAATCACTTAGCATCAATACCTTAAGAGAGGACGGGTGTTTGGCTGCACTCTGTTATTTGCTTTTGCTTAGCATGACACTCAGACTAAAAGGGAACTTTAAAAGATGTTTGGACTTGAGCTGTGTTCAGTCTGCATTTTAACAACAGTCCATCGGGGATCTTTTTAGTTTCTGTCAGGGTTTTACCAGAGGGAAGAAATGCTTGAAGTGATTCAGCAGGTATCCGATCTGTTTTGTTTTAAGGCCTGAAGCTGTATTCATGTTCAAACTTGGCACTTTGGATCATGGAGTGTTTGTTTGTTTTGACAGTCTTTCACACGCATTCAAATTGGCCCATAGCAACAATAAGAGCTACCTCTTTTCATCAGTTAGCGTGGTGTAAATCTTGCTTCTCAGAGGCTGGATAAATGCCCTGGAGAATCCCTGGGGTCTGTTACAGTCATAACTGCTGATAACATGAATTTAACAATCACAAAAGGTCCATACAGGGAGGATGTGGAGTCCTAAACCATAATACCAAGTATTTATGGGAGCTGTAAACACACACTGCTGACAAACCAACCGCTTAGTAACAATCTGGAGGGTCAGATTGTGTTTTAGTGTCAGCAGGAGTGGAAACAGCTGCATCAAGAGAAGGAAGCTATTTTCAAGCTCCAAGGGAGTTCAGGACACCAGACAAACATCGATACACATTCAGTACACATACTGCTGTGCTGGTGAAGTTCAGGGTTTCTCTTTGCAGCACAGCTCGGGGGACTAAAGCAGAACTCTGCTCCACAGCAAGCTGTTCACTGAAACACACGCATGGTTTGGGAAAGGAGAGATCTGCTGTGAGCTGTCACTGATCGCTGTGCAGCTGTTTATCTGATCCCTCCTGTCCGTTAAACAATCAAATCAGATTCTCTACATTTTAAAAGATGACAAAATATTTATTAATGAGCAAACAAGAAGCAACACTAGCAAAAGACAAATGTCCAGATGTATCACACATGACCAAAGCTGTGTAGTGGAGTGAGAAAAGATGACAACATCAACATACAGTATAATACAGCTTCTCCATCCTGTGTCTGAAATGGAGCTCAGCTTCTCTGTTCCTCATAATTAATCTCAGCTAAGTTCTTATTTTATCTCCATCTGTTTGACTCCACTTCTTTTCAAGTTAAGTTAGTGATTACCCTTACAGTTTAACAGGGAACAGAAACATCTCTTCTGATAGTATTTCTGAAGCAGGACAGAAGTAGGAATAGTGCAAAGCTTGTACAGGTCTAGCTCATGGCCGGTTTTTCAGATTCAGGGACTGACAGGTCTGGATCATTTGCCTGAGGCTCATTGAAGGGATCACTGATTCCACATTTGCTCTTTAAAGAACGTCCCAAAAACAGCCAGTACTCCTTGCGGATGGTATCCTTCTCTCGTGCCAGAAGTTCACAAATCTGAAAAGAGAAGAAACAAACACAAAGACAGTCAGAAAGCAAAACTAACAAAGATATTAAAGGGGCTGTGAGAAGTTTGAAAGTGGTCTTGAAAAAGTCTTCCTTCCAGATATACGCCTGATCATAATCCACTCTTTGAAATGAGATTATCAGCACCAGTATGGTTTATTTTGAAATGCTACTTCTTAGCTTCCCAATCTAGTCAAGCAAGACTGAATTGGCAATACCACAGCAGCTGATAAAGTTTAGAAGCGAGAAGAGAGATCTGTGTGTTTCTCTGCTGAAAAATGATTTCTGTGACTAATTTTGTAGTGATGGTGGACACTGGGGCCTAACTGTCAGACAGAAAAAAGACAGAAGAAAGATAAGCGGGAGAGAGATACAGCCCAAGCTAAAGGCTTAACACACAAGTTAAGCTGTTTGTGATAATGTTCATTCCAACCCACAGTCAGCAGTTATTCTGCAGTGGTCTGTTCAAACTTGAGAGTCTATCAATAAAATGAAGAGTGAGGTTACATTAGCTCTGATTGGTAGATGACTGGCAGGACATAGCTAACCAGGATTTACTAATGTTACACATCACAGACATGTCTTAGAGCACTGCGCTGTCAGCGCTACACATGGATGGCTACTAGACTACTGTACGAACTGAAAGTTTGCTTGCTCACGTTTTAACACCGGGCTGCTAGTAGCGCAGCATATAGCCGGCTACTGATGTACAGTAAAAACTTAAAATGTTTGCTTGTGGTCATGTTTCAAACAACAGGGCTACGTAACTGTTCGGAAAGATACCTTACCTCTACCTTTACGAACAAAGAACATCTTTATGAACAAAGAATATCTTTACGAACAAAGAGCATCTTTACAAACAAAGAGCATCTTTACAAACAAAGAATATCTTTACGAACAAAGAATATCTTTACAAACAAAGAACATCTTTACGACAGTGTGTGCAATTCCAGGCCAGAAGGTGGCGAGGCAGTCCAACTAAAACAGATCCTCCTCATGACATCTTTAACCGTTTAGAAGTTTAAGTTTCCATTTTGATGTAAATTTTCACTTACTTCGAGAGCTTTTCTTAAAGTTTCCTTTCGTTCCTCTTCCTCCATATTTTCTTTCTGGCTGCTAGACTCCAAAGCGTCCTCGTAGCAATCAAACAGAAACGCTAGAAGATAAGATGAACAATGCGTCTCCTTCAGCTCAAGGATCCTTTCAAGTAAACCCGGCTGAGACGACAGACCTCTGTCCTGCAGCATCCTGGAAAATAAATCGAGAAGGAATACTAAAGTGAGCTTCTCTATTCAAAATACAGTTCACAAGTTTTAATGTTGAGTTTTTTCCACAAGCATATCAGACCAAGGGAGGAAATGAACATATTTCATTTGAGGAGACCACTTTGGATTGATCAGGAAAAAATGTATTTCATCAGAGAAAGGACAAAGCCTTATTATAAATGAGCAATGTAGAAACTCGTTCTGAACACCTTACCCTTTCAAATAGTTCCACACGCTTTCATTGTGGGGAGCCTTTCGGACCTGGTTCAGACAATACCTTACACAAAGAGAAACATGTAAGCAGAAACCAACCAATGCATCATAGCTGCACAGAAGAGAGACATGCAGTGTTTAGAGGGATTTTGTTCAGCTTAAGAGGAGCTAAACTCACTAACTAACTGTATAAACTTTTTGATGAGTACTCACTCAATCTCCCTCTCTACTACAGCTGGAGCAGAGAATCCTGTAGTGTGAGAAATAACAAAATGTCTCTGGTTCCATGCAGAGTTATTTCTCACATCTTCCTCCAAGAGACCCTCCACAAACTCCAGCTCATTGTCCCAAAGTTTGTACTCCTGGAAAGGAAGCAAGAGAAATGTTGGCAACAATCTTATGTTTGGGAAGTCAAGCCCCCACCCTGCATGAGTCAAACATGAACTGAGGAGGAGACAGAGGCCTGAAAGTGGGACATGCTCCTGACCTGAATGACCCACTGTCTGTGCTGCCAGGCGTGGTAGTTCTTTGCATCCTGGCTGAGAATGTCGGCAATAAACTCTAATTCCTCTGACGGATCATTCAACCACTCCACCACCATACGTCTGTGATGCCTGAGAGAGATGTTTTAATAGTTAGGATTTTATTTTGAGCACAACTCCAACCAGTAAAACAGCACTTTGTTTCTGATATTTGACTAAATACAAAATTAATTTTCTAAACAAACACTTCAAACATGATCTGATCATCAGTACTGTCTCCTTTTTCAGTGACTTCAAACAAATAGCTCACACTTATTTTGCCAGCTCTCACCAGACTTGGTAGTTTTTGGGTTGCTCCTCTATGATGGCAGTGATGTACCTCATCTCCTCCCTCAGGTCCTTTGATAGAGCTTGTAGCAGTACTCGCCTGTAGTGCCTGTACATATTCAAACAAAAGACGTCTTTAAACGAAGCTGTAAGATTAAATCTGAACAGAGAAACTGAGAGGCTGTAATTACATTGTGTGTTGCGCAACAATGAAACTGCTGAGATGGCAAAGCGCATCAAATATCTCGCACTCATCGTGAACAATAAACACTTTTAACAACACACTAATTACATCCATAAACACTAACAACAGAGACTGTTTGCATCTGTAAACGCAAAGCACTTTCTGTTATCTGCTGTTAATTTACAAAAGCACTGTCCAGCCCATTCTCCTCTGTTCCTATAATACATGAAGTGTCTCCAACATGAACAAACTCAAACACTTCACCCCAGACATCCCTTCTACACATTATTTTCACAGCGTCTACAGATCCCTGGTGAGGAAACAAGCTTGGTTCAGTGGGAGCTTTGTTTGGACTGCTGTTTCAGTTGGAACAAAGCTCCCACTGGTAGTGTGTTAACATGTGGGTTCATGTTGGATGTATAGGTAGATGTGCACTGTTTGTTTGTCAGGTAGTGTGGGTGCTAGATAGTTATGCTTCATGTGTATGTATGCTCTGAGGCGACAAATTTCTAAATAAAAAGAAAATAAAGGGTCAGTCTGTCCATCCATGTATCTCTCTGAAGAATCTCTCTTTCCAAACTATTCTTAGAAGAATTTCATTAAATATATTTCAAAACAGGAAGTGGTCCATTCTGCTGTCATTCCCCACCCTGAAAATAGATACTGCAGCAAACTATAACAATGATTACTCACCAAACTGTGTAATTGGCAGCATTCAGCTCAATAGCTTCCGCTGTCAAGGCGAAAGCCCGCTCGCTTCTTTCATCATTCTTCAGGAGTGCACGAAAGTAGTCATAAACATCTGCAACTGTTGGAAGACATTACAAAATTAGAACAAGTTATCTGTCATATCCTCTATTACCAAATACAAAAAGATGTCAATTTTTTAATATATATTATTATAAGTACAGGGAAATTGTTCAGTCACTAATGTAGATGGATTAAAGTTATAGTCCACATTATGCAGCATTATTTTTTTTCTTTACTTTGTCAAAAAGCTTGAAATAGGAAGCACAGGTCCTCTGAATCACTGATCGAAGCACCCAATTTTTATCCAGTTCCTTTCACTTTGATTTATGTTGGGATTCATTTTGGAATTTTAAAGGAGTATACTTATTTATTTATTTATTTATTTTATTTGATCAACTGGGTTGTTGGATTTTTGTGTCAAGTGATTCTGCAGCCTGGAGTGATTTTACAATGTTTAACAGGTGATAGACCAATGGTATCATAAAGTATGGTAACTTGTTCCAAGCGTGTCATGGCAGAATCTATGGTTCGTTAATCTTTGCTAGTCTTTTTAACCTCTGCGTGTTTTTCTATGTGGACCGTCTAACTGATGACAGTCCAAACGAGCTTACACTTCTCAGAGTAGGCGATCTTCACAACGGGATTAGGTCCATCATCCTGGGGAACAGGATCCAGGTCAGCCCACTCCTTTCTGTCTCTAAAGCATGTAGGAAGAGAATAGATAACACTGGCTGGTAATCAATAATACTGTTTAACAGTAATCATAGGGGTATCACGTTATTTACAATGACAATTTAAGGATAAGTTGAAGCAGCGTTGAGTTGAAGTACCACAGAGAAATGTCGATAGTTAAACTAAACGTTGTTTACTATTTCACCCGATTTACCCTGATGTCGAATGCTTAATTATCTTGAAACTAGAGTTAACCCTCTCACTTACTCAAGTGAAATAAAAGTAGTACTTATTTTAAGAATAAAATCGTGTTGTTGTAAACTGAAGTTGATGGGTGTAACGTTAGCCACCGCTACAGCTACAAGGCTAAGCATCTCCACCCAAACATGTTTTTAAAAAAAACACTACCTGTAAAATATATATCGAGTCGGGTCGAAGTATTCATCACAGAAGTTGTCTTCAGTCTGTACATCAAAGTCCTTGTCCTCTTTGGCGTCTACAGGCTCATCTAAAGTTTCCAAGAGACCTGACATTGTGGTCTTAGTCACTGCTAGCTTCAGCACGTCCGTCTGTCTGCCGCGAGGAAGAGGATCACACAACTTCCGCTGCCTTCAGGAACTGCGGGAAATACGGCTTTCTGGCCCGGCGAGAATGGCTTCGAATAGACGTGGAGATGAATACAGTCCTAAAAAATAGTTTTTGTAAAATATGTGAAATCTCAGGCGACAGTGATACTTTTAATGTGTTAAATTGACTTTTTTCATATTCATTTTCCATTTTTTATGAATAAGTGATTGCCACACTCGTTCGAAAAAGGGGTTGAGTTTGTGCAGTGTTACATTAAATTATCAAGGTTTTTTTTCTTTAAGTTTGCCTCTGTGTAATGAATGGAGGCCAGTTTATCAAACCAATAGAGTAAAAAATACAGACACACAGCTAACTTCAATAAAAAATATCTTTAAATGAAACACCATGCCTTGAGGTAATATTTCATTTACAGGTAGGCTTAAGTTATTTTCAGTCAAAAGGCCAGCCTCAGCCATTGAAGAAAGGGTATTACCAGAACAGAACCAGGCACATCCCTTACAGTCAAACTGAACTTTATTTTCATTGACGTCCCCAGACATTATAAAAATAAATAGATGATTCACAGTCAGTGGATCATAATACAAATTGATATCAAAATAATGTATCAGAATGACAAATCAAACACATGCAGAATTACCATTCCATCAATGTTTATATGTTCAGAATACTTGTTGCTTTATTTGCACCAAAACAAAATCTGTCTTTTTTCCAAATCTCTTCAGAATATATAAAATTCACTGTTCAAATTAGAAAGCAATGCAAGTTTGAATATGTTTCTCTCTGACGTGTTGATGGTTTGACCCAAAGTGTGCTCAGTGACTGTCTTCTTGATCCAATCCATGTTTCTCAATGTAGCGTCTACATGTGGACAAAAATAAAACAGAAATTAGTGTTAATCTTTGAGACAGAGCCTGAGAAGTAACTTCATCTGTGACACACACACATACCTGTGATAAACTGTTTATTTATCATACATTTCATTACACATTTGTGTTGTACAGTAGTCTACCACAACAAAAGAGTCACTTAATACATTTGAAAATATTTTTTTTTCCTGATGAAAAAGTTAATATAGGCAATAGTTTTTTTCTGTGACAATGTTTTTTTTTTGGTAGATATTTACCATTATTTTCTTGCTGTATTCAAAATGGGATGAATTTTTATCTCTGGACCCACAAGGCAAATCTGAATGAGGATGACTGTGATCAAAAGCTAACATTTTTACTGACTATTGGGTAATCCTCCCAGATAAATACCTTCTAGAAGGTTTTTACTTTAGCGGTTAAGTTCAGTGTTTATTCAGAGAGTTATGTTGTGAATCAACTGTGATAACATTGTGCAATTTACACTCAATACTTACTCTCCATGAAGGTTTCCTAAACGCCAAAATAAAAATATCTGGCTCTGTTAAAGCTCCACTGTATTGACCAACTAGTCAGACTTAAGTGGTTGTAATACTATTTGACTGATCTTAGTGTCAGAGATTACAAACCCTAACCAAATCCAGAAGCAATGGAAACTTGAAATTGACAAGGCTGACTCTAAAACCTCGGTGAGCAAGCCAACCACTGGAAGAGATCAGAACAAAGAACAGGTGTAGCTTCACAAGGACAGTTAACTTTTACCTTCTCGCAAAATTATAGAGTGCTTCTTTTCTCTCTTTGAGAGACAGATGCCTATCAGCTGGTGATTTCCCAAAACATTTGGCAGCAGGCTGTGAATGAATTAAAAAGAAAAAACAGATATATCAATTTTAGAAACCATTTGAAAGCAGATCAAACAGCTGAACTCAAATGTCATATTGAGTCATTCAACTGTGAAATCATTAAATTTGAAGTGATGAGAAATAACTAGAGAGCTGAGGTCCCGAAGCATGATAAATAATCAAACCTTTATGGTGGGAGCCAAACCAGAGGAAAAGGAGTTGTTCCTTGAAGACCCTAATGATGAAGCCCCAGTGGCCTCTGTTAGGGTTTCCTCCTTGTTCTCAAGCAAGTTTGTTATGGTTGCATCCACACAGTTGGTTTTTGCTGCACACAGTCAGAATATAACTGTCAATGTAGGGCAATTTACAGAGCATTTATGTTTAAAATATATGATCACTTTAATGTGTGACTACAGCAGAGCAGAAGGCATGTTGTAGATGAAAGTAAAACAGAGAGTAATCATTTAAAGGTGGGTCTTACCTAAGTCCTTGGTGATTACATTCAGTGGGACATGAGGTAGCACGTCCTTCACCTGTTGGGCCATTTTGGCAATCTGGCGATCATCTGTGCCCAAACTCTGGACCATGAAACCAAGGCCAATAGATGCAGGTCTGACATCTAACGTGAAGAAAAACCACCAGCTGACATTTGTCTGACATTCAAAATTCATAATTTCAATTAGAGCTGATAGATCTGTTCTGGCTTTACTTACGTGTTGATGTTTGTGGTGTGGTATGTCTTTTCCTTTTAATGTGCTCTGCTTTATCTGCTTTTGTGATCTTGGTGGACACCAAACCGAGTTCACCAGCTAGCAGCTGACAAGAAAGAGCAATTTGACATGCAGATTAAAAAAAAGTGTATTTAGGCTACTGAAAACAGTCAGGATAAGCAAATTCCATGAGCTTTGTAAAACAGACAAATGTATCCACACAGGTGCACCTCGAAAAATGAGAATATAGTTTAAAAAAAAAGTCTTATTTACAACTGATGATTCAGGAGTGACCTGACACACAGATCTTATAGTTGGTCACACTTTTAAAGCTCTCAAATGTTCCTGAATCAACTTTCTCAACGTGCAGTCATCACAGTTGCTCCTGATGATTTTGTATTCACTATCCAGTTACACACTTCCTGTCCAGTCATCTCTGCGTTAATGCACTTTGGTACAGTCCTCCTCAGTTATTTCACTGGCCTTCAGTGGCTTACCCTCCTTGTGGAGGGATTCATAATCACATTCTTGAAAACTTTTCTCTCTGCAGTCTTCTCTTTGAGTGAGTTAGCATGTTCTGAATTTGGCGTTTGAATAGTAACATACCTAAACTTCAAACTAAATATTCTCATCATTTAAGATATTTTAATATTGAGCTGTATGCCATAATAGTCAAAACTAATATCCAAAAGTAGGTGAACAATTTCAGTTATTGTATTATTAAATAAGAGACAATGTTAAACTTTTTAACAATATTCTTATTTACTGAGACACACCTGTAGGTGTTTGGGCCTGAAGAACAAGTTCATTAGCCCAAACACTTTTTTCCCTGTGCTTCAACATGACAGAAATCTAATCTATTATGATTCTAAAACTCAGAATTTTATTGCTTTTACCTCTTGGACTTTGTTGGCAAACTCCTGCATTGACTCGCCATCTTGTCTTGATATGGATGGGAGCCAACTGGGGTAAAAGAAAAAAAAACACACACACGCACACACACACAGAGTTACTCTTACAAGAGCTGGCCCTGCTTGTACCTGGTATTAACACCTGACCTGACAAGTAGACAGCTCTAAGTACAGGTAACCAGAGATCTGATGACTCAACTACAAACAGAGAACACACAGAGCTTATTTCTCCTCGTGGTCTGTCAGTGTGTACATTCATGTTTCCTGGGCCTCTCTTTGTCCACAGCAATGATCACATGGAGTAACACACCACCTGTTTCTCACAAATAACTAAAAAATACTGTTTTTAAATTAAAACACATTCATGTTTTTTCAGTCCACTGTACAGACTAGACATGGCATGAGCCAGAGTTATTACTCCTTACACACTCATTCCTGTTTATCTGCTTATTCTACCGCTTATAGTGTCAGTTTTCAAAACTCACCTCTCAATAAATCTATCTAAAATCTACCCAAGTATGAACACAACTGCTGCAAAGTTGACAACATTAGGATTTAACTACTGAATGGAAATAATGATACAAATTATTTAGTACCTTACATGATACACTGTACATGGGGCAAAAAATGTCCACAAGAGCTCCATCAGCCAGCTTGACTCTGGTGTACTCTGAGGACAGACAAACAAAATAAAGTCAAAAATCATTTTCTGTTTATTAAACTATCAATACACAGCCTGGAAAGAGTAAGGACTCATCTAACTGTGGTACGGTGATATGCTGACTGAAGTGGTCTACCCAGCATTGAAATATATCTCCACTGAGCTGCTGGGTTAGATTTGAGCAGCTGCATTTATCCATTTACCAAAAGAAAATGCAATACACCTATTAAAAAGATGTTAAAAATCCATTAGTGACATCTGTCTTTGTTGTTTCAGATGTAATATATTCTGTGCAGAAAGCCTAAAATGTTGTTTTTTTATATAATGCAGAATAATCATGTCATGATAATGTTTCCCTCCACTCTTTATCTAATAGTGAAAATTCAGTGAACATTACCAGAGTAATCAATGGTCTGGTCACCCGTAAGGCCACAGGTTGAATAGAATCAGTCAGGGAGAAGGGCCAGGAGCTGCAGTTGGAGAAAAGACAAAAAAAACACTTCATAAAATGCTTTATCCTCTTATTGTGTTCACTTAGCCTTGAAGTTATTGTCAAAAGTCATGACGCTAACAGACAGAAAACTAGTGCTGTGCTTTATTCACGCATTGACAGGGTTTTGGTCTGATTTGGTCTCGATGCTGAAAGTTAAGTAGAGTGAATCAATTTTCTGTGTACTAAAAAGAAGCATTACAACATTTCTGATCCTTTTATTATTATTATTTTTAATCTCAGTGCTTATACATAGATCTCAAATGTTATTTGAAGACAGAAAACTGATTTCTGAGTTGTCCTAAGTTGTTATGGAAGTTGATCCACTTTACAGCTGATTTTACTTCTTTTCACACATTTCTCACTGAACTCTGTTTTTTAACTTTTTCAACTTTTGATTGACTGGTCTCAATTTAAATATCCGGTTGTTCAACAAAGATATCCATTGGAAGGAACATCCCTGCTCCGCTCTTGTTCTCTCTTTTGTGATCAAATTCAAGGCTGGACAGAGTTGGGGGGCACACTTTAACTTTCTATAACAGTTTTTAAAAATGATGTTTTAAAGTCACACAGGATGACAAGAATCAAAATCTGCACCTGGGTAAATCCATGGGAATTTTGGGAGATTGATGATCTGCCCATCCTTACCTATGAAAATGATCTTACATACCTCTGGGAAGGTCTGACAGCCAGCCTTTGTTGCTTTTTGCTCTAAGACCTGAAACTCAGGACACTTAATTGGCTGTTCAAGTTAAAAAATTAAGATTTTATTGTTTCCCAGGTATTGTTCAAAGATTTTCAATAAAATAAGATTGGAACATTGACGGTGTATGCTGTTAGTTATAAAAACTAAAAAATAAAATTGGCCCAATTCGGTATCAGCAGGTCAGGCTTTTTAAAGATCGGTGATCGGCCAGAAAATTGTGATCGGTGCACCCCTACATGGGACCCTTGTATGCTCAAAAAATAAAAGGCTGTAGCTGCTGAGGTCACTCTGAATTTCATTTCCTGATGAAGTTTTTCAACTGTTTCACAACCTGGAGTCATATTGTCATATTTTTGACTGATTGGTGTTTTCACGAAGACCACTGTTTTTAAAGGACACCACTTGGTGAATTTTTAATTCTTTCCTCTAGCTAAGGCCGTGTAGAGGTTGTGTTGTTTCATAGTAAGTCAAGTTTAGTGCAAAAAGAAAACTGTGCAAGATGGACTGACTCTTATTTTCATGTTGGGTCTTCATTAAAAAAAAATGCAGTGTACAGTCTTGACCTGCTCTGTTTGTGAAGCATTTGAGGATAACATCTGTGGTAAACAGTCATTTAACAAATATGGATTATATGACTGATTTTGTGTTTAGTTGCTTTCTTAATTGATACCGAAAGTGAGCCAAGACTTTTAAACATTTTAACACCTTTCAGCTCAGAATCCCTTAATTTGACATCTTCTGTTACCTAACTACTAACTGAGCTTTGAAGGCAGCTTCAAAATCATTAAAGGGAAGATAAGAAGTTGAAAGCTACATTCAGCTATGCTTTGACAAGTTTACCTCACAAAAACACTGATAAAAGCCCCACATGACCCAGGGCTTATTGATACTGGAGTACTGACCACTGAATTACAAGTGCAATTTAGCAACAGTTGTTTATACATCTCCCTACATGTGTCTGTGCACTTAGCGGTAAGAGCCTTCTTCAGAAATGTTTACACTAACCTGAACTTGAGCAGGCCAGCACGGCCATTTGTGGTGTCCTCTTCAGGAAACAGGAGCAAAGGTGGGATGCCTTCACTGGTGCAGTACCTCTGTAGAGTCTCCGTTATTGCTCCTTGGACAGATGAGGAATGGATTTCCATGAAGCCTCTGGCCCAGCACAGAAAGCCTGTTGAGCCCTCTAACTGGGGCTGGTGAGCAGAGGAACACACAGAAAACTTATCATGCACTGTGCACAACATTTACAAGATCAACGCAGCCAAAATACAGTCCTTTCAATTCAAAAGTCTCAGACCAAGTGAAAAGATATCCTCTGAAAAATCAGTTTGTGATGAATGGGACATGGGACAGAGTTTGGTAACTGGTGCTCACTTTCTCCTGTTAGGTTTAAAGTCATAAAAACAACTCTTGCTTGCTGAGTGGTGCTCACCTCTGTCACAACCTGTTTGATGTGTACAAAACTGTTCATTAATGAAACCCCTGGGCTCCAAGTATGAGTAATTTAATATACTTCATGCACCAGTTCAACAACAAGTTCACACTTAGCTGAAAATGTGTGTAAACAGTGGTTGTTATTTATCAGAAAAAAAGAAATAAAACACTAAACAAATCACTTCATTGGTCTCGTTTACAACTATCACTGTCTTAAAAACACCCATGATTCAGCTGTGGAAGCATAAGTGGGACTTCTTAAAGGAAAATGTTCAGTTAGTGAGTAACTGCAGTACAACAGTTAATAACGTATTAAGAAGAGAAGCATCATTTCAGTATACATAGGTTAAGAGACATTTAACAGAAGCCAAACACTCACAGTATTGCATGGGGTCAGCAGGTTGATGATGTTGTGGTCAAAGTCCGTCACGTGATTGCATATGTACAGCTTGGTATTCTTGTCCCTCGAGCGTTGGTTTCTTTGTCTCACATGCATCCCCAGGACCGAGCACATTATCCTGACAATAAACCTGAACAAAGAGGAGACAGAGAGACAGGTGTGAACAGGGGCTGGCTTTCATGAACTGTCAGTGGATCATACTGCTCTAAGGGAGATACACAAATTCAGCTGCACGTCATCATCCAAAGATGGTGACTGAAAAGGATTTCAGGTTTGTGGATCCCACAGTCATCACTTTGGTATAAAGATTAAACAAAATAAGAGACAGATTAAACATAGGTCTAATTTAACACGGACAAACCATACCGTGTACATAAAGCAGAAAACTGTCTTCATGGTTTTTAATGGGGTTGGATTTATTGCAGTCATTAAACTGTAGGATCCATACATTTCCAATATGTAATATGAAGCATGTTAGAGTATTGATTATCAAAAGGGATAGTATGTATATTTTGAGGTTGGGCTGTACAAGGTAATTGTCAATAAGAAGTGAATAATCAACAGGGGGATCCCGTCAGAGAGGCTCTTTGTTGTTGCACCGTTCAGAAACAGAACACATACTGTATGTATTCCTCAGCCTGCTATGCTCCAATCAGCTAATCCTGTCCACAACGTACAGCTCAACTTGACCTGTGCTCCCTGCACTAATAAACTGTGATATCTGACATGGATACATAGTTTAATGCAGCTCACTCTTTCCCTTCAGCAGCTCAAGCCCCATTTCCACGAAATGGTCCGGTTTAAATCAGTACAGTCTGGTATGTGTTGGATCAGTTAAGCCTGATCCAGTTTGTGTTTCCACAGCCAACTGTGCAGCCAACAGGGTACCCCGCTAATATATCCAACGAAGAAGAAAAAGATGTAAACAAAGAGCAACAATGGATGACACCCAGCAATTTGTCTTCTTTGTGAATTCCATGTGTCTCTTTGTTACAAAGTGCGATCAAGCTTTGTTTCAGAGAAAGCTGTGAGAAATATAGCCACTGTTGCACGGTAAGTGACGATTCTTTTGACCAATCACAGTCTGCAGTGTTGTAACTCAACCTTCTGGAATCAGTTTGATCAGAAGGGTCCCAAAAGCGGGACAGTTCGTCGCGGTTATTTGGGGATCCGTCCCAGGATTAGTCAGCGGAAACGCCGTAAGATGCGTGCCGTACCAAAATGAACCACACTGAACGGCTTAGTAGAAACGGGGCTTTACACAGTATATTTAAATCAGTATGGTGAAAATGTTGTCCTGTTGTTTTCTCACTTATGCTAGCAGGAGATCTCTGGGTCTTTAGGCATGGGCTATCAGTTTAGGACCTCTCAAGAGGTTTCTCATCTTTCTCTTTTAGTCTGTTGAGTGTGTGACCTCATGTCCTCATTTATTTTCTGATTTGGTTGTGTTCTTGTTTCTGTGCAAGCACACATAACTGAACAGCAGATCAGTGGGATGTAGGAGGAGGAAAATCTAAATGTTGGGAATGTGAATAGCGCAAATCAAATGGGCTTTCTGTTGGCAGAGTCAAGCTCTAAAAATGTCCTAAATAGACTGTTTAAATGTACCAACATGAGGAGTGTGTATCAGTGTTTCTTACAGTAGAGTTGACCCTATCTGCGGCTGATGTTAGCCTAGCTCCTGATCTGGTCCTCTGGACAGTTTTTCAACAAAAGAGCCAAGCCGGGGGCTTCCCCCTGTGGGTAATACACTAACTATTGACTTATATCTTCATTTCCACCATAATTATAACTGTTTAATAAGAGCAAACAATGAAAACTACATTTTTACTGTCCCAACAACTATTAGTGATCAAATGTTTTTGCTTACATAAATGATTATAATATGAATATTATGAAATACTCACCTTCTGATAAAACTTTCTGGAAGTGCACAGCTAACCAAGAACACATGAACACCGATGAAGATCCTTATGAGCATCAAACAAATACCAACAGGGAAGTAAACCAGCAACAGCAAAAGGATTATTGTGTCTCTAGGAAACCTGTGAAGAGAAAGACTCAGGGTTAGAAAAATGCAATCAATGGAAGCAGAAAATGTGAAGCGTGAACAGGAAAACACTGCTCTTTTTAACTGTGACAAGATGTTTACTTGAGCTTACTTTTAATATTGTGATATTAAAATGTATCAAGTTTTACACAACAGTGATCTAAAACAATTTACTAAAGAAGAAGAAAAAGAAGAAGAAGAAGAAGAAGAAGAAGAAGAAGAAGAAGAAGAAGAGGAAATGTGTCTCAGTTGTTTGATTTATGTCTACTTCATGCTTTTGTTGTGAGCCAGATGTAGCTGTTACTAAGAACAGTGAATGACAGGTATATCAAAGTGTTGTGCTGTTTGTTCACTCTGTAACATATTCTTCCAACCTTCTTGTGGATACATTAAATGGATTAAAAATGTCCTTAAATTTCCCTGGAAGTCCCATAACCTTACTGCTCTGCTATTATGCAGACTCCCAAAGCTGCCAGAAGCAAGAAAAAGTCAGCAGTGAAGGTCAAGTAACATAAGAGATGATGCTCAGAGAGCAAGCAGCACTGGGAAGAAAACAGTGACGCGTAGACTCAACTGAATTTTCATGTTTTTTTTTTAAGTGTTAATGCTCCAAAGAATTCAAAAACACTTCCTCATCTCTGCACAAATGCACAGGAAGAAGCTTGATTTGCAGCTTATTTGAATTTTGTTTACAGCTGCTCCTCATCTTTTCTGGTGTGTGTATTTCCTCTCTGCACGACCATTAATAATTCCTCCATTATTGTTTATAATCTGGAGTTGTGTGGGTGGTATCTGAACCTGCAGAGTGTGTGCTTTTCATCTATGCTCTAAGTTTCTCATTTATGAATTTTTGTGGGTACCAGCCTTAGTGAAATGGCTCACAGGTTGAGACCTTTGGAAAACATAAAACAACCGAGTGACACCATTGTCTCTTTCCTCTGCCCTCTATGAGTATCATAAATTGTGCAATGTCTGTATGTGACACTAACAGGACTCTGCAAAATGTGCTATTTGCTGAATTGAAAAGCAGCAGTGTAGTGATGTTTATGAAGGGTAGAGCTTCACAAAAACAATATCCACATTTTTTCAGCTTATTTGTGAAAAGGTGTGGATATATTTACAGTTTTTTAGAGCATTATCAAAAATAATGTCTAATTCAAACACTT
The DNA here is from genome assembly GCF_033239565.1 of Halichoeres trimaculatus. Classification (NCBI taxonomy): domain Eukaryota; kingdom Metazoa; phylum Chordata; class Actinopteri; order Labriformes; family Labridae; genus Halichoeres; species Halichoeres trimaculatus. The sequence goes on from NW_027437185.1 coordinate 11,662,308, forward strand.
TGTATTCACAAATGACGCTTTCTCTCTTCCACTCATGGCAGCCTATGGTTAAAAATCATTGTGTCTTTTTTTCACAAGCTTTGCTAGTTTCAGTACTATCAAACACAAAAAAACTGGAAGTATCCAAGTGTTCTCCATTTAGAAAGCCTTTCGTTATCTGAAGGAGATGTCAGATCTGGCATAAGGCTTAATACACGCAACTACAAGCAAGTTATTGCAAACACTGCGGTTGTCACTTCACAACCACAGATATGAGAAGTCTGTATTTGCCCAAATCCAGTCATTATCATTACATTACAACTTGACAGAAATATCATAGCACCGCCACTCTAATATTATAACACATTATGTTACAACATAACAGAAAAAAGATAATTTTATAGAATGAGAAAGTAATGTATTACAACGTGGATGACACTTTCTCCTGAAACAATAACGGTAAAAAAAAAACATGAAGCACCACTGTCCTGATTTTTCCCTGACGAACAACAGCATGCCACGTAGCTTTACGCGTCTGTAGCAGAGGATTACTTGTTCATTTACTTAAAGTACAAATCAGCATTCGTGTTGTATGATATAATGCAAAGTATGGAAATTCTTTAATACAGGCCTCATAGAGTATTCCCAATTATACACAAAATTATATTTTGGAAGGTTGTGTGGACTTCAGTATTTTCTTTAAATTCACTACACGACAGTTAATCGAGATATAAAATGAAAACCTTGATCATGCACCGTGAGCTGCCGTCAGTCATGCATTTAACCAACGTCCGTGGCTCTGCTTACAATCCGTTATTACACGTGTCTCTATTGACAGACAGATGCTGAGAAGCACAAGAAGTATCAAATATAGAATTGCTCCTCCGCTGACTGTAAAGCCAACAAACACAATCAGCTCTACCGCCTAACGTGTCTTATAGCCGACGTGTATTATTTTGACTTATGTAATAAGTTTATTTACTATCACAGCTCGCTAATAGACGCGCACTCTGATATAAAAACTACACAAACTTAGGCAAATAAATAGTTAAAAGGACATTTTGAAACTATCTCCATCAGCAGAAGCTAATCAGGTATGTAACGTCCACATTTTGTAGAAACGTAGATCTCTTGTTTGGCTACGTTACTACGAAGTAGTTGGCTCGCCAATGACCGTCCTCCAAATCAGTGTACTGGATATCTGATCAAGAACCCTTAACATCTCTGTATTAGCTGGTGATCACAGTAAAACAGTTTGCTCCCCTTAAATGACTTACCGACGAAAGTCGAACATGTCTTCGACTCCCCGAGTCTCCATGTTTGGCAGTCGGACCTTAGCTCAGAGGCTAATGCTAAGAATGCGGCCTGATCCTTGACAATAAATTAGTCATAACGTTCGCCACAGCAAAGTGACTTACGTTGCCCTAAATAACCAGAATCAGAGGCGTGAGAAATGTAAGGTCAACCAATGTCATCAACCGTATAAATGTTAGCTTTACAGTCGTTTTTTTCGGCCGCGATGTTAGCAGCGTCAGTGGCTGTTTTCTAGCCCTCCAACAGCAACAGATATTACACATCCGGGGTAAATCTTTCAAAATAAAAGTTTTAACGACGTTACAGTTTTATCCAAAAGGAGAATAGACTGGATCAGTGAGATACTTTCGCAGACATATTATTTATGTAGAAGAAAAAAATACGCGGACCTGTAAACACTTTTACATACCCTAATGCCATCTGCGAATCTTAAAAGCAAAAAGCTCAGCTAAGTAATTTCATGAAGTCCTAAACTTTTTTAATTCACAGTAAAGTGGATAAAATGAAATTATTTTGTGGTGTTTAGAAATGTAAAATATATATGTATATTGACTCAAACCAACTCAACCAAAGTGAGGCCAAAACTTTAAGGGCTTACTCCAGGGGCAGGTCACACATTGTCAGTGCTGTCACTGGAGCTCCTAGGGCCTGGGTCCTTTGTATGCCACAATCCTAACTTAGTTGGGTTGTCATTGTCAAGGTTTTTCTACCTACGGATGTGATGGATGATGGGAAGTGGCATAGAGAGGGGTTGCTTCGGAACACCAGAACTAACTGTTTAGCCTCTCTGGGGTGTTTTGGGCCTAACTTAATGAAAGACAGGTGACAGGAGGTACCCACTTGATAACCCCGGTAAAATTCTGGCTCTTGCTGCTCATTTGTCTTCAGGCTTTGGTTTGAAGACTTGTGGTACAGGTAGTTTTTAGGTGGGTTTCTTCTCTGAGTGCTCTTCTGTTAGCACAAGAGTGTTTTTTTTTTTTTCTAAAAAAATGGTTACTGAATGAAGGCCTTAGGTATAGGAATAAAACCTCCATTCCTTCATTAGAAGAAATTGTGTATGGGTCAAACTAAAACACTAAAATGTGGTTTACTCAAAAATGTTTTTTTTTTTCTTGTCCTCGTTGCAGCTACAACTTGTATGCTAATTTATGTGCAAAACTTTGAGACACAATTTTTTATTTCACATGAAAAGTGGAGGTTATGAGGATAGATGCAGGCTCCTGCAGCATCTTCACCACTCTAGCAGTAGACAAGGAAGGGAAAGTAGCCTGTACTGGTACAGCAGGCATTGAATTTTCTACAACCACAAGTGACTGCTTCAAACTAACACAAGTTGTTTTGTTTCTTCCTTCCCTTTATAAATATGTCTTTTGCATTACCAACTACAGTGGTGGCAATAATTATTAGAACACTTTGTATATTTAAACAGTTTAAGTTGTTGTTTTTTTAATTGGTCATTAAGGTAAAAAGCCAGGAGTTTTAGGTCATTGTCCTTATAAAAAGGAACACTGAAAATGATGGACCGGCCCCTTCAAGTCTGGACCTCAACCCCATCCAGCAAATTTGGGAAAGTTGGAAAATTAAATGGACAGATCTATCGTACATTCAAAGGAAAGCCTTTGACATGAGCTGCAGAAGGCATCAGTGTTAAATTACCACATTAGATTGGCTCAGACAGTAAAGAAGAGGTCCTTAAATTAAAGCAGTGGATGAGGGTCTGAATGAAACTATGTTTGATGTGTTTGCAGTTACACTTCACTGCAGCAGGCTGGTTCAATAAACAACCTGTGTGAACAGCGGAAGGCTTGTAATCTATTTATGTCACCATTCAGTCTCTGAAAGGGAACAGAAAGTACTGGTGTGTTACGGCAGCTCACGCTGCACAAAAGAGGCAGCAAGAGGTATTAGCACTGAAGTCAGCCGTTTTGCCAATGAATGTGGTTTGATGTGGGAAAAGAATGTTTTCATTAAAAGACAAGTGGGAAAACTATGGCAAGTACACATTGGGACATAAATTACAGGGGCAAACATCTTTACAACAACAATCATGGGTTTGGGGAGGAGGTTTACCAAGTACAGAAAAGAAAAAGTGAGTCATCTCTTATCTTAGACTGATTAACCAGTATTTTTAGAGACACTGTAAAGACTCTAGATTTTTCTCCCCAGAAGTGCCACTATCAGAAAAAGGCACGACTCTTGCTCATGCTAAGGTGGGCTTTTTTTTTTTCTTTTGAAATGAATAGCATAATAATAATGGAAGCGTTTAGAAATGCGCTGATAAATTTTTTTCAAATTGTGGCTTATGAACGGGAAAATATATAAAAGTGAGATCATCTATCACAAAGTCCTCACAGGGCACTTGAGGAAACGAAATTGTGTAGCGCTCCGGTCACCTTTTGACTGAAAACCAACTGCTCCACACTTCAGCCAACAGGTGGCGGTATTGTTCCTCTAAGCTTGTTTATCAACCGCTGCGTGAAACAGAAAAAGAGACAGTCCCCTCCCTCAAATCCTCCAACAGCTTTGTTTGTCAACAACAGTGCGGCCGCAGCGGAACATCTTGTATAACCGTCGTTGACACAGTTTTTGACTTAACGACGTAAAACAAACAGACACTCTTTTTAACCGAGGGCAGGCCGTGTATCGGTCTCTTTTGATCTGGTAGCTCAGTGGAGCAATGATGACTGCCGGTGGGTTCCGCTCCACGGTGATATGGCTGGCTTTGGCCGCCGTGGTTGCCTCGGTTCTCGGGCATGGTGAGGACCTCGATCGTCCTCTTTTCGGGCCTCCGGGCTCTCCTGTCCGGCTGCATGATTCCGACCCCGGCCTGAAGAAGGCTCTGGATTTCGCTGAGGAGCGCTATAACCGAGGGTCGAACGCCATGCACCTCCGCAGAGTCAGCCGGCTTATCTCCGCCACCAAACAGGTCAGTACAGCACAGCATGTCTGCCGACCTTACAAAGGTAATTTATCACAGCATCGTAAGATTTATTGTGTCACAGACTAACATTAATCAGGATGTCTTTACTGTACTGTGCTTTGGCTCATTGCATGTATAGTTTATGCTAGGTTGTACACATTGTTCCTAAAGCTATATCATGCTGCGTCACATAAACAAAGAGGGACCATCTCAATCAAGGCACCAGTTGGTTTCAACCGTATAGATAGTATCTCTTCTTAGATTGAAAATGAAAAAAAAAACTTTTCGTCTTGATTTTTGAAATTTCACTTCTTGACTTAACTTTAGATCAGTCTGAACCACCAATTTAAATTTCCAGGAAAACAACTTAAAAATAGTATAAGTAACAAATTTAATCTTATAGTTTAGTGTGACACACAGTTTGCCTTTTCACAGTTGCTTTTTGCATCCATCTGTTCAAAATAGTTTTATAATACCAGACAGTCCATGCAGCTAAACAAGCATCAAAAAAGTACAACATAATCAGCATTCACATAGAGCCAAAGTCAAAGATAAAATATGAGACCTACAAACTGTATGTTTTAAGTCAAGCTTGAATTTAACCAAATAAGTCATGTTGATGTAAAGATGTTTTGCATTTGAAATGTCTGTATGTTCGTTTCCTGTCTGTCTTTCAGCTGGTTAAGGGGATTCGCTACACTATAACTGTTGAACTGAGCAACACCCAGTGTAAGAAGTCCACCATGCTCAGGACATGTGACTTCTATCCCGAGGCCGAGAAACTCAAGGTACTGTGGTTATGCTGGTATGCAAGAAAGGGGAATGTTTGAGCAAAATAAATGTCAGAAAAAAAAAGAAGGGTATGCCGTTCTCATGATTTTAAAATGACCCATTTCTTTGGTTTCCTGAGTAGGGAATCATCAGACCGCTATGACTGCATAGTTTTGTTTATCTAGCAGAGATACAACCAATTATATGATCTCATGACTTGAATCTGATTCCCAGTAACCACAAGCATGCCCGTTCACTAGTCTACTTTATGCGTTCACAACACCAACACAATAAGCTTTTTGTTTGTTTGTTTCATTATCCTTAAAACTTAGTCACACTTTTCTTAAAACCCTCTCAGAGTCGAGGGAAAATGGAGCTACTTAACTTGACTTTCTTTCCTGTTCTTAGCTTTGGCTACATACTGTGTCGTTGAGACATATTCCACTTACCTATGAATATTTTACACAGTGTCATATATGCGTCATCTGTCATGTGTATTTCATGTCTCATCCCTTTTCCTTTGTTCATATTAGACAGAGCTGTGCGTGTTTGAGGTGTGGGACATCCCCTGGCAGGGCACTTCGACTCTACTCAAACAGAAATGCCAGCCTAAAGGTGAGACCTTGAACCAACTCAGATGTTCCCTGCTCTTTGATCAGATCTTACTCTAATCTGAGAAAAACTGGCCAGAACCTGTGAGGATTGACCTTCATTTCTTTGTTATTATGTAATGCCACTGTGTGGTCACCTCATCTCACTGTTGAGTAACACTTTATACCAAAAGTTCAGAGGAGAAAAGAGGTTAAATAATCATCAGTATGAATCGTGATGTCCACCTGTAACTAAATTTTCTGTCATTTAACACGTCCTTCTTAATGTTTCTTTGACCAGTTGAACTTGAACAGGATGAGACCCCCAAAGTCGTGGATGCCCCTGCTAACCCACCTTTAGAGGTAAAAGTCAATAACAGTGTTCAGGGTTTATCAGTCTTTCCATTATATCTGGTGATAACTTGGTAGCTTGTGAAATTTCTTTTGTTGTTTGAAAAGTTTGCATTGGTTAATACTGAAGATATGTCCTTTTTGATTTTATTTGTTTTCCCCAGCAGGAGTCTGTGGAGCTGATAGGAAAGTTCAAAGAGTTCATGGTGAGGTACAATAAAGATTACAGCAGTCAGGAGGGTGAGTCACTGGTTCCTGTATTCTTGTCATACCAAACATTCATTTGTGCATAGTATGGAAACGCCTTTCATTGTCAACTCAATAACAAAAATCTAGAGTGTCCTTAAACTTAAACATAAAACAAAATAAGCCCAACTGAGTGAAATCAATAATACGCTGGGGTTTTGGTTTATAAATCAGCAATAAATACATGATATTGTTATCGCCAACGTAAACGTTGGCTTTTTGATCTCAAAGTGAAGGGGCAAGTACTCTTCAGTGTGAGCTAATGGTGCCTAAAAAGTCGCAGATCACTTTTCATCATTCCAAAGGAGTAAGTGGACAACACATTTTTTTTGTGTGTGTGTCTGGGGACAGTACAAACAGATTCTGTCTAAGAAACTGTTTTGTTTGTGCTGTGAGCCTTGCATTTTGTTCTGGGTTTTTCTTCAAATAACAAAACAACAGACAGAAAATTCAAATACATTTCAATAAATTGATTATAACATCAAGGTGTTAAGATCTGTAAATCCTCTGTTTATATAATACATACGTCATTAAAATTTAGAGAAAAATCAACAAGTACAGAGAGATAAGAGGCAGGGAATACTAACTTGGTTGGGTTCCCTCCTTTTTATTAAAAGAACAAAATATTATGACTTCAAGCTGCGAACATCACGAAACAGGCTTGTGCTTTGTGCACATTTGCACCTTTTACATGTCGTAGCCACAGAGTTTGCTGTGGATGTGGTGTTTGCACAAGAAGTAGATCAAAAAAGTAAAACTGCCCTGAGTTTTGTGTGTTTTAAACACAGCATGAAATTGCCCTGCATTTCCAAGCTCTCAGATAATATGACCTCAGTGTTCAATCTAACCAGAAGCTGTTTGAGATCTCTTTTGTCACAGAGCATCACACTTATCAAGTGGACACCTTATAAACTTGGCTTCACCCAAACCCCTTACTGTCTGAATTAATTAAGTTGTAAATAAAAAAATGTTTTTGTGTGCTTTTGCATTCTTACAGATGCTAAATTAAGTGGATAATCATTGGTTTTAACCACAAATTAAGCGGTTAATATGAATATATCATATACAATAGATATTTATAAGATATATTATAGATACAATAAGTTCAAATTTTTATAATAATAAGTTCAGTGTGTAGAACATGAGCCAGTATGCATTGCAGTGGGATCCCAGCTACAAGACCTGATGTAATATGTCCAAATTTGTGACAACCATCATCAAGGGATTAAAGACCTTGAGGTTTGACAACAATGAAAAGATCAACATAGTTTTGTTATAAAAAAATAGTTTTTGGTTGATTTTTCAGTTAGAGCTGTATTTCTGGTTAAAACTTAGTCCAAGAGCAAGTGATGGAACTGCAATTACCACAGTGAAAGTTCAAAGTATGTTCTTATTTTGTCCTGCAGAGGCAGACCGCCGTTTGCGTATCTTCCATGAGAATTTAAAGACAGCCGAGAAGCTTCAGTCACTGGATCAAGGGTCAGCTGAGTACGGAGTCACCAAGTTCAGCGACTTAACAGGTATGTGCAAACATATGTACGTCTTTGTATTTTTGCATAGTTTGGGATTAGGACATATATCTTCCTGTTTTAAAGTGTGTTGCATCAGCCTTTGCTCAACCCTTACTCAGACTTTGCTCTTCCTGTTTTCTTCTGTTCCTTCAGAGGTAGAGTTTCGCTCTAAGTATCTAAACCAGCTTCTGAGTCAATGGACACTGCATCGACCAATGAAACTGGCCGCTCCTGCCCGTAACCCCGCTCCTGCCAGCTGGGATTGGAGGGATCATGGAGCTGTTAGTCCTGTTAAGAACCAGGTGACGGCCAACAGCCCTCGTTATAGAGGATTAACTTTAAATAGAACATACAAACCAATGATTATCATCCCTATGCTAATGGAAGTGAGTGTGTCTTTTTTATTTAGGGTATGTGTGGGTCCTGCTGGGCGTTTTCTGTCACAGGTAACATTGAAGGCCAATGGTTCCTCAAAAACGGGTCCTTACTGTCTCTGTCAGAACAAGGTACAATAACACAGACATAAACAGAGTTAACAAACAATAACTTTACAGTTTGCATTTACAAATAAAACCCATGATCTGAGTGGTTGATTGATTGATTGATCGATCGACTGATTGATTTGATTCTCAGAGCTGGTTGACTGTGATGGGCTGGACCAGGCATGCAGAGGGGGGCTGCCATCAAATGCTTATGAAGCCATTGAGAAGCTGGGTAAGAACGACACTAGCATGTTAAACCATTTTTAATCATTTTTTTCGGACCTGAATTTCATCTCATGCAACTAATTTAATGATTTTTTTCCCACATGGAAACTTATTTTTCTAAATGAAATAAATTGAATACACTAACACCTCTGTTTCCACTCTTCATGCGTTGTGAAGGTGGTCTGGAGACTGAGTCTGACTACTCCTACACCGGACACAAACAGAAGTGTGACTTTACCAACAGGAAGGTGGCAGCCTACATCAACAGCTCTCTGGAGCTCTCCAAAGATGAGGAGGGTGAGTTAGCTGGAGGAACATAGCACCAGTAACACAATTTGTTTCAGTCTTTCTGAAATGAACTCTATGAACCATTTTTAAAAATCTGAAGTTCATTTCTCATTTTAGGAAAAATTATGCAGTGGAGATTTATGGGTGTTTCTTTTACATGTACATCATTTTGAACTACAAAATTAAACAAAACACTAGGCTTTTAAATGACTCTTGCTGCTTTATCCACAGAAATTGCAGCGTGGCTGGCTGAGAATGGACCAATCTCAGTTGCTCTGAATGCTTTTGCAATGCAGGTTTGCAAATTTTTTGCTTCTTCTCTCATCCTTGACCGCGTCAAACAAACCGTTCAACTCTGACAGACTAAAAGTTCCACCATCACCATGTTCTCACACACAAAGAAATGACTAAGTCGTGTCTTGATTTATCCTGTATTCACTAGATTTAAATGACTCTTTTTCTCTCCTTCAAAATAGTTTTACAGGAAAGGTGTGTCTCACCCTTTGAAGATCTTCTGCAACCCCTGGATGATTGACCATGCTGTGTTGATGGTGGGGTATGGAGAACGTGAGTGCTTTTATTCCTCTTTGTTTGTTTCCACTCCTGTGACTGAAACTTTTTCTCATTGGTCAAACCAGTTTTTATTAACAGCCCCATAAAAATACCAAGTGGAGTCACAACAACTTCTTGTTCACTGCGTGAATGTTTCTGTGCTTCAGGTAAAGGTATTCCATTCTGGGCCATCAAAAACAGCTGGGGAGAGGATTATGGAGAGCAGGTAAGACTACCTGATCGCCTAACACTTTTTGTGAATTAGAGAATACATTGCACAAGGTCTTTTTATCTTTTAAGAGATCCCACATTATTATTGTAACATTAAGTCAGACAGAGGTTGTTTTCTACCTCATCACACATCCTTGGTCTGTCGTTGCTCCTCTGGGAACACCACATCTTATACAGCCATCTACTGTTGTGATAAACTGAAAGTCTTTGAGGCATGGGACACAATTATAAAAATTTGAGTACCTGAGATTTTTGTCTCCTCTCTCTTGAACAGGGCTACTACTACTTGTACAGAGGGTCCAATGCATGTGGGATCAACAGGATGTGCTCCTCTGCTGTCATCAACTAAACAGCTATCTACAAACACTGACATGCATTGACTCTCACCAGCAAATATCGCACTAAAAGCTGAACCCCCTATTACTCTACTGACACACATTTGATCCAAACTGCATGGAGATTACAGTCAAACACAGGCAAAGTCAGACTAATGTTACTCTTTTTATCCTGACTTGTCCTTGCCCCTCTACATTACATTTTGTGTCAATTCACTGGAAACAAACTATTTCAAGAATAACAGATTTATGACATTTGTATTGATTTTAAGTTGATTTTAACTTTGCTATTCGTTCCACTAGCCTGATGGGTCAGTGTTTTACCTCATCTTTCTTTGACAGTAGCTAAGACACAGTTTGAGGCTTCTGTGAGGAACTTGTGTCATATTTAGCTCCCCCCTGAGGAGAAATTAACTTCTATCTCTGATCTCTCTTGCTGATCTTGTCCTGTAAGTGTATGTCATGTTTTAAGACCAAAATCTCACATTTCTGTGTGTCACAGGGAAACATTTTACTTATAACAAATAGTTGCTGTGAAAAGCAGTAAAAAGTCTTGTTGCAGATAGTTTGTTTTCGCTTTTGTCATATAAAGGCATCATTCTTCAGTTAAGTCTAGTAATATGTGGATAGAAACTCCTTACTGGGGCTTAAACAAATATACAGCACTAACTGTGGTTAGACTTCCGTCTCGTCTTTCCTCTTTTCTGTTGATACTGTTTAGTGTATGAAGGTTTTCTGAATGATTGTGATTTGACTCTTTATTTTATTATTATTGAGAGTTTGCATCTCCATGTGACTGCAATACAATTGTAAAGACTGCTGTTGAAAAATAAGAAATAAATTAGGTCAAAGCCATCAAGTTTTGTATTTTTTATTGAGGCTTTATTTTCTTATGTTTGCTGAAGTGACAACGAGGAATTGTACTGATCAAAAGATGAACAAGGATTAACTGTTAAAACACTACCCCAAAAACGTTGTTTTATTAATTTACACCTGTCAGCAGCCATCCATAAAGAAAATGTTGTACATACATGACTAAAATAGTCACTTTTCTATTATGTTCAGTGCTTATGTCTTGAATTCCTCCTATTTTCTGCTTTGGATGACACTCCCTTAAATCAACTTCTACAGAAAGGCATTTTGAAAATAATCTTTTCATTCCCTGCTTTTATATATATAAAAAAATATTATTAAGAATAATGTTATTATTACTTTTATTTTACTGTTCACTGTTTCATTGTTTATGGGCTCAACGTACTAATACCTTTTTAATTTTCAGACATAACCTGAGTGTTTTTATATTTAGCAGTCAATGGCTCAGGTCATATTAATACATGCAGATGACAATAGATTGGCCTTTTGCCCACTGTTTTTTATTCCTCCAGCTATGAACTCAACAAGTTAACAAAGCCTTTTTTAAGAAAATGTGTTTTGCTTGGCATCTTTGGTAGAAAAGTTCCTTGATTTTGTACAGGTACACATCTTAAAAAAACATATAAATTTATTTCTTGATCTTGTTTTTTTATAACATAATGAAACTCCAAACACATACTGCTCCCCAGCTGATGGCTTTCAACACAGTGCCAGTGAGAACTACACTTGTGTGCAATATGTGACACACAGTGGGGGGAAAAAAAAGCTGAGCAACCATTCTCTTATGTGGAAGGCATTTAAATCTTTGTGAGGTTTTCAACTCCTCTTTCCACACCTCCCACTGTTGTTGAAAAGGGAGGAAGTATGGTGAAGCATTATTTTATGAAAAACTGATATGTTACTTGGGTCCTCACTTTTTTAAGAGCCCATTTGAACGAGGCGATAGTACTCACAAGTTCAAAATGCCTCATGGTCTGAGAGCTTAGTTGATAAAAACACAAATACTGCAAAGGTATTAAAATCTGCATTATGTAACTGATTGTATTATAGCTTTCCAAACTGAAGCCACCAGTTTGGAGAAGAAAGCACAACAGGAATAAAACAAGTGTAGAATACAATATGTTTTTGCCATTCCAGGCAACACATAGGTTTAGAAACTCAAGTCAACCTTTCATATTTTGTGGTCTTGAATGCTGCTCCAGGTACAACGTTTCGTCAAGACGTGTATCTCCCACGAATGACATGGAAGAGTAAAATAGAAGCATGTTTCAGGGAAAATGCGATTTTACATATCTGCTCTATTTATACATTGTCACACAATCGTTGAAAATTGAAAATGTAGAGACAAAATTTAATTATTTGTCCATTTTATTTATTTTATTTATATTTCATTTTTTAAAATTGGATTTTTACCTCATCCGCAAATCCTTACAAACAAACACCTTTATTTTGAAGGTGACGTACACGACGTCGTACCGGAAGTGTATCTCGTGACGTTGTCGGAAAAGGGACGCATGTGGTTTGGAAACACCGAGAATCCAGTGAAATTAGCCGTTCTATCGACTTTTTTGGTTGATGTCAAGCTGTTAAATAATAATCTTCTTCGAAGAAACATACTCAACATCTTTCAAGGTTCTTATTAAAGTCTTTATGTGTTAAATTGGGTTTTGTTAAGATAGCGAGTGTTAGCTTAACTTAGTTAGCACTAGTTTGTATCAGGAAAGCAGATATCTCTCAGTGTTTATGCCAAATGTTGACAGTGAACGATGGCCACATGTAGGATTCATATTCCTCCGGGCTTCATTAAAATGAATTCAGATCATCTGCCTTCTCTAGAAAGTTTATTATGTAATGTTGCGTTCATGTCCAATGTGCACAGTTGGCAAATCTTTGTTGTGTCCACGATGTGCTTTACCGCCTCCTGACTTGTAAACACAGATCTTTACTGTGTATCAGCTCTTTAAACACACACTATATTTGCTTTGTAGCTGGCGAAAGAACCTGAAGCCCACATGTTATAATGTCTCAGGCTACAAAACGCAAGCATGTTGTCAAGGAAGTCCTCGGAGACTACGTCACACCGACAGAAACCCAGCAAATTGTGAAGGCAAGTAATGAATGAATAAAATAAATTTTGTAAAAATGTCCTACTTATTGACTGCAAACATCTATCCACACCACAGTTAACGGTAATGCATTTTTCTTATCATGTAGTCTGCATCCTCTGTTTGTGTTCTCATAGATTATTGGTGGCCGCGGGAACAACCTTCATGAAGCTGTTACAGCACAAGGTGAGACTTTCCTGGTCAGCATGCCCACCAAGTTCCGCAAGAACATCTGGATCAAGAGAGGTACGTGATGGAGTGTTGTATTAAGAATACATTCAATAGTTTATAATGAAAGTAAGTGGAACAAATCTCATGTATCTGAGCGTAGTCTGTCCTGATATCTGTTGACCATGCTCTTTCAGAGTGTATTCTTCCTGCATTTATGACCTCAGCAGCTGTAAATGCAGCCTTTTCGTTGTTTAAGTTGCTCTGCAGCTGTTTGGTGTGTGGTGCTTATGAAAAGAATAAATGCCATGATAATCAAATTCAAATCTTTTATCAAACTAATGACTGATAGTGATCTTCAATATTCAATCTCAGTAATTTAATTTTTTTATGTTTCTCACACTTCCTGCTCGCGGATTCTTAGGTGACTATGTCATTGTGGATCCCATTGAGGAGGGAGAGAAGGTGAAAGCAGAGATCAGCTCCATTCTCTACAAAGATCACATCCAGTATTTGCAACGAGAGCAGCTCTGGTTAGTGCGGACATATAGATAAAACACATCTATAGCAGCACCGTTAGTGTGACTAAAAGTGTTTTGTTTTATCTTCGACTTCCGCCAGGCCACAAGGCTTCACGGAGGAGCCGTCGGAGCAGGACAGTACAAACAAACATCAGGGGGAGGATGAGGACGTAGCACAGGAAGAGGATGCCAGCGACTCTGAAGATGATGAGAGTGACCTCTTTGTTAACACTAACCGCCGTAACTATCAGTACAGCGAGAGCGAGGAGGAAGATGAGGAAAGCGAGGAGGAAGAGGAAAGCGAGGAGGACACGGGTGACAAAGAGGAGAGGACAGAAAATATTTCCTAGTGGCTGCTGGAGAGACATGGACAAACAAATGGGAGGAGTGTCAATCTGGAGCTGGTGATCAGACGATGTCACAGACTGATCTGATGATTTATTGTACAGAGAGTGACACACCCCCTGCCTCTGTATCTAATGTATAAAATCCTGTTGTATATGTTTGATGCTCTTAGCTTAAGAGCAAAATCAGTCCTGCTTTGGAATACAAATGTTAAGAGCTCTAGAAATACAAGTTAATGAAAGGAGCTCACACATGCTCTGTCAGATGTGCAGCATCAACAGCCAAAGTTTCAAGGTAAAGTTATTCCCAAAGGTTTCCATTCATCACCATGAGACAAACAAATTCACCTGATTTTAAAAACATTTGTCATCGTTGATGTCATGCATTTCTGTCATTCTTGATTCCAGGAGACTCTGTGACGTGGAGAAAATTTTGATCACCTTTCTAGTTTTACCGGTCCCTTTCGAGGAATCATGTCGCAACATGTTGGATCGGTATCAATCCTGTGTGGAGCCTTTTGTAGTTTCAGGATGGATTTTGAATGGTTGGTGGCCACTATGCTTTGCTAGCTGGCCTTCATGATGACTTTATGCCTCATCTTTTGCTGACATTCCTCTCATAGATTTTGTTTGTGCAATAAAAGACACAAATTCATGGATTACCTCCTTAGCTGTATTGTCCCTGTACATTTCAACGATCATGGCTTTTCCCTAAAGAATGACATTAATGTTGTTTCAGATTTAAAGATCTAACTCTCTAACCAGTGGAGATATTAATATGATGTAGAATTAAAGAATTTTTCACAAGTACGAATGCCTGGAACATTTGCTCACAACATGCGGCACAAAGCAACGAGCAGTGTGTTTCTACTGCCAGAGGAACCAGTTCCATATGAACCTTGAACATAGACACTCTGTTCCCTGAGGTGAGGGTAAGGGCAAAACATGAGTTACACAGTCTGAATATAGGACAGGGTTTTTGCTTTTAGAAAGTACTTCATGTTCACTGAGTTTGCAGTGTAACTAATTTCACTGATTTAGGATATTTTTTGTGAAATCTTCATTTTGGATCAGAGCTTGAAATACATGAATACAACTGAATATTTCTATGTATCAAGTTAATTCTCACTGGCCAACAGCTGAAGGGGCCAAAAACACTGTTTTGCCTTCGAGGGACAAGATTTCCCTGATAGAAGTGATGTGTTTCACACATGCAGTGTGCATTTTACAAGTTATTTAATAATCAAAGAAGTGGAACAATACATATTTTTTTCCCAGGTGTTCCTGAGTTATAAGATCTGAAACACAAGAATAACTTTGTGATACTGTTGTTTAAAATGTTGCCGTCATACCTTTTGTAAGAAGTCTTGTGAGATCAAATCATAGCAACCCCACAGTTTAACTGAAACCTGTTATGTAAAGGTTTAAACCTTCCCACAAGCACCGTTCAACTGGTTCAACCACTGCTAACTTTTAATATTCAACTCTGATTGTATAACTGATTGTATGAGCACAATAACTTTTGTCATACATGGGATTTATATAGACAGAGGGTAGGGACATGTTTGTTTGCTCCTTTTATGGAAGCAGTATCTGATCCTCGTTTAGAAGTCGCTCTCCTCAGCCATAAAAGACTTAGTAGCTTTAAACAGGTTTTAATTCTATAAAAGCATAGATGAAACTAAAAAAGTTAGAAAACAGAGGATGGTCACACTCATAAATACTCTTGAGTCATTTTATTCTGAAATGCCAACACTCATTGGCCTGAAAGGACAGAGAGCTCCCTTAAAGTTGAGTTTCACTCAGTGAGATATAAAAATGATGAACGTAAACATAACTCATACCTGTACTTACATCTGTTTTGTAAAGCGTCTTTGAGTCCCTCCAAAAAAAAAACCCACTGTAAAAATCTTTTTTTTTTTTAAATTATTATTTTAACGTATCTATAAAAAAATGGTAGAAAATACTAAAATATTTAAACTTTGCTAATAAATACTGTTTCCTTTAATACCATAATGATGCGTTTCACTATTTGGACATGAATGTCTTAAACAAAAGAATAAATACAAACACTTGCTCCTTGTTATTTCTCCACCACTCTGACAGAAACTTATAAAATGTAAACTTTAAAATTCTTCAGTCCACAGGCCTTTTTTATATTCACTGAGGAGAAGCCACTGTCACTGGGGGTTTGTCTTTGTCTTTCTTTTTTTCATCAACCCTTAGGGTCACGTGTCCACACTGTCTTTGTGTGTTTTTCATATCCGCCCAAAGTTTGATCAGCTGGTCGGGGCTTCGTTTGTGGACCACCAAGATTGTGTGGTAGGAGCACGTCTCCTCCTCTTCCTTTGGCGAGGGAAAGTCAAAGGTGAGAAAGGCCGGGTGGTGGACTGGGTGGGCGTTAAGCCTCACCATACACATCCCAACATAAACGTCATCGATGGGGTACAGGTGAACTCTTTTAGAAATGATGTGCAGACGTTTGGCCAGCAGGCCGGAGTACAGCACCCCTCCACCGCCTGCGTATACCGGATAGAGGCCTTTGTAGAAGCTGTCAGGGATGAAGTACTTGGACTTGTTGACTCGACTGGGTAAGGCGGCTCCAATGACTTCACCAAACATGAATTCTTGTAAGGTCTCATTTGCTTTTGGTTTGTTTAACTGATCCTGTAGGAAGGTGATCATATTAAGAGTGTTTACAAAGACATCATCATCTCCCTTTAGGACAAAACGAGTGTGACCACAGAAGCGTGAGAACCAGCTCCAGAAAAGCACATCTTTCAGTGTGAGGTTGAAGAAAGTATCCTTGAAATCCCACTGTAGAATATCTCCATACTTTTCGCTCTCCAGCTGCAGTAACTTCGACACATCCACACCCAGATCCTCTGTGTCCTCTTTGCCCAGCAGAAACACCCTGCGGACGTATCCTCCAGTCTCCCCTCCTGTGCTGCTGTTCCTCCTCTGTCTTGATACCCAGCCCGCCTGGCCCCAGGTCTTCCTGATGGCCTGCCTGTTTTTAAAATTCAGCTCACTCGTCTTGATGGCCAGAAGAAGCAGAGGGGGCTCTTTCTCATGCTTCGCCCCAGCTCCACACACTCCATTTGGTTGATTGAGGACTGGGTAGTCCCTCCTATGCATGTGGCTCATAAAGTCTTGAATCTGCTGTGGGAGCTTTTTAAACTCTTTCTTTGTGCTGTCCAAATCTATAACTTCAGAGAAATGCTGCTTCACCACAGACTGATGAGACAAACTCTCTTCATATCCCTTATGAACGGTGTAAGGGCGCAGGATTGGGTTGAAGACTCGATCTACTGCCAGCTGGAGCTGATTCCAAAAGGCTTTCCTGTGTGGGTCCATCCCCCAGAAAGTTTGAGGATACGGGGCAAAGCTTTTGTTACTATAAGTTCCTGGGGCCACAAAGTGAGTGTTTTCCCTGATGAGTGCTGTACCCATAACCACTGGAGAAGCTGAGCCAGTCATGGTCATACACATCATGACAGAGATGTAGAGGAAAAAAGTGAACAGCAGGATGCATGGGGTACACACACAGAGTAACACTCTACGCAGGCGACAGTAGCAACGGGCCATTTAGCTGCAAAAAAACAAATAATGGGTTAGTTTGCTCAAAAGTTCCCTTTATGAAAAAAAGATGCTGTTGGAGAAAAAAAACACTGTAAACCAAAAGGTAATTTTGTTTAAGTTCTTCATTAAAACAGGTGAAAAGAATATGGAAGAGACAAAAAAAACAGAGAACATGAAATATTTAAATAATTACAGTGTCAGTTGTAAAATACATGCAATACTGACTTTTGATTCTCCTGGATGACCTTCATTAACCACTTTTCAAGGCTCAGCTGGGTTTGAGTGGGGAATATTTAAATTCAGAGGAACTTTAAATCTAAAACCCTCATTCCAAAAATGATGGGATGCTGTCAGATGTTGATTAAAAAAGTGTTCAGTGTTTAAAAAAAAAAAAAATGTACCCATTTTTAAACTAGAAAAAGTGCATATGCGAAAAACGGAGCTTTGAAACTAAAAGTTTAAATGCTTTATCAAGAACAAAATAGTCCAACACATACACAGTACTTGAATAATGTATTAGACCACCTGTTATAAAAATGAGAAAACCACCCAGCATCCTGAAGAGCTTCAATCTCTGACTTTTTGTTTTGTAGAGATTTTCCTTCACTTCACCAATTTGAACTGGAGTGAGGAGTTTCAAACTGGTTTTATGTTTTTATTCCTAAATGTGAGCCAGGAAACTGAAATTCTTTGAAGAAGTCAGAAATTTACATACATACATACATATATATATATATATATATATATATATATATATATATATATATATATATATATATATATATATATATATATATATATATATATATATATATATATATATATATATATATATATATATATATAAAACAAATACTGAAACACATGTTTGTGTTCAGGAATAAAATGAATAACTTTAATTTGACAATCAAAACAATAAAATTTTGCTTTACTGTGCTTTTTTAAAACAGCACATTTGAGAATTCATGGATAAAAACAATAACTATATTTAGCATTAAATATATCATTTCGATTAGAGCTTGTACATACTGGTGGATTAACCAACAGAAACATAAAAAGTGTTTTGGTAGTCAACTACACACAGCTAATGTAGGGTAGTGTTAAACACCTGACACTTGGTGGTGGTCTAAGAAACTTGTTTAGCACCGTATTACACTCAATTTCAATTTGATGCCAGCAGCAAATTTCAGAAAGTTGGGACAGAACTTTAAAACTCTGAAAAAGTTTTATAACACACAAAAAGCAACATCTGGAGGGGCATCTCTTTCTATTCATGTCTTTTGTTAAGTGTAGTGGTCCAGGCAGGTTGATGGTCAAACAGACCTTAATCATTTTGTGAACTGCAGTCGTACCTGACCTTGTATTCTTCAGCAAAGCAGTGTAACACCGTGTTCTGCACGTTGTAACAACAGTATGGCTCTGTAGGAACAGATTCTACATGCTAAACCAGCCTGACTGCCTACAGGCCTGATGTGTTGCCCATAAAACATGACAAACAAAACGAGACAACAGTTGAACATGATAATGAACAGTTCAACAGCAGGAATCCTCTTTCAGGGAAAAATGGGACAAAAAAATCATTTTGAAAGTTCCAATGAGTTGCTGACCTCAAAGTCAAAATAAGTTTATCTTTTTTTTTTTTTTTTTAACACACTCAGCTGTAACATTTAGTATGTTGTCTTTGACCTATTTTATTTTGGATAAAGGGTGTAAGTGATTTTTAATCCATCAAAATTCTATCAACATTTAACACAGCCTCCTAACATTTTTAGGACTAGATGGCACAAATTCATGACAGCTCGACTAATTCCATCAGCTTAGAAGGATTGATTGATTTGACTGGAAAAACACTGAATCAGCAAAAAAAAAAAAAAATCCTTATTGTAAAAATGTTTGATTCAAAAACTGGATTAACTCTGAAACTTATCCATTTAAAATGATGGAAAGATGTTATCTGTGAGCCAATAAAGGATAGTTACCCTTTAAAATGAGGTGAGTTACACTTAAAAAAACAGATGAACGCAGCAGTAACCACAGTCGACATCACATGTTTGATGAAAACACAAACCATACTGAAGAATGCTTTTAAAAAAAGATAGTCACAACTCATTAATTTCAACTGACAAAATCCTATCTTACCTGGTGTCTGATAATGTGTCTGTATCTCCCTGAGACGTGTCAACAATGACACAAGTTTCACTTCACCGTCACAGGTGTGCCAGAAAGGAACCGAACTACACCCAATAGGAGACAACTGCAAACAGGAAAGACATGTTTTCCTTCATGGGGGAATGTAGAGTCAGCCACAGAGCTGGTCTGACATAACGTTCAGCAGGAGGAAGATTTAAATATGAAGTGACAAGCCTTTACTGACGGTAACTCAGCCTTCACTGACTCCTGATCTCACTGTTTCAGCTTCGCTCAGTAACAACAAAGAGCCTTACACTCAACAGTCAACATGTGACTGAAATGACTCTCCGAACTTGTTTATCTTACATGTCAGCCTTCAAACTCATCTGCCAATTAAGAAAAACAAACAGCTGAATGACACCAGTATGTGACCGGTTTATCTGCTGGTCAAACCGTTTGTCTTTCAACCTGGATCAAACACTGGTCATTCAGGGGAGAGGTTGAGTTTTATACAGAGGGACATCAGGTAGAGAAATAAAAGTGTGTTAAATCCCTACAGTGCAGCAACCCCTAAAATGAAACTTAGAGATGGCTTCACTTATTGACAGAACAGAAAAGACCTCTGTGCATTTTCACATAGTTTACACCAAATAACAAAAGTTTCACATTACATGAGTTTCAAAGATCTCTATCTCACCAACATGATACATAGTTTCCTTTAAAACCTGTTGTATATGACCTGATACACGTATTCTTGAGGATTATCATTTCACTACAGGCAGCTGAAGTTGTGTTGTAGTCCTCTTCTTCCTTTTTTTTCCCATCCACACAATTTTCTTTCTTTTTTTTTTCAGGAAAATCATTGCTAATTTTTCAGAAGTTGTGAGAAGAATAACATCCAACTTGATGGTAATTTTTTGGTGAATGAATGAATAAATTTTTTAATAAATGAACAAACAAGTAATGATTGAATATTTTTTACATTAAAATAATGCATATTTACTAATTTATTGTTCATACTGTCTGTATCAGATTTGATATTCCAGGTATATAAAGTGCTTTTTTCCCCGAATCGTCACGTAACCTTTATGTAATGTAATCTACATTTTATGTATGAAAATTCAAACACTCTGTTTATTATTTAACCAACTGGATTAATTTTCAGCACATCAAAGTCTCTTTCACAACACCATGCTGGCTGATTAAGTTTGGTGGTGAGAAGAGAGATCCATGATTTTCTCTGCTGAAAACAATTTCTGTGATTAATTTTGTAGTGATGGTGGACACAGGAGCCTAACTGTCAAACAGAAAACTGACAGAAGAGCAGGAGAAAGCTGAACAGGCTAAAACTGCTGAGCCGAACTGTTTGTGATAATGTCCATTCCAACCCTGTCAGCTAAATATAAACAGCTACTAAACTACGGTACAAACTTTCGTTTGCTTGTTGACATGTTTTAAATGACAGCGCCACATAACTGTACTGATAAATATCTTACCTCTGCACATTGTATCCAGCAAAAAGTTGTCTTGAACAAAGAAAATTTGTTTCGGTCCGATCTCCATTTAATTCCAGAACAAACACACACCTTAATTAAAGTCTTCACGACAGTGTGAGTGAGACACCAGGCCAAAAGGTGGCGCTGCAGTCCAGATAAAACAGATCCTCCCCTTAGCATCTATAAATGATGAATAAAAAACAATCTTCAGGTGCATTTTGAAAATTTCCACAGTTAAATTTCCTTTGAAGTCAAAATTTCTGTTCTATGTTGAACAGAAGAACAGCAAAAAAGAAAGTACATTAAAAATATATGGGATGGCTACACAAGTGACATCAAACAGTCAGCAGAAGATGATCATGATGAGGATGAAGAGGATGAGGAATGGACTCCTCAGCACATGCATGATGATGATGAAAGTTCATGTAACACTGATGAAGAAGGACATGAAGATGAAATTGCTGCCCAGATAAGCAAAGATGTTGAGGTTCTATCAACACAGTCAGAAAGGAGTCCGTGAAGAGCCATGCAAGGACAGAAGTCAAATAGAAAGAAAAACAGGATAACAAGCTCCACACGCTGAGTTTATTACATGTGTTAATGACAGCACAGACGACAGGTGTGACAAGACATTACAATTTGTGAGTGATGACATGCTCCAGGAAACTGCAGAACAAACACACAAACCTGTAGCAGTGTGCAAAAACAGGGCATGTCAGTAAACACACGTGCCAAAGAGACAGAACAGGTTTGAGCATGCACATTGTTCATATGAATAGTTAAAGAGCTGAGTCGGAGATGGAGACAAAGTTCCCTTCAGTTTGTCTCTTGATGTGGGAAAGGACGGCACTGACCATTTTCCCACTCAGGAAACCCAACAGAGATGAGAGCACTGCACCAGCAATCACTATTCAGAGATCTACTGTGGGAAGAGTAGGGTGCATCTTTGCCTGAACAGAAACTGTTTTAGCTCCAAACATGAAGTTTAACCATGAAAAAGTTGTAAAAAGTGTTATGTGAACGAAATAAAAATATAAATAAATAAATAAATGAATACAAAAAAAAACTTCCTGTCATTTTGAATACATATATTTTTTTTATTTCATGGTTAAAGACAGTTGTTTCAAAACCAACATTGCTGTCAGGAGAAAAATCACAAAAAAGCCCAATTTATAAATTAAAAATAAAATTATAATGATAATAATAATACAGCAATATTTGGATTTGTTATATGAGTTTCTAAAAAAAAAAAAATAAGACAAAGAAAGACAACCCCCCCCCCCCCCCCCCCCCCCCCCCCCACACACACACACACACACACACACACACACACAGCAAATCTAAAATTACAACAGAGAGATGACACAACAGATCCCTACAAATTTAACATGGGTCTGCAAGGAGGAAAACTCTTACACGCAACTTTTCAACACTCAAAAAGAAAATGAATGTTTGTAAAAATAAATGTTTGTATGTTGTATGTTGTACTTGCCAGAGAAACTACATCGCACTGTATTGTACAACTTTACTTTCCAATAAATTTTAGAAAATGTTTTGCATGTTACTTCACAGTGCACGGTCTGTTCAGAACAAAAGTACTGGCTAATTATGATAACTAAAAAATAAATAAAAATAAATAAAATGTGCACAGAAGAGGTTTCTGCACTGTGTTTAGTCTAATGCAGTTGCTACTTTACACCACTAGATGGCGCTTCCATAAAGCTGGACTTGTTAAGAACACTAGTGTTCAGCGTAGAGGAAGGGGCCCAGTGACGGAGTACCGCCGCTGTATCGCTTAGAAAAACAAAAACTAACCGTTGGAGTTAGAGAAGTTTGTTGACTCAAACAGCGTTAGTGACAATTACTGCCAGCTTTCATTAGCTGCACCAACATTAAAAAACACACAGCAAAGCCATGGATTCAAACACTGAGGGTCGTTTGAGTTTAATGCCCTTATTGCTGTGAACGTCAATAAAAACCGTTAAATCGGTGAGTGTAAAATCATGTGCTCTTCTCCACAGTGAACTCGCGGTTTTATTAGTCTCTTCAAATGTAATGTGGGACATGTCGTGTTGCTGGTTAACCACAAAGATTCCCCGGTCTTTGTTTAGTTTTAGAGATGCAGTATATTAAAAACCTCATACCATTAAAACACCTGTGGTTTCTCTGGTGACAGGGTGTGTCCGAGGGTTCAGATTAAACACTTGTAACTAGTAACAAATTGCGCCTCATTAAAGAGATGCTGCGATAACACAAGAATCACTCTTTCTTTCTTTCTTTCTTTCTTTCTTTCTTTCTTTCTTTCTTTCTTTCTTTCTTTCTTTATACCTGTCCTTTCTTCCATTATTCCTCAACTTACTCCCTTTTCCCTTCCTTCCTTTAATTTTTTCTTCTTATTTTTTTCCTTTCTCCTTTTTGCCCGTCCTTCATTTCTTTCTCACTTCAGTCCATCCTTTCTTCTATCTTACCTTCCATTCTTCCACCTGTCTTTCCTTTCTTCCTTTTTCACTTCTGTCCTGACCTTTTTTCTGTCTTTCCTTATGTTGGGGGTGTCATTCTTTTCTTCCTTTTCCACTTGTTTCCTTCCCTGCTCGTATCTGCCTTATTCACTTCTGTCTTTCCTCAATTCATTCGATCCTTCATTTATTTCCGGCTTACATTCTACCTGCTTTTTTTTTTTTTTAATTTTATTTCTTGCTTCTTTTCTGCCTGTCTCTTTACCACCTTGATGTGCAGTTTCCTTTCACACTCCTCTCTCCTGAGTTCCATCTTACCATTCATTCCCCTCTTCTTTGCTTCCTTCCTTGCTTTGTCCCTTCCTTTCTCACTTCTCTCCTTTCTAACTTCTGTCTGTCCTTGCTTCCATTTTACCATTCCTTCCTCCCTTCCTTCCTTTCTTGAATCATCCTTTCTCACCTTTGTCTTTTCTTATATTGTTCAATCCTTTATTCTTTTTTTTCACGACTGTCCTTCCTTGCTGTGTCTGTATTTTTTCTCTGCTTTTTTGTTTGCTTCCTTCCTGCCTTCCTCATTTCTTACCTTCATTGCTTTGCTCCTTCCTGTCTATCTTATTTCCATCCCTCCTTACTTCTATTCTGACGTTTTTTTCTCACTTCTATCATCTCTTCCTTCTGTCCTGCCTTTTTTTCTTAGTCTTTCTTACTTGGTGTGTTTTTTTTCCTTCTTGAAATAAGATTTATCTGTTATTTTTGCAGACACAAAATATCTCTTTTTGTACCATTTCTGGAATTTATTTATTATTTCATTATTATTACATTACTTAATTTTTTATTGTGAATTAATAAAGTATCTTTATGTTCCAGATTAAATCAATACTGCTAAAAGATCTTCAACAAGTGAACATCTTTGTCATGTCGGTTCAATGAAAAGTAAATGCTGCCATCTAGTGGACTCATCTGGTGCAGCTCTGTTCTGACCCTCTAACCTGTGGATAACTGATTCAGTAAAACTCTCTCTATATTTAAACATGAAAATCATTAAACCAAAAACAAATATTTGTGTTTTGTTACAAAGATGACAGGATTGTATCCAAATGGTAGGAATAAAGTTTTATTTTTTCATATGAAGAGGTGGTTTTGGATTTTCTTCTTTAACAAGTAGTATGTTTTGATAAAACTTGCAAAAAATCCTCTAGCATATTCCAAGAATGATGGACATGAAGAGAAGGGGATTTATTGCTGGATGTTAAAATGAAGACACATTTTTTATTTTTTCACCGAGTGGAAAAACAATTTTCTTGCTGCTTTTTCCATGCACCCAACTACCAGTACCACTAGGACATGCAAAGGGGATGTTGTGAGAGGAGAGGAGGTGGAGGAGAAGGAGGAAGAGGAGGAGGGAGGAAGAAAAGTGGAAGGTAAAAAAGACAAAGGCAAACTTTGACGAACACAAACGTGATCGGGCCGTGTGTGCGTGTGTATGTGTGTGTTGTGTATGTGTCTGTGTGTCAGTGTGTGCTTCTTTATGTGCGAGTAGTGTTGCATGTCAGTAATGTATGTTGGTATGTAAAGGTCAACAGGGGAGTGCAGAGAGGAGAAAGAAGGCGGGGTGTTAATAATTCAACTAGCTCTAAAAGCACACTACCCTCACTTGCAGTATTTCCACGTTGCAAATCCCAGATTGTTTACAGTGATAAGACAAAACTAGCCAGACTGTCGGGCAGAAAACCCAAACAAAGTTTTAAAATCTTTTAGCATGATTCCCCTGAATCTGAGGGGTTACTTGCAGTTGTCATTGTTAAAATACTTTCTATGTCGGTGATCCATGCATCTGCGTGAAAAACAATAAACTCTACTCATTGGACGTTGGAGATTAGCTCTAATAGAAACAGATATTGTATCTGATATAGTGTCAGTTTCCCACTGAGCTCGAAAGGGTCTAAACTTGATGTATTATCTGAAGTGGAAAAGTTTCTATCAAGATCAGCTGACTGTCAGTGTGCTGTTCACTACTCGTCTGGAGATGGGGCCTACAATCGTCTGCTAGTTGCTTCTGAAGGGCTGAGATAGACGTATGGAGGATGATGAGAGGAGGAGTGGGCAAACAAAGACAGACACGTAACAGATCATTCAGTCAATATGACCAGGCAAAAGAAGTTCAATCTATAAATGTTTCGGGATGCAAATAAAGAATACTGTCATCAGATTGATCATTCAGCACAGTTTTGGTTGAGAGGAAAAGAAAAACAGACTCAAAGACTCACTCTGCAGCAGTGTGAGGCCACACACAAGACATTTTCTCAGTCAGACGTGGTTGAGAGTCCAGGGACTCATCTCTGGAGAGGGCCGCTCAAGTTTCCAGTCAGAAAACATCAGTAGATAGGAAAAGGAGGAGGTTCTGTGTGTGGTGGGGGATTATCTCCTCAGGGGGAATAGTATTCCTAGCTACACCCCTGCAGTACAGCAAACTGATGTGGTCTTAGCAATTTCATCATCATCATTATCAACATCATACACAGCGACACACCGATTACACGCATACACACAACTCTTTAAAGTGAAGAAGAAAAGAAGTGAATCTCCTCTCTGATTCTAAGAGTTTCTGCCCGTGACTCCTTGGATCACGAGTGAAAACACAAACAAACCCAAAGGACTGACAGGAAGGAGAGTTAAGGGATGTGGACCTGGATGCGGACACAACTGTGACTGAGATGACGTGCGCTCACTGTTTTGAGTCTTTTGGCTGTGATGTGATGGGGAAGTCCTGAGACACAGTGCGGCTCTAAGCTGCTGGCATAGGAAACGAGTGGGCCGGGCAGCCCACGGGAGGCCAGAGTCAGGCTGGATTACAACGGTATTATGTTCAGTTTGGATCGGCAGCTCCCCACCCAATGACTGCTCACGGAGGGAGGTTCTAACAGTGCAATGGAGCTTTTGGCAGCGTGAGGATTGGTGGTAGGAGTATGTCAGTCAAAGAAGAGACCACACCCTCCAAGGTAAACACACACCAAAACCAACTGAGGCTTTATGAGGTGTGCGAGCACACACACACACACACACACACACACACACACACACACACACGCACGCACACACGCACACATGCACTCACTCACTCACACGCACACACAAACATACTGCAACCACCACCAATGTCATGATATCACCCTGAACACCTACACAGGAAATTGAAATCGCTTTCCCTCGACAACTCCTGACACTCTTGTTTCAAAAGGAATAACAACAGATGAGTGAGAGGCAGCGAATGAGGACAGAAATAACTCATGTGATTCATCCAAAATGATCAAAACTACCCTACACATCCGGCTGCGTCAGTGACTGATGTTCCTGTGAAAGGAGCGCATTGCATGGATCATTCTCATGTAAACAGACACCTTTTACACAGAAGGAATTAATATTGCATGATGACATAATCAGATCACAGTTCAAAAAGGGAACGATCCCAAATAAGAGAAGAAAGAAAGTAAAAGGAAGGAAGAGGGTTTGTCTCTATAAAAACGAGGAGTCTTTATACGAAAGGCTACAAAAACTCAATGGGACCTCCAACTTCAGCATACAGCAAAAGGCACCACAATATTATTCTATTAATCTAACTTGTGAAAAAATTGGCACATAATTCTCTCATTTTTCATCTCTCATAATGCTGTAAATCAAAAAACTTTACATATAAATATCCCCCCCATTATAAAAAGTCTTTGCTGTTAGCCAGTAGACAATTTTTGCTGAAATGAAAATAAATATTTCATTTGTTTAGAATTTCTGTCTGTTATACAAAATAAAAATATTTCTCCTAGGTGCAGGTCCCAAGTCCACGGGTTGTGTGTAGGAGCCAGGGGAGTGTGTGAGGTGAAGGGGCCAGGTGAGCTGTGGAGGGAAGGTTTGGTCTTAAAGGGGCATGTTGTCAGCCTTGGAGCGCTGTGACTGAGAGCCGCGGCTTTGCCCGTTGTTGCGTGTCCCCAACCGGCTGAGCCCACGGTGAGTCCGTGTGTCTGCACCAGATGTCGAGCGGAAACCAGGTACAGTTAAAGGCGGGTCCATGTTCATGTTCTGCATACTTAGGAAAGGTGTGCTCTCCCCGTGAGCGTCCTCTTCCTCCTCCTCCTCCTCCTCCTCCTCTGACTGGCTAAAGCTCTGTGAGCTGTAGTCCCGTAGGCCCGTCGAACGCTGGGAGATGTGTCCATTGAGGCGGTTGCGT
Source organism: Halichoeres trimaculatus (assembly GCF_033239565.1). Lineage (NCBI taxonomy): Eukaryota > Metazoa > Chordata > Actinopteri > Labriformes > Labridae > Halichoeres > Halichoeres trimaculatus. The sequence goes on from NW_027437185.1 coordinate 11,689,997, forward strand.
CTCGGGCGACGCCGACTTCGGATGGGTTCTCGTGAGGAGGCGTACTCCTGCGTGGTTTCGTAGGCCTCGTCATCGGGGAGGCGGTAAGGGCTCGATGGTAGACTTCCTGTGCTCTCCGTCAGGTATGGTCGCCGGGTACGCCGAGGCTGCCGGTACAGACTGCCGTCCTGAGAAGAAGACAACCAAATCAGAGAGTTTGATTTAAAAAAAAACTCAGTTTTTATGTCGATGGTGTGTTCAGAGAACTCCCACACTGAGGAAACAGTTAGGGCTCTAATTTCGTGGCGCAGCGCAGGGGGCGCAAGCCTGGCGCAGCCTGCAGAGTGTTAATTTTGTGTGGTGCACCGCCATGCACTGCCAATTTGAAAATTTGGTAGACCGTCTGCGCAGAGATGGGTGTGACGGCGCGCCAGGGGGAGTTGACGGCGCACCAGGGGGAGGTGTCAGCAGATTCATGTTGGCGCAGTGACAATTTTGTGCCAAAGAAAGTGCGCTGAAAGCTCGCCAGCTCCAACCTGCTCTATCCTCGGCGCAAAGCGGAGAGCACCCTCCGCAGCTGTAATTTGGGGACAGGCGCACATGTGCACACATGTCAACAAAGCCTCAGAGGCAGGTTTCCAGAGTGTCAGGCACATTTTAATGCAGTAAACAATCACAGCAATCACTATTTAATGTAACCGTCTGAACCAGCATATATACATTTATATCTATATTAACTGTCCCGTCACATCTGATGTCAGATTAAAGCCGTTTGTCATAATGGAAAGTTAACCTGACGGCAGCAGGAAGTTTGATGCACATCTTACAATTAAACAATAAACAGCCTTAACATCTGATACTGAGTATATATCTGGTTCTCTCATTTCATTTAATTCAAAGAAAAGAGGGAGAGAAAAGACAAAGTAAAAAGAGACAAAATAAATGTATGTCACTCAGGATTTACCCGTGATTTCCCATATTTCTCTGTTTTAGTCTTTATTTTTAACCTGATCTAAAAAGATGGAGTACATTATTGTAAGGAGGATGAGGTGGAGACACTGGGAGAGTATACAGTATATCACCAAAGGTTCTGCTATTTGGCGATGACAAACCAGGAGTGCAGGTGGATCAAAAGTATTCTGAATGGATAATCCAGCTGTGTAACTGTCTCTTCATTTTGTACTCCTATTAATGACAAAGGAACAGATTAAATCTGTCCCGGGAGCTGGCCCACACAGTGACGCGCTTCGTGTCCTCCGATGCGCCCCGCTATCCATTCTCCTGCTGCAGGGACAGCGGCTCTGACCATCTCCACTACTGGGTCTTTCCAGCACACTTTCCGCGGTGCTGGGGATCAGTCAGACCAATCAGACGCTGCGCCTCGGCTGCAGGGCATTTAAAGGCGAGGAGAGGCGCTCATTTGATTGGTGAAAATAGCGCTCGGCTGTGTTAAACCCACGCACGCCTTTTCTCCTCCCTCTCTGCCATTTGCGTGGAGGGAGGCCGGCGCAGGGCAGGTGCTCCTGCGCTTGCGCCTTGTCCATGAAATTAGAGCCCTTACAGGTGTTCAGATTCTTCAGGTAAAAAGGTTTTCTTTAAGTTATATCATAAACCAAAGTTTCAGGAGCAAGACGACACCTCAGCCTCCCCTCTTCTTGCACTCCTTCCCCCCTCTTGTTTCCACATTCTGCACCCCTCCTTCCCTTTTTCTTTCTACTTCTTTTCTTTCATTCTAACCATACGGCCCTCGAGGAACATTCGTTGTGCCCGGGAGCTACAGCAGAGCCCTAATAAGCTTCCAAAAACCTGCAACAGTGAGAAGTTCAACGTTAAAGTTAGAGTAACGGTTGCAGTTTAATCTATAAAAAGCATCCTGTTGATGGTTTGCTCCTTGACTTTTTAATTGAAGTCATCATTTCCACAGCAATGAAATCAACCATCAGATCCCTATTAATGTCAATACCAGCATCCTTATAATATTAATTACTATTTTATCACCATTTCTCTTGGGTAACTTATTCTACCATTAGAGACTACTATCAAATGGATTCAGGGTTTTGGGGTTTTCTTGGAAACAGAAAGGGGCTCTGCAGATCGTCGGGGGTTGAGTAATTCTTTCCACTGCTGACATGACAGATCAAAAAACGAGTGTCTTCACCTTTTACAAATTTGAGTTTCTACAGTACATAAAGGGTCCACAGTCTCCCCTGGCGACCGCCAGTGTTGGAGACCTAAATGACCAATGGAAGGGCATTTTATTACGTTATCTAAATATAACACCTATCTCATCCTGCCGTCTCTCCCTTGCAGGAGGAAAATTTAAAGTCAGGTTTGCCCTGTAATCTGCCAGTTTTTGAGGAGAACACTGCGTTGTTTCCTCCAACAAAGTATCTAGTAGTCCATTATTGCACAGAAGTCCTGTGATTTCCCCGAGCCAAGACAGACTGGCTGATGCACGCACGTCAGTATCAGACTACTGGACTTTAGATTATCATGATTTCAGGGTGAAATCCAGAGAAAAAGCACTGATTAAGGTAATGTGCTGTGTGGAATCATAGAACTGTCTGCTATGAATCTTCCACTATTTTAACAGGACATGAGGTGCGTAATAACCGTCACTCCACCGTGTTATTAAAATGTGTTTGTCTGTCACCGCTTACAACTAAACACACAAGTCCATCTGAAATATGAACTGTTTCATTACAGGTCTTGTATATGTCACATCACAATGTTTTGGTTTTTATTTTGAAAGTTAGTAAATGAGAAGAATAGTTTTTAACCCTCCTAGAAAAAGGAATTTTGAAGATGTATCTAACATCTGATAACCTCAGTACATTTTTTACCCTCACCAGTCAGATCAGGGTTAAGTGTGTATGTGTAATGTTTGTTTCTACGTACATCGGGGCATCTTAGCAGTGGCTGGTCGTCGTCTCTGCAGTAGGCTGCGGCGGCAGGAGGCAGGGAGAGAGCGTGGCTTGTGTTTGGCGAGGTGATATGGAAGGTGGGTACCTGTGGTGGCAAGGGGGGGTAATGGAACTCCACAGGAGACAGGCGAGCTGGTGTGGTCAGCGCTGACACGTACCTGCAGAGGAAGCAATTAATGACAGAGTCTGAATCCCACTGAGGCACATGTGCATAAGCAAATGCAAACATCAAGCTGCTAAAAAAACATTTACTCTTAATATGTCAGGCACTCTTTGTTAGGGGAAGTTGGAACGACATAGCCCTTCGATAACTGGTGACCTTAGAGCAGCCCACCTTGTGAGTGATTTACATAACAGATCCCAAATTCTGACACGCAGTAAACTCCTGCAGCAACATTGTGTCACTATGATATTGACATTCCTCTAACACTGTAGTGAATTTGTGTCTGGACAGCTAACATGCCCTGCAAATGGAAAATGGTTACAGGACTGTGCCTACTAGCACCTTTCCAGTCCAGGGCCTTTTTCACCATGACACATGCACTTAATTTCACATTTGCACACTGACAACAGAGGAAGCAAAACTAAGTTTCCATGATCCAGTTCACATGTATTTACACATCGCTGCCACCAGGAGCAATCAGGATCACCATCTTTCCAGAGAAGGCTTTAGTATGGGGACTGCAGGAGCCGGGGATCTCTCTGTCAGCCCTCTGATTAAGAGATGACCGACTTTAACACCGAGTCAGCGCCTCGTCATTGGCTGGCTCACCTGCACCACATCACACCTCCCTCCCTCCTTCTGCTCAGTGAGTTTCAGCTTCTTCCCTCCAAACGGAGGATTGCAGTCCCAGGGTGCAGAACGAAGAGGGACAAAAACAGCTTTGTTCCTGCTGCTATCACTGAGCTGAACAACATGTTGTCACATTAGCATAAACTTAGTTATCAGCACAATTTCTATTTATCACACTTATTCGTGTGTTTCTTCACATTTTTCTTCCTTTTTTAAACTATGATTGGTGGAGCTGGAGTACTTTTATATCAAGTTTTAATTTTTTACAGTATTGTGATTGTTTGGTGTGGTTTCATTTTAAATGAAAATTTCAATTTTTTGTAGTCAGACCATCAGCTTATCCCCTATTACTCCACCACTTGCATCCAATATCAGCTTAAACAATTATATCTGCACAAGACTCATTTCATTTAATGCTGCTAATGCTCCATCCTCTCGCCATGGTGTAAAAAGTATTTTTGTTATTAGTATTTGCTGTAGTTGTTTTATCATTAGTTTTTTTTACTTAGTCCGTTCATATTTTATATTCATGTATCCATTCTTGCACCGTTTATTGTCAGTTGTTGTGTCATCTTTTTGTTTATTTTGTTGTCTTCTTTAATTGCACAAGTGGAGTTGCACTTCTAACTTCTTTGTTGCTCTGCTACAACAACAAAAAAGATTTACTGATGTTAAGTTACGTGTCATTCTTATGAGCCACAGTTGATGCTGGTCAGCTTGGCCTCCTCGGTGAGAAACCGCCAGTCACACTCACACAACCACGCTTAAAATAAGCTAAACTATTCCTTTAATGTTGGATGAGAGCTGCAAAACAAAACTACCTTTGGGGACAATAAAGTAACCTGATCCTGAAATTGAACCTTATCCTGGGCCAGAACCTGAACCAGAACCTGGATGCACCGTCTTTGTGTGAGATTTATGAGAACAAGAAGTTCAGTGGCAACACAAAGAAGGCAGGAGAAAGCAGTTTGATATAATCAGCGGTGGCAGCGCTCCTCTTCACTTCACTCTTGTGTCTTTATTGTGAACTGAGAGCGAAGCAGTTCACGTGTTTGTGGCTTTGACTTTTTCCTTTTTGGTCAGATACTTTCAAAAAATTGCTTACATGGCACATTTTACCAAAGTGGTACAGCCGAGCTCTACGTCAAAGTGCTGACATCAAAGTGAAACTGTAAGATAAGTCTTCAGTGTTTGACCTTCAAAGAAAACATCATCGGCATGAAACACAAGGTGGATGTTTAACTCACAGAGAAAACCAGAAACACTGAGTTGGTAAATGTCTTTGGCACAGAAATAACCTAAAAGTTAATTATTTCATTATCAAACACATTTAAAGCTTATTCAGGATCCAGGAGGGCTCAGGTTTATAAAGTCACATGACAATATCCAGTATATTTAAAGTGTTGCTCTTGCAGCATTGTCAGATTTTTGAAACATAAACATCCACTAGGGGTCGCTAAAGAGTAACGAGCACATGCAGAGACACACAAACATACACAGTGTACAGTATACTCACAGGTTTTCACTGTCCCACCTGTCACTGTGAGGCGAGTCTCTTAGAGAGTCGTAGGAATCCCCGTACTGCATCCCTGGTCCGGACACGTCTGAGCAGCCCCAGTGGGCGGCTCTCCTCGCCATGCATGCTGGGCTGCTGCATTTACTGGTTCCCACTGAGCTGGACAGCCCGCCTGACTGGCACTCTGAGTTCAGACTCTCTGTCCGCTCCATACTCCACGTCTGCTCCTCATGTCTGCAGCGGGAGCAGTTAGAGGGACAGTTAGAGGGTGACAAGAGGGCGGGAGGACTACTGGGTGAAGAGACTGTCCCACAAGTACTTCCACATGATTTGTTTACTATGAATTAATAATTTTGATTAAAAACACGTTAAAAACAATAACTCTCAACTGAAATATTGTTTAGTTCTGCAGCATTTTCAATCATGTTGATCTTACTGACAATAAACTGTTTTGCAATTCTACACAACCTGAGCGTACACTGGCAGCCAAGAAAAGGTAAAACAGGACAAAGAAAAAAGAGGACACTAAAACAGAGTGCATCAACACAACCAAGACACATTTCTTTCTAAAATCGTTGGACACATGAAAATGTTTCAGGTACTACTGTAGGAGAGATTCCAGTATTGTTTTTTGTTAGTTTCCAAATTTAATATCATTAGATCCTTCTAGTAATAAATTGCAAACAGTGAATTTGCCTCGGTATTCAATCTTCAGAATAAAGCATTCACATGTAGCTGCAGCATTTTCAAGTTAGCATGTTACACTAGCAAACGTCCCTATTGAAGATATTGTTCCTGTCAATCTTTCACTTTAAGTTTTTGATATGAGAAAGAAAAGGAAATTATTGAATCGCCAGTGTTTACACATCCCATCCTCTCCGTGTGTGTGTGTGAGGTTTACCTGGACGCATGTGAGGCAGTTGTAGAGTGATGAGAGCGAGTCGACATTCGGCTCCCTGCGTAGTTTCCTGCCCCCTCTGCGCCGTGGCTGATCACACACTCTGTGGTTGGGACACTCTTTGAGATATACTGCAACAAACACAAAGACATAAAGACAGAAGTTCATGTGCATGAGATTTGTTTTTATTTGCAAAACATTGATCAGTAAATACAGAGGCATGTGGCGCTGCCTGATGATGAGAAGACTCCTCCTGTACTGATCTGTTAGGACTCCTCAGCACTCTCCCCTCCTCATTGTTTTTCACGATCACAGAAATGCTGACTCATGCTGATAGTTTCCAGAGAATGGGAGGTGTTTTCTGACCCCTTTGTCGAGTCTGTGCTCCAGTATTTCTCATAATACTCAGGATCTATGTATAATATACAAACTCTATTTGTGGTTGAAGCAGGTTAGACTGCTCTGTGAGCGATGAGAGGCTCTCAGTGATGTTAAATCCAAATATCACAGTGAAACTTTCTCCACCTGAGGGGACATGAGATGGCAAAGGCTCTGTGAACCTCCTGCTGGGTTCACTTGTATGTGAAACTGACAACAGTGGGACTGTTTTTTTCTCTCCTTTCATTATTTCAGCTTTTATTTTGAACGTATAAACACAGGAACAGTATTTCAGTGTTAACCTAAAGTATTATTATTACTACTGTTTACTGTTGTGTTGGATTTGTTTTCTCGTTTCAGACTCACATCAACCATGGGGATCTCTTCCGGACCCGGTCCAGGATGGTTGGGTCCGTTTGCCAACATGCGGTTGGGTTGCTCCACACACTGGTTCTGATTCTGGTGGAGGTGACTGTGCATCTTCTTCCTCTGCTTCCTAGACATGAAGTGTTGAAGGAACAATAAGGGATCAAGCAGAAGAGTTGGTCTAGAGATACTTTGTTACCTGTGCTAGCGTTTGTTACCACTTTAACTGAACCTCAACTCTTCCCTTGATTCTTTTATGACACATGGAGACATCATCAAAGTCGCACAGCTTCCTCTCTACTGTTGAAATCTTTGCTTGCTCGTCTCTTGAATCCACTGCTCAACAAACTTCAGATTAACACCATAAAGTCCAGATTTGCTCCTAACTATTGATTATACACATAATAGTCTTACACTAAAGCTGAGACAGTGCTGCTTCTAACTACTCTGTGTTGTCATTACACTGATCAAACTATGTGTCTTGAAACGATTAATGAGTTGATATTATCGTGCTTTATGTCTCCAGCTCAGTCTTTTGCTGGACGCCAGAGTAACAGACCAAACAGTTAATGATATGACCCTTGCTTCTATTTTGTGGCTGCATTAAATGAGTTTCATCACAAAGTCATATCTGATGTTTTGGGGGGAAAGTGAAGGTCAAAGTAGATATAAACAAGTTACATGTGTAGGGATGTCCCAATCAGCATTTTTTTCCCCTCCATAACAATCCTGATTTTTTAATATTGAGTGCTTGCCAATACCAAGTCCCAATCCAATTCTTGGGTTTGCAGGGGTAAACTGTACTAAGGAGGTCAGAAAGTGAAGCTGCAAACTTTTTGGTTTTGTTTTTTAACATTAATGAATCCATCCATCCATTCATCCATTCATTCATTTATTTTCTTAACCACTTATCCAGTTCAGGGTTGTTGGTGGCTGAAGCCTATCCCTGCTGTCTTAGGACGAGAAACATGGGACACCCTGGACTGGTCACCAGCCACCATAATCAATAGTAAAAAATAATAGCTTAATTATGTCTTGAGCTAATGAATTCCATTTAGCTTAGTCCAGCCACTGTTGATGTTGAAGTCACCTAATCTATTCTATGTGGTTTTCTGTATGGGGCCTCCTGAATGTCTGTTTGTGCAGTACAGCACGCTTAAGTCTGAGGCTGCTCTGAACTCAACTCTCAAGAGACACATGACTGCAAAAGACTACAAACGTAAATATTAGACACCAACAAAACGATCTCATGTTTTTTCCTGTCATTATTCATTCATTCATTCATTCATTCATTCATTCATTTTCTTAACCGCTTATCCTGTTCAGGGTCGCAGGTGGCTAGAGCCTATCCCAGCTGTCATTTTGCGAGAGGCAGGGTACACCCTGGACTGGTCGCCAGTCAATCACAGGGCTGACACAGAGACAGACAACCATTCACTCACACACTCACACCTAAAGGCAATTTAGAGTGTTCAATTAACCTGATGAGCATGTTTTTGGACTGTGGGAGGAAGCCGGAGTACCCGGAAAGCATGGGGAGAACATGCAAACTCCACACAGAAAGGCCCACTGGCCAAGCTGGGAATCGAACCGGTGACCTTATTGCTGTGAGGTTGCGGCGCTAACCGCTGGCCACCGTGCAGCCCCTTGTCATTATTATTATTATTATTGTTATTTCAAAGATATTTTGGGGCTTTTTATGCCTGTAATTGGATAATGGCGATGGATAGGGCAGGAAACAGGGTGAGAGTGGGAATGACATGGGGTAAAGAGGCCACAGGATGAATTCGAACCCGGGCCACCCATGCGAGGCCGAACCTCACGGTGCACAACCGAAACCACTAGGCCAACTGTGCTTCCCTTCTCCTTTTATTAAAGTGTTTATTTTGCAACAAACTTTACAACTTCATTACAACTTATTAGTATTTACGACTTCAAACGACCTGTATCATCAAAACTGGGAAGTAAAGGGATCAATCCAGTGTGCAAGGGGGCTCAGCATAAACACAGGACAGTGTGAAATAAATGACATTATGCTTAAATTACCATGCACGTTGTCATGGTCTGTGCTATGCAGCCCCAGTCAGGCACCTAACTCTAGGGACCATGATCAGGACATCCCTCAGCGTTTTTATATTTGAACATTAACTTAACTGTTTATTTCTGAAAGCAACAGTCTGGGACATTTTTTATGCAACACACTGTCACTTTAATTCACTTTATGTTTATGTTTACTTTATGTTGCTGGTACCACTTTACCAATGACACACTTTTAATCTAATAAAGAATTTTATTCAAAAACCACTTTTTAGTCATCAAGTCCTTATTGAGCATGATAGTTTGAGACAGAGAGACAGAAAATGAAGGCAGAGTGAAGAACAACATGTACCAAATCCTGGGACCAGGAACTATTCTATGACCAGACAAATGAAGGCCATTAGCCTCTTTTCATGGACTGCCTGCTCCCTCAGCTGGTCTATACCTGCACCTCTGTAATGGAGAGTCTCTACACTGCTCTGTAGCAGCTTTACATTAGTCAGAGGGCAGAAGGTTACAGAAGGTTACAGAAGGTTAATTTGAGGTTTGGATCCCTTGATAAACGGGGAGTCATTACTTTAAAGACACATACTTGGTTTTGCAGTAGGCCACCACACAGACGATGCCGACCACCAACAACGCCACACATATGCCCGTGATCGTCAGCACACGCCTCTGGTAAAGCTCCTCCGCCTCTGTGGAAAGGAAACACACACATGCAAGCACACATACAGTCACATACATGCACACAGCCATGTGGTGCACACAGAAAATAAAACAGACAAGAGTCCACATCAGCACACACACACACACACACACGCACACACACACACAGCATGAGCACTACTTCAGTGATGGTTATTACATTAACACATGTCTAAAGAATGACTGATGCTATCCTTTCACCTGCTTTATCACTTTGCATGACGCTCAGTTTTAAATGTGTTACTGCGAACAGAGCTAGGATGACTCAACATGAGCTGACTAAGACTTTCTACTGTCCCTATACATGTTGGTTTACATGGTGGGATGTGATGCTGCTGATGGTGCTGCAGTGTAGATGAAGGCATGCCTGTATGACAGTGAGCAACAACAAAGAGGTCGTCCATATGAATAAATTAAAAAAAGCTTTATCTGTTCAAAGTGTTAACACCACGCTGACCAGAGAGGGTACGTTCAGAGTGACACCATGACATGAGTAAAATACCAAAACAAGTATCTCTATACTGACCCGAATCAGAATACTAACCACATGTTTTTAACAGTGCAGGCGTGCTCCACTGTCATGACTGGCTAACAGAGATCTGTATGCTGCTTTTAAATGAAAAATGGGAGGTCACCCAGACTGAATAAAAACTACATATTAATAATGGTCAGACCACTGGATGGTTTGTTAGAGCCTAATTTGGAACAATGATCTGAAATGTAAAAAGAGGGAGAATATAATAAAACTCAAGATGTAACAGGTTGTTACATTTAAGGACAGTTATTACATTTTGCATTTTTCTTTTTTTCTTTTTATTATTACATTTCAGGTCATTGTTTCTTATCCAGCTCGAACAAAGTTTATGAAAAATGTTAACCTACTTTATAGGATAATTTTTGCAACCTACCCCAAATCTCACTTCAGTCATATTTTTTTTCCAGTCTCAGGTCTTGATTTTGAAAATCATCATTACGAGAATTTCTATTTATTTATTTTAAAACTGAGGGTTGATTTCTTGCAAAAATCTGACTTTGAACTATTTGAAAATTGACTTTGTTTGAAAAATTTATGTCAGTGAGGTTGTTTTGTTGGTTCTCTTTTTTTTAGGTAAAATAATTTGCATAATTTAGTTAAAAGATATAGATTTTCTAAATAGCTGTTTTCTTTTTGTTTGGTAATACAATAAGGACTTAATCCATTTGAAAAAATCTTTAAATTTCTCTTGAGGATTAATAAAGTCTATTGTATTCTATTGTATTCTATTCTATTTTATACTTTATACCTAGTTAAATATACTAATGTAGAGACAACACAGTAACAACCAGAGAGAGTGATGATGTTAAAATACTTTACATAAAATTTTCATTCTTCTAAATTTTTTCATCAGTTTTTTGGAAATCAGTTTTATGTTTAAGTTTCAAAGACTTTTTAGTCCAGCAGCTCCCAAAGAGACTGATAGGAGGATGCCAAATGCCACCTAAAATCAAAAACTTCTAAAAATTGCACATTTCCTGCATTATTGCTAAAATATTAAATATTAGTAATAAAATATAATAATAATAATAATAATAATAATAATAATTCTATTAAAATTATAAAATGATAAATATTAATATTAATAATAAAAAAGATTTGAGTTTTCTTATAAACCATACAATCAGAAAACGTTTGATCTGTTTTCCTCATTTCTACGCTGCCTCAAGACCCCAGAGGTGACTAAACCAGGATAAAGACATACCACTGGCAGCAGATTATTTAAAGAGGGGGATTAATTTGGGAAACAGCAATATGAGCGCGTTGGTGGTCTAATTTTCTACAGATCAACTAAACAAAATCCTTTTTTTTGTTTAAGTCTGTTTTTGGATTGGCCTATTGGTATATTCCCACGGCAGGGGGTCGCCAGTCTCTGGCACAGTAATTTGGGGTGTACAACGCTGCAAAATTTGGGAAGCCCTGTTTTAGGCTTTAGATTGTTTGATGTAAACAAATGCCTATGATGTAAACAAATATGACCGACTATAAAAAGGAAAATGTATTTGTCATGAGGTCATCTAACCAACTTTTAGATTCAAAAATTTTATGTTTACCAATTTTTCAGATCATATCACTTATAATTTTACACAATGCAATACCCAGTTGTGGTCCTACATAGGATATATAGGTATCAGTGTTTGGATCTCTGGTGTTTAGGTTGTGGAGTCAGTGAGGTTAATTCCTCTCTGGGACTGTTGTGGTGTAACACTGTGTGTCAGAACAGCAAGTGCAACGACACAACGATGGAGGGAGCAACACAACAGAACAGGAGGGAGAGAAGGAGGGAATGAAAGGAGACAAACTAAGTGATGAGCACCAGAAGGAATTACATGGACAGAGGGGCAGGGGGGGAGGGAGGGGAGGAGGGGGGTGCTGAGAGGGCAGCAGGGCCGTGACCAGGAGACAGAGCCTGGGAAAAACTAGTCCCCAGGCTCAAGATTGACCTGACTTTTTCCCCTTAAAAACGAAATCTGGATTAGAGAGGCCCTTGTTAGTCAGGGACAAAATTCTCTGATGACTTCAATTTTTCTCCTCTTGTAAATTTTCTAAGAAAAACATTTTTTGTGTCATTGTTTCATCTGTGTTTAGTGTTAAATTATAGTGATATCCGTGTGTGTGATCAACAGGTGAAGGCCGTTGGTCTGTGTTTCTGTGATTATCACTGAAAAATGTTGGTTCAACAACAGAGAGACAAATAAAATGGTTAATTTCTGGGAACAGGTTGAAACGAGGACAAATCAAAACTAGTCCTTTGACTGTAGTCATCACCTGTCCCCCAGCCTAAAAAGAGTGTGTGTGTGTGTGCGTGTGTGTGTGTGTGTGTGTGTGTGTGTGTGTGTGTGTGTGGTAAGGGGAGATGTTCTAAATAAAGCGTCTCTGTCGGGATTGATAAAAGCCTGCAGGAGCCTTGGCCCTGCATTGTGCGTGTGTCACAGGCTGCTGATAAAGAAAGGTTTGGGGAAATGGGAATGTGAACTGGCTGGCACAGTGAACCCACTGTGATCTTGATTTGGGACAGGTGAGCTCTGTACTCTGACACCAAGTCAATCAAGGGCAGAATAAGAAGGACTGTCTGTGTGGTCAGGTCTTTTACCTCCTTTTGGAAGTGTGTTTTAAAAAATGATCACAGCTTGCATGTTTTTCTTTGACGGGCTGATAAAGCCAGTGTGCACAGAGGATGAGCCAGACATTTGTATTCATCCACGATGTGAAACAGACTCAGAGACAGGAGGTTCGCTTTGATTTTTTTCTCCAAATAATCCAAACTTTGTTTCATGCTTGGCCCAGTGTATTGTGTTTTAAATCACCCCTGCAGCTCTGTTCATTGATATGCAAGAGTTTGGTCTTCCTCCCTTCTGTCTACTGTGTACAATGTGTCAGACTGTACAAAGATCACATGCAGAGAGGGGATGTTACATGTCTTAAAAGCAGGTTAGTGGGCAGGAGGAAAAGAGGGACAGGTTGAAGGGGACCCATTTGTTGGTTTTAGTAAGAAGATGGCACATTAATGTGTGACTGTGAGAGGTTCTTGGCAAACCCTTTAAGCACAGCAAAATGAATAACAATGATCCATACCCATAAATTCAATTCTGAGAAGCTCTGCCAGCGCATAAGTTGTCGTGATAAGAGGAGAGAGACAGATAGGGTCAGGAGTAATGTCCACTTTGGAGCAGATATAGTATTTCATGTCCTGTATACACTGAACCAGTATATGAGTTAATCTGTGCTGTCAGCCAGAGCAGCTGACATGTGTACCGTCCAGTAACAGACAGACAATTCAGACAGTCTCAGCTCTGTAACCCCCATAAATGACAGGAAATAAACAAAAACAAACCAAATCCAAAGTGAAGGGAGAAAATGAAACAGAGAAGCTGACAGGCGGGAAAAGGACATGCAGCAACAGACGGACAAAGACAGCAAGACAAGAAGCCACATCACTTACTGCTATATTTACTAGACCTCATTTCTGGAGTAAATAACATCGATAAAATTAAAAAACAAAACAAGACAAAGGAAAAAGCACAAGAAAACAAAAGATAAAAAGCAGTGGGTTACTCTCCAACATAAAAACACAGTGTAGTCAGTGAGGCTGTGGATGGGGTTGGTGCTCTAACTCCTCTAACTAATGGGATGTGTGTGCCGGATATTAATTACAACACATCTCTCAAAACACTTTTACCCACTTACTGCTTCATATCGCTTCTTTAACGCGTCTGTGATTTGCAAACAAATCATCTTTCAGCATTCACTGTTTGCATGCATTACTGTCCATTTAAAGAGATGCCAATCTGACTACACTGTCCACACTGACCTCATCTAATCTACGTTTTAAAAACTGAGGGAAAGCAGGCAGGAAATAAAACATGGGTTTTCCAAAAAGCAGAAGAAGCTCCTTCAACCAGCTGAAGGAGCTTCACAATGCAAAATAAAAGCACATCATGACACAGACAGGTTTAAGCGCGTAAACACGGCTGGATGGGGTTAAAATAAGCAGACATCACAGAGAGTATGAAGTATTACTTCTCCAGGTTAACAATTGACATTATTCAGTTCAGTAACTCCAAGAACAGAAAAACAACAAAGAAAGACAATGTGACGTGGTGCAACAGAGTTTAACCCTCGGACAGTATGAAGAGGTCATCTGATCCCTCTGTGTTATCTTCCTGCGATTGCTTGGCCAGTGAAGAGCGTCTGCTCTGCTGGTGGAGGCAAGAAAACATTTTCTTTCTGTACAGAAGAAAGCTACAGGAACTTTTTGTATATAAATACATTAAGTTTTGCTTCTGGTTGGCATCAGAAACTGTCTTAAGTTGATTTAGTGTCACCTTTACTGCCCAAGCAACGACAGGAGAATGACAAAAATGATCATTTGGGTCCATTTGACTCACTGGGAAATCTGCACATCATCCTCTTGGCCTAAGACTAATACCTCTGTCTTTACTGTTCATTAAATATGAAGTTAAAACCAGGAGGTTGTTAACTTGGCTTAGCCTAAGGGCGAGGAGAAAGGAGACAAAATATTCTTTTGTATATTCAGTGTATAACAAAAGAAAAAGATACCAACATCACAAGTTCCTCAGTATGACAGAGGATTAGGGCCACACTAAGAAAAAAAAAAGCTAATTTACAAGATTAATCTGATAAATTTGCAAAAATGAAGTCATACATTTTACTCCATAGCTTAAGGCTATCAAGAGAGCGCCTGTACAAAAATAAGGACTGTTGAGCATTTTGTGAAGTTATACTTTAGCGAAGCTTTCACAAATAAGGAATTATTTAATCTTTTGGCACATCAGCATAATCATAATAAGTATAATTATACTGATGACAATGTTATGCTGATGTCGTATGGACCCCTTAAAAGGATAGTTCATTTTTTTTTGAAGTGGGGTTGTATGAGCTTTATGTGACCACTAAGGACATTAGATACAGTAGGAAGTTGTCTCCTCTCCCTCAGTACGACACAGACTGTAATCGATGATGACGAGGAAATAGACGCTAACAGGGACAGATGGTACCAAATTCAAAGGCTATTTTCTCTGCCTACAAGAACTAAAATCAAAAAGTAATACCACAGTTTAAGAGTACGCTACTTAAAATATTTTTTAAGTGCATTAAGTCTTCGGAAATATAAACATTTATCCGGACCTAAATAACTGGTCATTTATCCTTTCGCCCAGCGCTAGTGCGCTCCGTCCCCCCTCCTCCTTTCAGCTGTAGGGAATGTAAACAAGCTATGCTTCGGGCGCCGGTTGTAGCCTCGTGTAAGTTTGATCAAGTATCGTAATTCTTTTGTTTGTACTCTAAGGATTGTGAGGCAGCGTAGGAAATTCAAAATGGGTGACGTTGACAGTAACGAAGAAGTTTCATTCACTTTGGAACCAAAAGGATACCTGTATGAACCGGAGCACACAGAAGAGGAGCTGCTACAGATGGAGACTGAAAGGAATGCAGAGGAAACATCCACGGACACTGGAGAATTACGATACTTGATCAAACTTACACGAGGCTACAACCATCGCTCGAAGCACAGCTTGTTTACATTCCCTACAGCTGAAAGGAGGAGGGGGGACGGAGCACTAGCGCTGGGGGGAAGGATAAATGACCAGTTAGTTAGGTCCGGATAAATGTTTATATTTCCGAAGACTTAATGCACTTAAAAAATATTTTATGTAGCGTACTCTTAAACTGTGGTATTACTATTTGGTTTTGGTTCTTGTAGGCAGAGAAAATAGCCTTTGAATTTGGTACCGTCTCTCCCTGTTAGCGCCTATTTCCTCGTCACCATCGATTACAGTTTGTGTCTTACTGAGGGAGAGGAGTCAACTTTCTACTGTATCTAATGTCCTTAGTGGTCACATAGAGCTCATACAACCCCACTTCAAAAAAACTGAACTATCCCTTTAAGGACCCTGAAAAGATAGCTCAGAAACTGGGGCTTTGTTAAGAACTCCGGTAAAGTTAGAAAGGTATTCACAGATTCTGCTTTTCCCAATCAACAACTCATCTGTGAAATGATTTTTCAACACCTCTTCCTCAAAACCAGCCGTCCTTGGCGCTAGGGAACTTGCATTGGCCTAAATCCAGAGCCTGCTCCTGTTCTAATGAAACATCTGTAGGATTGATAAAACATGAGACAGAAACATGAAATAATTTCTCCTAGGAGAGGTGTAGCGTCATCAAAATAATTTTACAAGATATGTCACTATTTTCTTTCGATAGACTAAGATAATGAGTTTATTTTCATGAATTTATGACTTTATTCTCATAAATTTACGAGATCAATCTCTCTCTTTTTTTTTCTTCAACATGGCCCTGAGTCTGTCGTACCTAAGGAACCTTTAGCTAAAAAAGAAGACAGGAGGTAGCAGCGTGGCTTTTGTGCTTTGTCTTGCTTCTGAGATACAGTTTAACTTGATATAAAGCATGTTTTCAGTCGCTGGTTGGTCCATTTTGTCACCCTCTGTTTTGGCTTAAACGTTTGCACTCCTTCAGCTAAGCCAAAGTAACTGTTCCATGGTTGATGTTTGTTTCAGATGAAGCATCTCAAAAAACTCAAACATGTGTTTGCCCAAAAGTTGTACTTTTTCCTATAAATGGACTGTCCTGTTTGGAGGAGGAGCAGAACATGTGACACATTTTGGCAGCATTACAAGTCCACCTTTAAACACTCAAGCAGCAGTTAGCATCATGCTATCAAGACAGAGTTCATGAAATGATCCATGGATGCAGTGACGACGACACTCACTGCTGTGAGGTATCTCTGAATCTCCCAGTAAAGAACAGATTAACTCACAGTATTAGAGTCAATATTTGTTGTGCTGCCTTACAAACACTGAAACCAAAAGAAGATTTTTCTCTGTCTATAAGAGAGGCACAGCTTAGGACTCAGAGA
The DNA here is from genome assembly GCF_033239565.1 of Halichoeres trimaculatus. Classification (NCBI taxonomy): domain Eukaryota; kingdom Metazoa; phylum Chordata; class Actinopteri; order Labriformes; family Labridae; genus Halichoeres; species Halichoeres trimaculatus. The sequence goes on from NW_027437185.1 coordinate 11,707,023, forward strand.
CTGTACGTCTATAAATCCAAGAAGCACCGATGGACCATCAACAAAGAAAGGTGTGCCAGTGAAACAAACTTTAACCTCTGTGCTGCTTTCTGTGCTCATTCTCTGTCTCCTCTGTTTCTTTCAGTGCCGTTCTCTGGATCAGTCTGCTCAGGCTTTGCAGAAAAGAAATGTGACATTTCACAAACATAAAAACACAGTGTTTATCATTGACTTGTTGATTTTTGAGGCTTTGAAACAGCTTTTTAGCTTGCTTTTTAAATATGATCTCAGAAATTATCCTGTGTGGAAGTCACAAGACACCGACTGTTTGTTTCTTGGGACCAGAGGAGCACCACAGAGGAACCAGGAGAGACAGTGAGAGGACGGGGTGGACACAGAGGCATGCAAACTGAAACTCAAAAACATCAGCAGGTTTGTAACCATATACACACACACACACACACACACACACACACACACACACACACACACACACACACACACACACACACACACACACACACACACACACACACACACACACACTCCATCCAACCCCTCCAATGTAGCATGCATCATCTCAGTGAGGAGGAGACAGACAAGAGCAAATGGACATACTGTAGAAACCGGCCATGACGGAGTTTTGACAGCGGTCCCCGGTATAGTCATTGGGACACCTGATGGAGGGAAAACAAGACACAAAAGGAGAAGAGGGAGGTTGGGAGGGTTAAAGATACAGTGGGAGGAGAGGAGAAGAACTCAAAGACAGATAGAAAATGGGGAGGAGAGAGGGAGGGGAGAGGAGAGGAGAGGAGAGGGGGACATAAGAGAGCAGAGAGATGAGGGATTAGAAACAGCACAATCCACCGGCTACAGAGAGATATGACCTGCATACTGTGACATCACTGCCATCAATATGACATCACTGTAGTTAGGACATCATCAGAGTCATATGATGGTGGGGTCGGGATGAGGAAAGATTTACAGATCTCTTGCCCTCAACCCCCTCTCACAAACACACAAACACAGATGCACACACACACACACACAAACACACCCTTACTACTGTCTGAGTAGATGTTCGCTGTACGTGGCTTCAACCCTTTTCTTTTAAAGTCCTGACTTAAAGCACGGTGAAACGATAGCAGAAAATCCTTCTAAAGGAACATTTTACATGTCTGTAAAAATGCCACAAGATTCTGCCCTTTGTTGAACCCAGGGAAACGTTTTTCGCCCATGATGTCAACTCAGCATGTGTCAGTTTTTATGACAGGGGAAATGTGATGTTGTTGGTGTAGCTCAAAAATTTGCCCAAAGATCTATAAATGAATAATGAAATCTTAAAAGGCAGACACAGATCCACAAATGTAATTCCAGTTAATAAAGAGAGCTCTGAATCCTCCAATCTGTTTGTACACTAATGTGTACATGGTACAGACTGTATAATAAATGTAGACTCTGTGACATCACCCACCTATTTCTGAAACAAAGTTTTTAAGCAAATCATCGACAGGTGCCATATTGGAGAAAAGCTCAAAAGCCTCAATACTGACTGCAATAAGACGCCTGTCAATCAATCAGCTGAACTGGTGATCTTAATATCCTCTAAACTGCTAAGTTAGAAAAAAGTCCACCTACGGTCGGTACGGTGTGTGATTTTAGAGAGGTTAGCTTTTCAGACGATAGAGATTTTTTGTATCGGGCTGTAAACATGTTTGTTTCTGCTGTGAAAACTGCTTTTTTGTCTTGGTGTGTGTGTGGTTTCCTGCACTTCTGGAGCCAGCCTCAAGTGGACACTTGTTGAACTGCAGATTTTAGCACTTCTGCATTGCCTCATATTTTTGACCTGAGGTTGTCACTTGGTGTATAGTTAGTAATTGCTGAATCACTCTGTGTGTGTGTTTAAAAAGATACAAGTCATCAGTTACAATTTAGATGGACCTCTAAACTGGGGCTCTGTTTACATGTGACTGTAAATGTAGGGTTCCCTAAATGTGTGATAAGGGTTTTCTGTCTCCCTGAGGTCCGGCACAAAGTCTTACTTTTGTTCACCCCGGTTTGATGGTCAGTTGGCGTGAACTGGGGAGAAATTTAAATACCAGACAGTTTATTTATGAAGTACAGTGCCAAAGTTAAGTTGACATGGATGATTATGACACAATGCTGGAGAAAAGCTATTCTAAGAGTGGGCGCTGCAAGCTGAGTGCTAAGAAGGCCAGCATGCTAAGCACAGCAAACCGACTGAATGAGAGTGAATTCTCTTTCTCTGCAATACATAAGTTAAAGCTTTTAAATTTTTAAAAACATATCTTTTTGTTTGTTTCTTCATCTATTTATTTAGTTCTAAGCAAATTAAAGCTCCACTGAAAATATCTACATACACATATGGGGTTGTATTAATGCGCTTATTAGTGCGTATTAGTGCGTTGTTTCGCTGTGGAAACAGCTCCATAGGAAACAAACTCATCATTGAGCTATGGGGGTATTTAATCAGAGCAAGTTTTAAGTCAAGTCAAAGTGAACCTAGTGTAAATCCAAAGTTACTTTTGTTTCAGTTTTGCTTGTTCTCCTGAGGCTGACTCCTCTTTTTTGCAGAGAAATGTCCTACATCTCGATCAGCTTGTTGCCAACCTTGTCTTCCTGCTGATGATAAGGGGTGTGAACAAATAAAGATGATGAGATGAATGACACTGAACTTGAATACATAAAAATAATAGGTCAAGAGCCTCAAATACCGAATTTGAATTTGATTTTTTTTTTTGACAAGGAATCACGATTCTGATATTGCCAAACAAACAATACCTACATACCGATTTTTGATTTTTGCTCCTACCCCTGTAAGTTTCTAGTACTTTATCCAAAAAGGCCAAAGATGCCTTAGAAAATTACGTCTGTTTTCCTTTTCAAAAAAAAAAAAAAACTTTTTAATTAAAATTAGTTAGTGGTTTTAGTTCAACTTCTCAAAACTCAACATAAATAATTCACTCAATGAATGAGTTCAGTGACAGAAAATACTGTGAACTGGAGATGTATAAACTGTATGACAGGCTCTTTTTGGCCCTGCTAACTAGTCTATCAGTTCAAAGCAGTAAAAACATCTATAAATACTTTTATATCAAGTAAATATAAATACTTTTATATCAAGAAACAAGTCTGAACAATTCTGACTGTGTCTTGTGTAGAGGTCATTCAAAGTTTATGTGAAGCTGAATTTTCAGAAACAAGAAACCAGCATGAAAACAAAAACAGCTGAAAAAGCCTTTGGGTCCTTCACATGCATTTTGGGACTGCTGAATTCTCCAACAAAGAAAAACAAACAAAAAACCCTCTCTCATTCTCTCTTTGCCATGCAGTATTAGTGTCTGGTGCAAAAATCTAATAATTCACCACAGACTGAGTGAGAAAGAGAAATAAATGAACACTTAACGAAATCTCAAACTATAAGGATCCCACAAACTGACACTGAGAGGAGGACGTGCAAAGTATAAATGTTTTTCAGCAAATTCAAAACATTAGCAGCACACAGAGAGAAAGAGAAAGCAGAGAAAGTGTTTACATGCAGCTGCTGAATGTGGTTTCTTTCTGGACCGGTGTCAAACTGTCTGACTGAAAATGATTCATATTCAGTCATGAGTCATGAGAATCACAACAGCAGAGTCTGTGCTGTGAAAGTTCAAACAGAAAACTAGCACGCTTTGAGTTGAGTAAACTGTACAAAAAACAGTTTGAATATTGAAGTAGATCAACAATCAAGAAATGAAAAGTTAATGTCTAATTATTTATTTATTTGGCTGCTTACATCACGCGGCTGTACAGACAGTAGAGCCTCCTATGCAGCATCATTCATTCATTCACAAGTTTTGCCCAAAGTAAGGCCATAAATGTACACTATCAAAACTAACTAATTTTATCAATTTATGCATTTTACCTATTTTATTTTTCATCCTATTTCTTGTTTTGCTGTATTCGTTTTTTCTTGAAATTTGTCATCTTGTTACAGTAACTCCTCAATTTCCCCTCATCTCCCATCAATAAAAAGTACCCGTGGTTAACATGTTGTAACATTTCAGCCACAGGAAGTTCAGCAGGAACCTTAACACAGTGACGTTGCTCCTGACTTCACTCACCAACTAACTGACAGAAAACCAGAATAAAGCATGGTGTTAAAATGCAGCTAGTCTCATCACAGAAAAAAAAAGATCGGGCTTTTACTTTGAAAATCAAAGTATAGTGAGTATATCACAGGAGTATAAGTGCAACTGCAGCTGCAGAGGAGTATTAGTGATGGGAAGTCCAGCTCCTTTAGGTGATCCAGGTCCCAGTTAAACAGCTTCTCTTTATATCACAGCTTTTTATCAAATCAGAGGACTGGTTCAACGTTTGACCCATAAATGACGTGTCATTACTGTAATGTGATATTCAGCATCATCCGCAAAAATTAAACTGTCCTTCATGGTTGATCGAGAAACATTAAAGTTATACCTTGAGCACCCTCTCCCTGCATCTGAATGGTCACACAGACCTCAGTCTGAGCGAGATGTAACGGTGGCTGTGCAGTGTGGACAGAAAAATGTGCCTTTAATCTGATGTGTATTAAATTAAAGTAAAAGGAGCAAAGAAAACCAGCTCTCTAACAGGAGTAGGCTCATATCATTCATGTAAGAGCAGGTTTTTCAACCCAAGCTGTTCATGAGCAGTACATCAGCGCTCAGCAACGCTTGGCACCACCAGAGTGAACAATGCTTGAGTTCAAGAGCTGATCAGGTTATAATAGTTAACTAAAACAAAACTAAAAACGAAAACTAAAATTTAAAATACATTGCAGTTAACTCAAACTAATAAAAACTAGAAAAGAAAACAAAAACAATAAGTAAACTAAAATTGTATCTTGTGTTCACAAAACTAACTGAAACTAAAATGATATTCAAAATTCCCTTAGTTATAGTTTTTGACAATATTAATAGCCTTTAGGATTTGAATTAATCCAACACATTTTCCCAACCAATTTTAGACAGTTTTCGGCAGTTGTCAGTGCTGCACAGCACCATCATAGCGACGTATAGGGACGAGCTTGTTTACTGCACTGACTGGTTGTGCTCTGTGCTGCGACCAAACGTAGTGTAGCAATGAATCAGAGCATCTGTGATAGTTTAATTGTTACAGAGTCCAAGTTTTTATCTATTGAAGCTCATATTATATTGTTTTTTTTTATAATTTATGTTAATATTATTTTTATGTAATTTATTTCAACATTATTTTATGTAATTGATGCTTATATTTTTTATACTAAGTTTATATTATTTTCATGTGTTTAAGGCAGCAGCCAACAGTTCAGTATCAGCATTGACTGAGCAGTGAGCACTATGTTGGACTTGAAAATAAACAGTATGACAAAATATTTACTCTGACCTTTTTGAATCCTGCACCTGGTTAATAAGGTATGAAAAAACTAAAACTAAACTAAAACTAAGCCTTGTTGCAAAAATCAAAACTAAATAAAAACCAGAATGCCCACTCTAAAACTAATTAAAACTAAACTGTAAAGGAAAATAAAATGTCAAAACTAACTAAAACTAAACTATAATGACAAAACCAAAACTATTATAACCTTGGCTGCAAGTGGAGAAACGTTTTCAAATGGAGCTAAAACAGAAGGGCAAAGTCACGCTAAACATGCTCTAAATATGGTGAACATTCACAATACTGCAGCGTCACGATTGAGTCACAGTCTTATAAGATTAGCTACATTAAAGGTAAAGTTGACCCCATATGAAGGGATGAACAGCTCAGCTTCGGTTTTCAAGTAAAGGGCCTCGCTGATCAGTAAACCCTGAGGATAAAACTCTTACTTTCCATGAGTACCTCATATAACCCCACTTTAAAAAAACACCTAACTGTTCCTTTAAAGAACAACATTAAAGTGCATCTATCCTACTGACACCTTTGTAGAAAATTTGTTCTAGTGCTTCAAATCCTTAATGTCCTGAACTCTGTGTTATGACAGGTTTCATGGCTTCTATCCAGACAGAAAAAAAACGATTCAATCTTTTTATTGCTCTAAGTGACAGAAGATTAAGCTTAATCTGCAGTCTAATGAAAAATAGGCATGTTATAGGACATCTTATCCCAATGCAGTGCACATTATTCTGCAGATAAATTATCACTACTGACAAACCACAGCGCTGTGATGTTATGGGTTTGTCCCCATTACAGTCATTCAAAGAGAACAGAAGCTCTCTGGATCTAATAACCCGACTGTGCTTGTTCCTGTGATTTAGAGTTAACTCAACACATGTATGCAAAATGAAGGACCTTTGTCTTCCCCCTCTACCAGGACTGTCTATACTGCTGCCTGGGTATCCTGTATCTTACCACTAAAAAGACAACTTGCATTTTGAATCAATTACAGCGAAAACCCTCAGAAAAGCCCACTCAGCATTTTCCCATAGAGTTATAAATAGAGCAAGGAAGGAGAGGTGGGAGACACTTGGAGCAGAAGCAGCCCTAATGCCAGCAGAGCGTTCAGTGTATACCATTTCGTCTTATCTTTCACATTTTATTTTTGCCTCTCCTTCCTCTTTTCACCGCAGCTTCTCATTACCTGCCCGGTCTCTCTGTCCTTTCTTTACCAGCTTCACCTTTATTTCATCTCTTACAACACACAGAGGGGGTTAAAAAAAAAAGAAAGCTTACACACTCCAAAAACCTCTGAGAAAAAGATGCCTGTGTTTCATCTTGATCTGAGCATCAAACCACAGCTATTAAAACTAAACGGTCCAAATAAAGACAGTCACTGACGCTCAGCCATCAGTACCAGCCTGAACATGTAGCGTTTGTGATGCTATCACAAGTAAATGGAGTTATTGATTGAAAAGAAATTTGCATTTTGAACAATAGGCAGGACTACATGATCTATCGCTTAAAGAAGCGTGTTTTTCTATAACGCAGATGTAGTGCAAAGGGGGGTCTGTATATATCCTCAGTGAGCCCAGGCAAATAGCAGTCTTATTTACATCCACGGGCCCAAAACGACAGAGCAACAAATGATGACAAAGCTGAGCAGCTACAGCATCCCTGCAGAAAATTCCGGAGAATGTGTTGCTGTCTTGCTAACTTTCTTCATGTTTTTAGGATTATGTTCATGTTGAGGCGTGATTCTCAGCAAGCTGAACAATCCTACACATTTCAAACTCCAAATATGGTAGATGTGCTACCTTTCAGGAAGAGACATAGATGGAGGTTAAGAGAGCAAAAAGACTGGAGGTATGTGCCGACAGGAAAGCAAAAGATCAAAGGATCCAGTTGTAAAGGAAGCTGGACAGTAGTTTCTTGATCGTACATGACTTCACAGCACATGCTTTGACACTGTCAGGGTGTTAAATCAGAAAGACTACAACTCCCAGTTTAGAGGGTGTGCATTCCTCCAAGGGAAAAATATAAATTTGTCTCAACTTTGGCTGATATTCTGTTTTAAAGTTGAGGTTTAATTCTTAAACCACCTTTTCAAATTGCACTCCTCAGAGGATTCAAAGTGAAAACCTGAAACTGTCTCCTCTTCCTGACAGATATAACAGTGATGATTCATATCACGTCCAGATCATGAAAAATTTGGCTCTTTCTGTTGTAAACATTCCAGGTCTCGTCACTCTCTCCTGGGAAAAATCCTCCTACTCACAGGAAGTGATGCACTTCATGTTGACAGTTTCGGAGAACTAGGTATTTATCTTACAGTGAATCCTGGTAAGATCTCTCAGTCTGTGACATTTCAGATCCAGTTTGCTGTGATTGTGGCCAGTATCTCATCCTGTCTTTCCCTGTCCTTAGAAAACAAGGTGACAAAAACAGTCACAGGGAAAAATCCATGATCAGTGTTTGTTAGGCCTGTACAGAGTGACAGGCTGCTTTGTGTCTGTGTGGGGTACACATGTATGCTCGCAAGCACCAGAGCAAAAACATGAAGCAGCTTTGCTCTGTCACAGAGTTACAGCAGGAAAAACTCACACCAAAAAAGTATCCTTGGGATGATTTAGATTACAGATTTGGGAAAAATATTGTTTTTTTTCAGAGAGACTTATTAACCCACTCAAGTTTTAGACATGTAACAGCACCACAAATTATCATTTACTTAACCTCAGATCACCCTGCATCAGCAAAAAGCTGACGAACACAGGAAAATGAAAAGGAAGTAAAGGGCTGAGGTCATAATCAAACTCTCAGCCACAGTAACAGGAAATAAAGACCATGTTTCAAACACTAAGCCAAACTGGTGCCACACCTGTGGTGAGACACCTGTTAGTCGTTGAAAACACTTTGTCAACATTACGGGACGACTGAAGCAGAATCACATCAGAGCCGCAGTTTTTGATTCCACCTGGACCCCTACAGGCAATCACCTGTATCACTGTGGGCCTCGTCTGTGGCCAAAAATCCTCAAATGATGTGTTGACATCACATTCAGATGATTACATCTTTATAGTCAATCCCTCAGTAAGTTCCTTTAAGATAAAACAAGCCTGCCTGTTTCCAGCAAGCCTTCCAGATTTAGTCATGATGCTTCTATGATTGTTAAAGGGGCTGTGAGAACTATCTGGAAAAGACTAAGTTACCCATGAGCACTAGCACACACTGTTGTAAAGACATGACTCTTACCAAGGCGTGCGCTTGACGCAAATGAAGGGGGAGCAGAACTTCTTTTTAACAGTAACATAACGCTATTGTTTGAAACATGACATGACTAGCAAACTTAGTAAAGTTTGTACTGTTGTTTAGTAACAAGCTACATGTAGTGCTACTCACACGATGCTGGTATGAGACATAGACTGTATATAGAGTAGACAGTGTGGCTCAGCCATTTATCATTTTATGGTTTTGAAGCCAAAATTCCCCCGTCACAGGCGCAGCCATTGGTAGTTGTTGTGCAGCCAGAGTCTGCGCAGTAGAGACTGTGAGGGATTCTGGGAGAATCTGAGTGGAGCTCGGTGACAAAAATAATAATTATTTTTTTTCTTCTGAGTCTATTCACTTCTTGACTCTACCTCCCGACATATTTTACTATCCCCGAAAAAAATACATAAGAACGGCAGCTGTCAATCATCATTAAATGTTACGTAAAGCTTTGTTTTTAACCTCGTTTAACTAATGAAAATGAAACTTTTCTGAAAAAAGAGGACTTGAATACAAGGCAACCAAATATTATCTTCAAATCACCACAACAATCGGACATGAGAAACATTTCTACAAGAACTATAAATTTTTTAAACTTTGACCACAGCCCATCTGGAATGACTGAAAAGCTGGATTTTTTTACCTTTACTGCAGCCAGCCACCAGGGGGAGCAGTTTTGTGGAGACCTCACTTCAAGCCGAGCAAGATGACATCCATTTTTTTTACAGTCTATGGTATGAGATGTGTTAGTTATACGTAACGTTAGTGTCCTCATACCAACTCCACCCTCACCAAGCAGAGCTAACGTAACCTCACTCTTCATTTTATTGATAGACTCTCAAGTCTACCGATAGCCTGTTTAGCTTTCTTCTACTCTTTTGACCTTTTTTTTGACAGTTCAGTTCGAGTGTCCACCATCACTACAAAGCTAATCCAAGAAGTTATTTTTTAGAAGAGAAAAACATAAATCTCTCTTCTCACTGCTAAACTTTGCTGGCCAGAGTGGTGTTGTCAAAGTAAATCAATCCGGTCCTGGACGACATGGCTAAGGAAACTGAGAAATAGCATTCAGGAATAACCTGTTGTGGTGCTGATAATCTCATTTCAAAGCGTGGATTAGGATCAGGTTTAAATCTAGAGGTAAGACTTTCTCAAGATCAGTAAGAAAGTCCTCACAGGGACTTTAAGTGACATGCATCAGTGCAAACTTTAGTTTATAAAAGATTAACTCTGCCAAAAACTGAATAAAAGTGTGAACAGACAAAGACTTTGTTCAGCAGCCTTGAATAGTACTGATCTTAAATGATATAAACGAGGAGAATAGAAATTAAAGTTTTGACTTGTACTCAGGTTTTGTTTCCTTTGCTCTCTTTGTAAACCTGACAGTCACTTCACAACAACCAGCAAAAGCCACAACAACCTGGTTACATCTTCATTATTCAGAGCATACTGTGAATACTGTGATTTCCAGATTACATTGCATGAGCTTCAGCTGCCCTATTTCACAACCACTACTATCTACCACGTATGAGCCCAGACCAACCAGACGAGCGTTTGTTACCTTTGAACACCATCAGCATCTTGGATATTAATTTAGACAAAAATCTGAAGTTTTCCCCGCTGATAAAAATTCTGAGGGAAATGATTTGTTGTTAAAAAAACTCATAAAGAGATATGATCTTTTTATTCCAGGATTAAGAAGGATTTCAGGAAGCACTGCTAGAAACTACTGCTTTTCAATCTATCTGAGTAAGTTTGTCACCTTTTCATTTTTATATTTTTACACTATATCTCGTTCACAGTAAACTGCGGCTAAACACTGCAGCGAGATGTCACCTAAATCCATGACAGTCAGATCCGCTGAAGCCTCCAATTTGATTTAAAAACATGTCCCTCCTGTAATAATTTTTCAATTACTACATCTAACCTTCGAGACTGCAGTGTGAATGGCTGTGGGCAACACGTGCATGTATGTGGGGAGGCTACGACCAGGGAACAGAAGACAAGGTGCTGCAGAGACCAGCGACAAAGAGTCTGAGACCAGAGAGGCAGACTGAAAGAGAGAAAGAGGGAGGGAGGAAGAGACAGTGGGAGCAACTACACGTTGATGACTGAGGGGACAGGCAATGAGCAGCCTACTTACTTGCAGGACAGCTGGTTTATACCATGAATGAAGTAACAGTCTCCTCCATTGACACAGTAGGCCTTCTCTGAGTCGTTGCAGCGCCTCGCGTGGCTCACACCTGGAGACGGGGTGGTGGTGGTCACTGCAGCGAGGACAGTCAGACAGGAGACAGGTACAGAAATGTCAGCGCTCAGTCGTCAAAGTGTAGAACTACAAATCGCACAGCGCTGTGTCACTTCAGACATCAGCAAAGCTTACTGTAACACGTTTCTATTTCTGGGCAGGATTCAGTCACTTCTCCTAGCTGCAGCTCTCCAGCTCGCACAGCTGCTGGTTCAGAGCATATAAAGAGCTCAGCTCAGTCAAATAAACCTCCTCCTCCTCCTCCTCCTCTCACCAAAGTGCATTTTCAGCTCCTCACAGCCCAAGTTATATTTTCAAAACTTGTAGATATGTTTAGACTGAAGAGAATTAAAGTTAGACTTAACAGACTTCCAAATGGTCTGATTCTGAAACAAAAACTTCACAACAATGATCTTCAAAGACTGATCGCAAATAACTCAACAAGTTGGGTGCTTAATCAGATTCCTGCATATTTAATTTTTGTCAGTCGTTTTGGCACGTGTTGAAGAAATTTTAAAGTTCTCAGACACAAGGTGAGCTTTTACAACAGGAGAACAATACGCTAGACACAGTGCTTAGAGCAGGGATCTCAAACTTGTGCCATGGAGGGCCAAGAGGCTGCAGGTTTACTTTCCAACCAAAAACTCCACCAGCTGATTTCACTGATTAGTCCCTGCTCTCTGCTGGAAGGTGAGGTAATTAGTGAAATCAGCTGGTGGAGTTTCTGGTTGGAAAGAAAACCTGCAGCCTCTTGGCCCTCCATGGCACGAGTTTGAGATCCCTGGCTTAGAGTCAACCAAAAGGAAGTGTGATTGTCTAAAAACGTCTTGTTTAAGGATACAGCCATAAAAGCAGAAATTATGGCCTGGGGGTTAAAGGATTCATGTTACATTGAACTGGTTAAGTCTGTTGATATATTTTTCACTAGAAATACAGCTTATACCCAGGCAAAGTTACGAGTTTTTGAACTGCAAGGCCTGCATAACATTTACATGACAAAAACTGGCAACTAAGCTATTTATCCACAGTGGGTTGAGTGATTTTTCGTGATTTCCAAGCATTCCCAGTGTCCACTGTACAAAACTCTAATACTTTAATCCCTCTGATTATATATAGGTGTTTACCTCTTGATGCTCATGAAAGAACCAAAGGTTTCAAATCTAACCAAAGTAGAATTTGAGGTTACGTTTTTATACTATGTCGAGAACAAAAGATGTAATGGTGGAAGTCGTCTCTCGACAGATTCTGACAATTACATGGACTATTTGTAAATGTTAGAAAAATAAAAAGGATAAACTTTTTATCTAAGAAGAAACTGTATTTATTTTAGTCACAAAGACACAAACAAAACTTGTTTTAATTAATGACAGTTTGGCTCATTCGTTTGCCTGATAGTGTCAAAATTTTCTGAAACTATTTAAAAGAGTTGTTGACAAAATGATATGAAGAGTATCACACATTGTTTTCTCATTCAAAAATTGAGCCCAGGTAACGGTGAAAAAGTGCAAAACAGATGCATTTCTATTCTATTGTTATGAAATGTTTTTTTTATCCATTGTGCTGTCAAATAATTTTAGCAACAAAACTAGGATTAGAGCTAACAGAATAAAAGTTTTTATGTTTTCATTCTAATACTCAGAGATCACATTTTACCGAAGGCTGAGACCCACTGGTCACAAAAACTGGAGAAGAAACCCACTGTTATGGTTTATAACTTAAAGTCATTTAAATTTTAGGTTTTCACTGAGAGAGAGAAAGTAAAGTGTTCATACATGTACAGAAACATATGAAGACGTATGGAGACACAATGAGTCATTGCTTACAGATCTGTACGCTGATTATACTTGTAGTGTTTTCTTGTCCTAATGAGTTTTCAGCCACACAGGTGTAGTTACCGGAGTCTTCTGCACGGACACGACTGATCTGAACCTTTGAGTTTTTTCTTCAGGGAAGAGGGAGAGAGGGAGACAAAGACAGGAGAAGGAGAGAAGAAGTGCAATTAGACAATGCTAAGACAACATCAGCTAGAAGTCTTTCAGAAACACTGATTCAGATTAAACAAATAAAATCTTTTAAGTAAACCACAGAAACCAATCTTAACAGAAACAGCGGTCTAAAAATGGTATCGTTCTCACTTTGCTGTTAAAGGTCCCATATTATGCAAAAATCACTTTATCAAGTCTTCAAGTGAAATTTGTGGGTCTTTGGCTTTCCTCCCAGCAAACAAAATGTGATATTTAATAACAAAAACTGTACTTAGTAGTGCTTGTGAATGTAAGATCCTGACCCAAAACAAGCTGTTTCGATTTTGGGGATTTGTCGACGTCAGTGATTCCTTTTTTTGACCAATCAGGAGCAAGTCTTACCTGATTGGTCCACCGGAGCAGATACCCCCCAACCCTCTGCTGATGTTAGAAGAGCCATCACTGCTCTGTTTTTGGCTGTTAACAGCTACATAGTTCCACGCACAAGCTTCCCATCTCGGAAGAAGACAAGACTGGGTGTCTAGAGTTCATTTATCAAGGAAATGTGCCAGCTACACTCAGTAAAACTGTGCATATGTGTGCTAGTCACTTCACAGCCGACTGCTTTTCCAACTTTGGACAGTCCAACAGAGGGCTAGCGAATAGACTGGTCCTGAATCCAGACACATTATCAACCATCCACCAACAAACCTCTGACCCTGGAAATGTGAGTATTTTAAATGCTGTGTGCTGTGGAGCAGATGTAAGAGCTTTTCCTCAGTGTCCCCCCTGTCTCTGTGTTAGCTTCAGGATGCTAACTTGAGCTGGTGTTAGCCTGTTGTTTTAGCCTGTAATGTTACAGTAAACGAGCTTTGCTGTTTTCTGAACCAGTGCATTTTCAAACTGTGACCTGTTGAAATAACAGGTGGGGAATTTCCTTCAAATTCTGTATTGATGTGAACTGAATCCACAGAGAGAATAGCAAAAGAAAAAAACAAAATCTATATGCAACACAAAAACTGAAGTCTAAAGTACGGCTGGAGCCATGGTGACTTTTTATGGGGATATCAGGCTTAAATGTGACCAAATTAGTGAAACACCCACTTGACGGGGCTAACCCCTGCTTCTTAAGTTTGAAGTGAGCTTTGACTGAACTTGACATTTTATTTTTATGAAGAATAAAGATGATTTTTTTGAAGCACAGAGTTCAGCCCTCATGTCCTGAAGTGCAGCTGTTTGAGGAGGTATCACTTTACCACCGGTACAGGGAAGAGGGAAAAGAACAGACCATTGACTTTTACAATATACATACGAGCATGTGGGTGTTGTATTACACTTGACCTGAAAAACCTTCGTCTTCACTGCAGACATTTACAGTAGGCCTACACCTTTTCCAATTCATCTGTCTGTGTTTCTCTGAGCATGTTTCGCACTGAAAAACGAATAAACGAATCGATAAAAAGACACCTCCAGTATGACACACTCACTTGTTGGTCTTAATCTTCAGGTCTCTGCCTTTTTGAAGCTCGTGTCCATCTTTGTACCAGCGGAAGGAAGGGCTGGGGTTTCCTGTCGACTCACACTTCAAGTACAGCTTGTCCCCCTCCATCAGAGACTGGCCTCGCATCAGCCGGAGCTTTGGGGCAGAGGCTGGACCGAGAGAGAACGGAGGGAGCACAGAGAGAGAAAATCAAGGCTTTCATTATTGAAATTAACTTAAAATAACTATGAGTGTGTAAATCTTTGTAAATGTGTGAGGATGATTTTTTTTTTTTCAGTAAGTGTTCTGATGTTGTGATCAGAACTTGAAGTAAAAAGTCGGAGTCAGTACAAAGAAGGAAAATCAATGATACAACTCAAAGACACACAAGCACTCACTGGGTGTAGTCTGAATCTGGGAAAATTTAGACAAACTGAAAAGCTTTAGTGAAAAAGTATTTTTTATAACTTCCACAACATGCAACACTGAAGATGATAATGTATGTGCGTGATGCGCCTCATCAGTCTCAGGAGAGTTTCTCTGTTTCTTTCCCCTTAAAAACTACAACAGACTGCATCACTGGAAGCAGCACAGCAACGCAAGCACTTCAGTGTTAAAGCAGAGAGACAACTCAGCACCAGCTACAACAGTTTACACACACACACACACACACACACACACACACACACACACACACACACACACACACACACACACACACACGCAAAGTGTGTAGGTGATAGGATATGCTTCAAAATGTTGGAAATGCAAATCAACTGGTGTATAGACCAGGGCTAAAATAAATGCCGTATATCTATTCCAGTTATTAAACAGTGTTGTGCTATAACAGATCCATGTAGATCTGTGTACTCTTCTCCTAAATCCCTAAAATTTCACACAACACACAGTGCACGCCACCACACATCCCCTCAAAAACCTCATTATTTCAGTAATTGTTATTTCTTAATTCAGCAGTAGAAATTCAGTCCTCTGTATCACTTTCACTAAAGACAATACTGTTCAGGATTTCATATCAAGGAGTGAAAGTATATTTCATTCATTCATTCATTCATTCACCCTCTCATCTTAAAATTAAAATACTTTAGTTTATGAAAGTTTTGTGGCAGAAAGGTACGAACTGGGGCGAAAAGAAAATGACTTTACACATAACACTCCTCTCACTGCACGTCTGCATTACAGCATATGCACCCATTTACACACATATTCATTAATGGTAACAGAAGATACTACATTAAGAGTCCAACCACTCACCAGGCTACGCCTTCTGGGAGTAAACAGGGATTAAGTTTCTTGCCTTGAGAACCTGGGACAGTGTAAAGCGGGCCAAAGCCATGCAGTGTTGCCCTAACTGGCTTAAATGTGGTTTTTTTTCACTTCAGTACACTATTTTTTAAGCTTAAAAAATGAAATTATAAAAAATAGAAACAACCCATTTAAAAAGAGCAGCAAAAGCAGCAGTGACTTAAATGTGTGTTCACCAGCAGGGGGTGACTCCAGTGATTTTTTTTTCCCCATTACAGTTTAGTTTTAATTAGTTTTAGAGCAGGTATTCTAGTTTTTATTTAGTTTTGATTTTTGCAACAAGGCTTAGTTCTAGTTTAGTTTTAGTTTTTTCATACTTAATTAACCAGGTGCAGGATTGAAAAAGTTCAGAGTAAATATTTTATAATACTGTTTATTTTCCAGTCCAACATAGTGCTCACTGCTCAGTCAATGCTGATACTGAACTGTTGGCTGCTGCCTTCATCACAAAAAAATAATATAAACTTAATATAAAAAATATATACATGAATTATACAAAATAATAATGTTAACCTAAATCACATAAAAATAATATAAACTAAAACTATAAAAAACAATATAATATGAGCTTAAATCTTTAGAAACTTGGACTCTAACAAGAAAGGCAGACTTAAAAAATATTAAAGTCAGACTCACATGCAATTAAACTATTACAGATGCTCTAATTCATTACTATGTTTGGTCGCAGCACAGAGCACAGCCAGTCAGTGTAGTAAACAAGCTCGTCCCAGTACGTTGCTATGATGGTGCCGTACGGCACTGACAACTGCCTAAAACTGTCTAAAATTGGTTGGGAAAATGTGTCGGATTAATTTAAATCCTAAAGGCTATTAATATTGTCAGGAACTAAAACTAAGGGAATTTTCACTATAGTTTTAGTTAGTTTCAGTTAGTTTTGTGAACACAAGATACAGTTTTAGTTTACTTATCGTCTTTGTTTTCTTTTCTAGTTTTTATTAGTTTGAGTTAATTGCAATGTATTTTAAATTTTAGTTTTCATTTTAGTTAACTATTATAACCTTGCTTCTCACCTGATGTATCCCCTCAGTGAACACCTTCCTCAAGGGAGCAAAGTTGCTAACTATCATTAGCGAGCTAGCATACCCATATAATAAGTTGTAGGTTGACTTGGAGCAGCCAGGAGATAGAAGACCATTTTTGTCAAATGTTGGACACCTCTCAGACAAACAAAAGTTTACAGATGTGTGTCAGCTCATAAAGGAGAGAAGGGGGAGGTCCAGGAACTGACAGCAGTGTGTAAAGGTACAACACCAGCTTTAAAGAACTGAAGGTTATAGTGATGAGAAGGACAGATTCATCACTTGTCCTGTGATACTGCTCCGCCTCTAGCTACAGACTCTTCTGCTGGTGTTGAAGTGGACGGACACGCTGTTCCTCCATTATACCGTGCTAACCTTCATCACGTCCACGTGACGTCACATACCTACGAGCCCCCAGGTGGGCAAGAAAGGTTTCCTACTGCGACACAGTTTATGGAAATTACTAGACTTTGCTGCCAACTGCATATTTAAAAACTTTTGTAAAGGCCCGGCAACTCTTATAACGACTGAGTTTGCTGACTGACGACGAAACAAGCCCAGGTTGTGCTTCTAATCTGAGAGAGATAATCCAGAGAGTTTACGACATGGATTATCAGATTCAAAACATCGTGTATCAACACTCCTTGAGCGAAAATTTCATGAATGGTAAGTTAAAGTACACTTTGAGTATTTTCGATAATGTATGTTTACCGATATAGTCCTCCTCCTGGCATTGTTTCTTGGTGGACCGAGCTCCAGATGTTACTTGTTGACTGATAGCATACAAGCTAACCTAGCTTAGTCATGATGTCTCTTTTGTAACAACCAGACACTTTATACTGACATACTGGTGGTGATAAAGCAGTCTCCTGTGAAACGACAAAATACTACTATTTAGTATCGAGGCTTTACAGTGACAGACCATGTTGCCTATCTGAATGTGGATGGACGACCTCACGCACCTGAGCTGTGATGACGCTGTATTTCTCTTATCCCTTCACCTCCCGAGCTACAGCGAACAGACCGAAAACACAGAGAGCTATCTGTACTCATATGGCTTTACATGCCTTCAGTTTTCCGTGGTTTTTCGGTGATACACGTTCGTATCGTTCTGAAGAGACGATAAATGAAAAATCCTGCGCTGCAGCTCCATGGAGTGATCAGTAGAGGCCGTTATTTACCACGCGCCTCTGCCCACCATGTTCTCCCTGACGCGCCGCTCAGTCACGTGACAAAAGACTATTAAAAATTGCAGATATGTTCACATATTATATTTCGGATGACCCAGCTGTAAGATAATATCTTTGGATAATCCAGGTGTGAACATCCTTTCAAGAAGCAAATCAAGGAGGGATTTCTCCCTTACCACTACCAGATTGACATAAACCTGCATGACACTCCTAAATCATGTCTGCTGTTAAATGAATCTATAGCTAGAAAAAAATGGAAACCCTCTTTAAAATAAAGAAATAATGTCAGAATGAATAATGAAACTATAATAAAATGTCAATATAGCCCAGAGAACAGTTTGACATATTAGGCCATAGCTTTACTACAAGTCAATTCTAAACGTTTCATGACTTTCCTTTGCAATTATCAGCATGTTTCATAAAAAGAGCAAAGTTTGAAATAAAGAGACAGTATCAAAACATTACAGTGGCAGGCTGATTGTATTTTTCTGAGGCAAAGATCACAGTTTGAGCTGTGAGACACAGTCATCACATCAACTTCACATGAGACCCACACACCCACACTACTGTCCTAATTATACAAAGAGAAATAAAGATGTGGCATTCTGACTCTAAAAATAGTCCAAAGCTAATTCACTTATAAATCCAGTTTGTGTAAAATTTGCAGTGCCCAATTGAACATGAAACAAAGAGAGATATTTATACATTTGTGGCCCATTTTTACATCTACACGAGGAATAAATTAGCTTTACAGGAGTGCCACAGAAAGGGTAGGAAAGTCAGAAAGAGCTGAGAGACAGACTAATGCATTGTTAGTTTTTGGTCTTTTATGGGATTTCTCCACAGTAAGAAAAAATAAATTAATGTCAACCATAATCCTTAAATTACAGGAGAGGAAGTTAATGAGGAAAGAAAACAAATTCTGAATGCAGAAAAAAGGAGAACCTCTATGAAGTACCATCCAAGCAGCTTGCAGTTATGTAAGAAGGATTTAAGTAGGATTTTTAGGCTCACAGCAGAACAAGCAGCACATCTTAAAATCCAGTTCTCACACTTTGTGAGATTTAGTCTTGTCAAAGACACACACTGTCAAAGTAAAGCATCAGCAGATACTGTCTCCCATTCCACAGCTTTGGCTTGTGATGAGTTATCCTAAGGAATAGCAAAGTCTAACTGCTATTATAAATATATTAGAAAAATGTGTCTACTAATCTGGTAATATTTTAAAAACCGGCAGTATAGCTTGCTTCGGTTGGAGCTTAAAGCGTCACTGTCCCAGTTTTAACCAGACCCACTGGCTCAAAACCAGAAATAAACAGTTTATTTTTTCCAATCCAAATGCAGGTGAGACACAGCACACAGCTGTTTACAGAGAAAAAGCTCTGATAAACCCTCTGCACCGTATGCCCGGAAACAGCAGCAGATTAAGTGAGGGAGGAGGAGGAGGTGAGCACTGGGGAGTATTTAGACAGAGAGCAGGTATTTTCTCAATAGTTGGTGGAGACTGAAATATGAGAGGGATGCAAATATTGGATTTATGTTTCTTTTAAATCTAATAGAAATAACTTAAAACGAAAGAAAATGCTGCTTCACAGCTGCTGGTTTTAAAAACAGGACCTTGGTGAACACAATCACGGTTACAGATTACTTCAATCCTGTGATCGTACAGTATGTCATGGTTGTGTTCACAGCCTGTTGTGCTGACCGTGTTGGTCGTAGTAGTCGGGGTCGATGGATGTTCAGCATTTGTCTGATTATCAGTAAAGGCACTTTGTTGTTCAGATTGCCAAC
Organism: Halichoeres trimaculatus; assembly: GCF_033239565.1. Lineage (NCBI taxonomy): Eukaryota > Metazoa > Chordata > Actinopteri > Labriformes > Labridae > Halichoeres > Halichoeres trimaculatus. Next base: position 11,726,702 of record NW_027437185.1, read on the forward strand.
AGTAGGAATCAATTAAAAAGTTTGCTACTAAAGCTTTATTGCTGTTTTACATATTAGTCTATAGTATTTAGTAATGAAGTAGCCTAGTTTTTATGAATGATGTGCAGTGCCTTTCATAAGAGTTCAACCACTTGGATGTTTTACCCTTTCATTGCTTTCATAAATTAACCATGCTCAATAAAATTTGGCTTTTTCCACACAAAAGTTAAGTCAAAATGGACAAAAAGTAATTGTCAGCATAATTATTCAGCCCCTTATAAATTTAATGGTCTAATTCAATAGAGGTCCACCCAGTTGGTGCCAGTAGTCTCACAGTTAGTGAAATGAGGATCACCTGAGTGGTGTGGGTGTGTCTCAAGTAATGGAGGTATGAAACACCTGTGTCTTGAGCGTCCAGAGACTTATATTAAATACCAACTAGAGTTTGCTAAAGGGCATAAGGAGGACTCCATGGTCAAGTGGAAGAAGGTTCGTCGGTGTGATGAGACCAAGATTGAGGTTTTTAGCCGTCAGACAAGACATTATGTTTGGTTGACACCAGACACTGTACATTACCAAAAACACACCACCCCCACTGTGAAGCATGATGGTGGCAGCAACATGCTCTGGGGATTTTTCTTGCATAATGAATGCTGCAAAATGCACCGAATCCTTGGGGACAATGGTAATCAATCTGGAAGAGAACCATGGCTTGGGACAAGATTCATTCTCCAGGAAGACGATGATCCGAAGCATACTGCAAAAACTACACAGAAATGGTTTTAAAAAGAACCAGGTACATGTGGTGGAGTCAAAGTCCAGACCTAAATTCTAGAGAGAATCTGTGGCCGTCCTGAAAATAACTGTTCGTGCCGATACCCATGTAACCTGCTACAGAGCTTGAGCAGTTTTGCAAAGAAGAAAGGAACAAAATTGCAGTGCAAAGATTTACAAGTGATCGTGACCTCTCCACACAGACTCAGTGCTGTGATTGCAGCCAAAGGTGCAGGTCTACTAAATACTGTCTTGAAGGGGGGAATAATTATACAAACAATTATTTTCGCAATATTTTATTGTTTAACGTTGTAGAAATCTGTTTTCAATTTGAAATTAAGAGTTTTGTCCAATATTTTTTGTGTGGAAAAAAGCAAAATGTGATTATGATTGATTTATGAAAGCAATACTGATAACAAGTACTGTATGTCTGTTCCAAATATCTGTTATTGGCCAGTGAAACTACTAATAATCTGGATCATTTCCAGCCCTAAAAGCCAATATTAATCAGTCCCTTTTTAGTAGGGTTGATTAATAAAAAATGGCTCAATAAACTCCATAAGAACTGCTCCTTAGAGAGTTGACCAACCTGAAAAACCTCTTTTCTTATGTAGGACGAGCTGAGTCCAGTCATTTCCATAGCTTTTCAAAAGCAACAACTTTACCTGCTCACGCATCTCATGCATTTATTGATAAGACAAAAACCAAAACTGGAAATGGATTTTAACTCTGTTTACACTGAGTTTCTGTGTATCAAATATATCAGTCACGATCAAGTGTGACATCTTTAAAATGTGCACAATGTTTACTGCCTCTCTGTCACGACTCAGCCTGTCTCTGTATGAAGCTGTTCAGAGCAGAAACACATTTTTATGCAGTATGGCTGCTCTACATGTCATAAAAAAAGTTTTTTGAGGATATCTGATTCTTATGCTGATTATTTTATGGCGAATGCTACAGGAGACCATGCAAACCCACAAAATGTATGCTCCAAAGACAGGCAAGAGTAAATGAAATGTGGCATGAATGTTGCATCAAACCCCTCAGGCTGAGCTTTCTTCAGGAGGACACACAAACAGTCTCTGTGTTGCTAACATTATAAACAAGGATGAGTTTCTAGAAACCTTTTTCATTTTGAAAAACACACAAAGGCTCAACTCAGCGGCCCTGTCGTAGTTTTCATCAAGCATTTAGCTATGGATATTTCGCAGGCGAACACTGGAACTGTAATCTAATAGCAGTGTACCATATGTGAATAACAGAGGAGTTCTCATCACGGAAGGGTCGACTGAGGCCAATCCCGACTCTGCAGATTTGACATTTAGACTCACAATGACAAAATACCTCTGAGAAAAATTATCGTTGTTCATTTTGCACTTTTCAAAAGCAACTTACAAACTACTTCACAGTCAGTAAATACATCAGAGACACTCAACGGCACATTAACTAAAAACACCACCAAACAAAAGAAAGACAATATAGAAGAAGAAGAAGGACAAAGATAATCCAGAGGAGCAAAGTGCATACAGTAAAACTCCTCAGAATATATCCTAATACTTCAGCACGTCTTAAACTTTCATACAAATCATGGCACAATCAGCAGATGTGTTTCTCTGCACAGATACAATACATAAAAGTACAGTCAGATTTGTATTATTGTAAAATGTGAGTCACGACTGATAAAAAATACAGACATGACCGCAGTGACTTCTCTGAAACCAGGAGCTGAGTTGTAAAGTATGTGGGAGCAAAGAAAGCTACGTGTTCCTTAGAGATCGTAATATATTTCTGAAGCTTTAATAAATCACACACTCAAGTAGGAGGTTAAGACAAGCAGGAGGAGAACAACAGGACAGTCACTTTACCTGTTTATCCAGCGTTAAATAACATTCAAGCTTTCAGTCAATCTATTCATCAATCCTGCCCGGCTACCTCAAATGGTCAGTTCAATAACATTTACACAACACAGCTTTCGTCTCTCTGTGTTGCTCCCACTTTACGGCCAGAGCTCTGCAAGATCTCTGCACCATAAAATGAAATGAATTGTTATGACAGCAATTCCCAACCAAATGTTTGAACAGCCTGAGCTAAGCTGCAGAGTTTAACATGATAGTGGAGAGGGTAATAGTGATGACATAACAAGCACAGGAGAGCCACAAATCACAGATTCAAGAGAAGGAAAAAAACAGTTTGGATTGTTGTCGCTGATGTATTTCTTCCAATAGAGTTAAAACTGTGAGGTTTAGAAGAGTTAAGAAACAAGGCACATCCTGCTGTCACACTTTTTATATCTGCTGGAAACACTTTAGCTGCGTTTCCACCAAGCAGTACGGGTCGGTTCAGTACGGTTTGGGACAGTTAAGTCTGATCTCGTTTGCGTTTCCACAGCAAACTATGCCCTCTCGTGGTGGGCGGCGTGTAAGCCGGATGCCGGAAGCCACAGCTGGTAAACAATAGTGCGACACCATAGCACATTACCCCGCTAATAAATCCAACAAAGAAGAAAATGCGACACACTAAACAAAGAGCACGGATGGAACACATGCAGCATTTCGTCCTCTCTGTAATTTTCATGTAACTCTCTGTTACAAAGTGCAATCAAACTTCGTTTCAGAGAAGTCTGTGTCCCGCCAGGAGACATGCAGCCGCTGTCGGGGTAAGTGACGATTCCTTTGACCAATCAATGGTCTGCAGTGTGTTGCTCCACCTTCCGAGAGCGGATTGGTTCAGTCTGGCACCCATACGAAAGGGTCCCAAAAAAGTGGGACGGCTCGTCTCGGTTTTTAGGGATTTGTCCTGGGATGAGTCAGTGAAAACGCCGCTAAAAGCGCACCGTACCGAGACGAACCGACCTGAACTGCTTGGTGGAAACGCGGCTTGAGACAACCAAAGGTTATTGTAGTTTATTTTGTCAAGCTGTGATGTTGAGAGGTCCCCGTGCTGTCTGGCTGTTGCACATGTTTGAAAACAGGGCTGGGACGGTATTCTATCCACGCGATTCAATTCTATTACTAGTTTTGGGATGCTGATTGAATTTAAATTGTGATTCTTCAATATTTATGAATTTTTGCCATTTTTAGTTTGCTTTTTTAACACCAGACCATGTGAAAAAGTTGCATGATTATGATAATGTATACAGACTATATCAGGAGCCATATTTTCCCATGAAATGCACATCACGCGAGTCAGAGAGAAACATTTCACCCTCTGCTGGAGAAAGGTGGTAACATTTTATAATCCAGTTCATAAACAAAGACTTAAATGAAGAATTTGAATTAGAAAAAAAATTTTTTGACAAAGAATCCCAATTTTGATATTGTCAAACAAAAAATCCTGATATTCAGAATTTAAATTTTTTGTCCCACCAGTATTTAAAAGTACTCATCCTCCATTAAATCAGATTAAACATGGATTAAACGAGTGAATTAAAATAGACGACAAACAGTCTCTTTTCTTGAGCATGTCTCTGATCTCTCTGTTATAGCAGTTGGTTCTGATACTGATTTATAAACAAGCGTTCATATTTTATTAAAGGTAAAATACTTGGAAAGTGGCAGGCATGCATAAGATGCAGTCTGTTTTGGCAACTCCTAGGAGGGGAAGGGTTCAAACTGAATGCTTGTGCAAAGACTTCAACAACATAGACATTAGAGATGCACTGATCCAGCTTTTCTAGTCCCAATACTGATACCGACACCTGGGCTTTGTGTATACCGATCCTGATCCCATACCAGTGTTAAATAATAACCTTCATGCCCTACTGTGGGATAAGACTTGTAATATTTTGAGATATAAAAGACATAAAATGATTAAATATGGAATTACTGAAGTTAATGGGTTTTTTTTTTAAACTATACATGTTTAAATGTTTAACAGCGGTTTGGTTAAAAAAATGCTTCAGAATTCACAGAAATGACTATTTGATTGTAACGTTTTTTATCTTGTAGACTAAATCATAGTTCAGCCTTAGTGTCAAGTTTGGACCGATCTTTTCCCACCGATACCGGATCCAGCTTTGAGGGGCTGGATTAGTGATACCTGATACCTGATACCAGGATTGGATCGGTGCATCCCTAGAGTTGATTCAAACCCCCAAATAGTAATGCTGCACCCCCTGACCTACAAGAATACAGTGACTGGCTGGTCTAAAAACAGAAAAAAAGGGTCCTAGGATACTTAAATGAAAATACCTACGTGCACATGTTGCCATCTCCCCTCACCTGTCTCTTTTTAACTTACATCAGAGTCTTTTTAACCAAACCAGCTCTCCACAAGGTCGACGGTTTTCTTCAAATGCATGATTATGACCTACTGAGAGAGAAATGCATGTAAAGCGGAGCTGGTTGGCTGCATCCAGCACACTCTTCGTGCTAAAACTGTTGCTTCCCTCTTTTCGTAGATTTTTGGAGAACACAATGAGATCTCTCTTTCCACATTTTAGTTGCACTTGTGTACAGAACATTTTAGATTAAAAATGTAGAAAAAGAAAAATAAGTGTGTTCCATATTACTTTTTACAGTTGTTCCCGTAATTAATGTTGAAAAAATTGACTGAATGTTAACAAATGCAGGCTGAAGTTTACTTCACTGTATTAACAGAGTAGAGGAGCATGGGTTTAAAAAAAGTCACAAAAACTAACTCAAGAGTTATAAAACTTTCTGTAACTCTGACTCCCTGCTTCAAATCAACACAAGACTCTGATCTGCTGTTGGGTCATTGACTGTATAAAGAACGGACAGCAAGCTTTATGAGCTTTGAAGCCAAGAGATGGCCTCCTCGGGCACCGGCATTCATGCTGTTGGAGCCAAAGCAAACACTCAAGCAACCTGGCTGGATGAGTCACGGGACTGATGTCACATCTGTGACACAAACCAAAACAGCCATTAAACCCACCAATAAAATGCTGAAGATCCCTGAGGTGAGAACAGTCTCCAGAAAAACAGATTTTTTTTGTTGATTTAAAGCATACTCTTGTGACTTTAGAAAGTTCAGTGACTCATGTGGCTGAGTTTGCTTCAGTTTCTCTCAGTGTTGCTCCTCTTCTCTGAAAATCTGGTTCATAATGCTGCAGGAGTCATTGTTTGTTACTGGAGCTTTCAACCATGGTGCCACATCTAAGAAAAATGAGCACTCAGACATAAATTAGCACTGTTTGACCCATGTTCCCTGTGGGATTATGGCAATAGTGGGTTTTACAATGTCAGCGGAAGCCAGTCAGTGGGGGGCAGTGTAGTGTCTATTCATACAACTTCATAACTTTTTTTAACATTATAATTTGATGGTTTGATGAAGAAACATGACAGAGAATACCAACAATGGGAAATACATTAGAGAGGCTAGAGGCAAATTTCTCCACTCTAAAAGACTTCATAGGTACTACCACACACCAACCAGGCTTTGTAGTATGGGTTTAAGTTAAGAAAAAACTTGTGCAGGAAATGTAAATCAGAACGTGGTACATACTTGCACGCACTTTGGCACTGTCCCATGGTAGCCTCATTTTGGAAGAGTGTTTTGAGGTATATGGATTAATGGGTAGGGTTTAGGGTTTGGTGCCACAGATGACTAAATCTAGGTTTTGAATATTAATAACTGGCTTCATAACTTGTATTAGACTGATTCTAAGGTTCTGGATGGAGACTCAAACTTCTACACTGAAAATGTGGAGGGAGCATGATGATAGGAATTGCTGCATATGAAAGGTGGCGAGACGATTGGGCTCAAGAAATGATGTGATTAGAGAACAGTGGGACAGCTTTGGAGATTTTGAGACTAGAGGTGGTGATGTAGACATATGAAATGTACAATACTGCTATGTAAATGTTAAAGGCACTCGTACTGCCTGCTGTTATTATTATTTTTTTTTTTCGTTATTTATTTTTCCCTTTGTAATTACTCACATAATTACCTCTGCCAAGGTTCTGTTCTGGTTCTGTTTTTGGGAGCGTTTGTCCGTCTGTTTGTTATGAATAAGAATGAACAACTTAACTCAAAAACTAACGAACAGATCTTGATGACATTTTCAGGAAATGTTTAAAATGGGATAAGGAGGAAGTGATTAAATTTTGGAGGTGATCCGGATCATCATCTGTATCCAGGATTTTTAAAGGATTCTTTATCATTGTGAGATAGGGCTGTTTTCACCATATGTGTATATAACTCCATGATAAATGGTCGGATTGCTTTGCAAAACAATACAAGACAAGGTCACCATAATTTCTGGCAGATGTAAAAGTACGATCCAGATCCTGCCAATATTCTGAATACTAAGATAGATCCTGAATATGAAATATGTACTGGGTCATCATAATTTTCAACACTGTCAGGAAACAAATTATTGTACAAACCTGCAACTAACACCAACTTGTAGCAGACCGTCTGATAGGAAGTATAACATTAAAGTAGGACTGAAGAGTTGGTGACAATCACAATATGCTTGGTGGAGGTCTGCGCTCCCTGAGTGCTTTTTTAGTTACTCATTTTAGTTGACTATGTCAAAGTTCTTATTATTTGTGTTGTCCTTCCTTTTTGTAAAGACAGATTCAATAAAATTACTTTTTATAAGAAAAAAAAAACAAAGCGTTACAGTTTGATGCTACAGAAGTGTTTTTGCTTTCAGCTTGGTGACTTCCTCTTTCAAAAACTAAAAACATGCAAAGCATACAAAGAAACAGGTTGTAAAGTCCAGAGCATGGAGTGGAGTGGGGAATTTCCGCTCACATGCTCTGGACTCCACGCTCTGAAAAGTGTCCACCTCCATTGCTACCCACTAGGCACGGGTAAAAATATTGATGAATTGATGCATCGCAATATTTCCTTGCCCAATTCAATATCAATTCCCCAAATCTAAATCCTGGCCAGTGGTGGGGGCTGTGCATGTTGTTCACATTGTATGAATGAGGGCCGCACAAGACCAAACAACAACAAAATGCTAGCCGCCGCAGCTTAAAGCCAGCCATCTGACATAAGGGTTGTTCAATGCTCCAAAACGTGAGGTGACATGCCACATATGTTCACATGGGCATGAAAAATCCAAAATCAAAGCATTCGAAATCAATATCAAATCAAATCAATATTGAATAGAATTACATCCTAAAGAATCAAAATTGAATTGTGAGGTTCTCAGCAATACCCAGCCCTACTACCCTCCATGCTGCTCTGTCTATTACTGCTTAGTGCTCAACCAAGATTCCACCCCGTGCTGCTCCACGCTTACCCCCAAAAAATATGATCTGATCCTGATTCTGGAAGTGGGCCAGGTTTGGGCATGCCTCAGACCCATGATGTGAGTGGTAACTCACAAACCCACTCAGTGTTTTTTAATTTTCCAAATTCTGTTCTGCTCCCAGCTTCATCCAAATGTAGTATGTGCAGCATACTACATTTGTAGGTTTCAAATACAAGCCCATGTGTGTGATCTTTGGCGTATTATCACCACATAAAATGTGTGCTTTGGTTAGCAGAAGTGGTGTAACATCAGCAGCACAATGTGGCAGTGCACATCAAAGTGGTACGCCTCACTGTGGCTGGAGATGAATGTAGTATACTGTCTGTTCTATATTCAGTCAATGACCAGCATCAACTCCAGCAGTCAAACTAGGGCTGGACAATTAATTGGATTTTAATCGTGATTTCAATTTTGCCATCTGACAATCATAAAAACAATATAATCGAAGGAAAACAATTAATATGCCACACAGTGCAGATGTATGCAAGTTCCTGTGCTTCATAGCTCTTCTGTGTTCCATGTGCAGCCACAGCGAGTGTGTGTGACTTATGTGTATCAATAATGCTGTATGTGCCACTTGCTGGTTCTCTAAAGTTGTGTTTAAATCAGTACTGAAGTTTTTGAATAAATTAATAATTGTGTATATTAATTGTGATTTCAATATCACTTAAAATAATCGGGATTCTTATTTTTACCATAATCGCCCAGCCCTAAGTCAAACCACATGCATCGAGATACAGTACACTTCCTCATCACCTCCTTTGGCACCAACATGTAAAACAAACTTGACTGGGAAAAAAGATTTCCAGTGAAAATAAATCGGCCTCCACTTTGTCTCCAAGGGGACAGAAACTCATTTAGTGCTCACACTGGAGGAAGGATTTGAGCGGAAGACACTTTTTAGTCAAGGGCCTTTTTTTCTCACCATATCTTTTAAGTAAATGTGATGATTCCTCAGAGAGCTCAGCATTTAGTGTTTATGTTTTTGGTGGATTAAATATTTCCTGCTATCAAACTCCAGTTGTAGGAGGAGAACCTACATTCACCCTAATTTATCAGCAGTATTAAGCTAAACCACAGAGTTTCCTACAGGCAGAGACATGGGCAGTTAAATAAGCTCAGTCATCATTAAGACCAAGTCAGAATGAGCGTTATAAAGTCATCTTTATTGTTCTACTGAACACGTTTTCAAGAGGATACAGAAGAAAATATTTTATCACACTGTCATACTTTTACTCTTACCTGTTATGGGGAAGGATTATCAGTAACCATCAGTCTCCAGCCCATCACCTGGTAAATCTCAGGAGAGACTCATGTGCTTTTACATGGGCAGGGCAGAAATAAAGGGTTAAAGTTTCCCTGAAGCATCTGTAAGGAATGACTCTGGTTACCATTGAGCTCTTTGGTATGATATCCTCAGGCAACATTGAAATTTTGACAGCCTGTGGATGTAAGCTTAAAAAACCCAGGAGGAAATCACCCTTCATGGATATGACATCTGAATTTCATGGTTTGGCTGTGTCGCACTGATTGAATCATTGCAAGTCCCCTCTCTAAACCACTTCGTTTTTATGACACAGAGTAATTTCAGCTTTTTATACCTTGTTTTGACCTTGTACTTTCAAAATTAATGTGAAATTGATCTTTGCAATTAAAAGAAAAACTCATGTTGGAAACAGGATATATGAACAACTTCATCGTGACCTCAAATCACCCTCTCTATTCCAGGAACAGGCATAAAGCAGGATGTTAGCTGAATGATGTTTGAATCTGAACTTTACTTCATGTTTTCATCTCACTTTATTTCCCAGACCTTCTTTATTCACCTATAATGAACAAAAGTATGAGAAGTAAGACCTCTCACCATCAGACAGCATTTATAAGAGCATCATTTAAACATCTACAACTCTCCTTGATTTTGTCCCTGTGTTAGTACAAGATGTCATTTTTAAATCACCCATTGTCTTAAGGACATGACTCTTACTGAGGCGTGCTTTTGATGCGGAAGCAAATGAACAGAGCACAGATCTTCTTCTACTTTTTTTGGGTTATTGTATCGGGCTTGTCATGCCTTTAATGAGACAGGAGAGGACAGTGGATCGATCAGGAAAGGGGGAAAGAGTGGGGAGTGACATGCAGGAAACAGACCACAGCCTGGATTCAAGCCCAGGCCACCCGCTAAAGAGTGAGCATTATGGGTCATGACCTAGGCTGCTATGCTATCTTTGCCCTGAGCAGATCTTCTTTTTAATATTACTTTTGTTTAAAGAAACTTTTCCCAGGATGCAGAGCAACAAGGTGACGAATGTGTAGTTACATAGCATTATTGTTTGTAAAGTGACAACAAGCAAACTTTGTTAACTCAGTATTTGGTGTAGTTCAGTGTCCAGAAGGTGAGCAGACTATAGCCAAGTTTCCACCAAGCAGTCTGTTTTGGATCACTACAGTTTGGAACGGGTCGGATCTGTACAGACTGATTCTGATTGCGTTTCTACAGCCAACCTTACCCTTCTGGGTAGACGCCGTATAAGCCGTATGCTGATAGCCACGTCAACTACACAGTAGCGTGACATCATAGCAGCGTAACATAGTGGACCTATTAAATCCAACAAAGAACAAAAAAACGTGACACAGTAAACAAAGAGCCATGAAGGAAGACACCCAGCAATTCGTTGTCCATGTGATTGGCATGTGGCTCTTTGTTACAAAGAACAATCAAACTTTGTTTCAGAGAGACTGTGTGACACCATGAAAATACAGCTGCTGTAGCACAGGAAGTGACAAATCTTTCAACCAGTCAAAGGACAACAGTGTTTCTAGCTTCACTTTCTGGGGTCAGATTGGTATTGTATAACCCCAACAGAAGGGCCCCAAAATGTGAACGGTGCGGGTCACCAATTTGGAGACCTGTCCTGGTTTTGGTTGAAGGAAACACCATAAAATGCGTGCTGTACTGAGATTTACTGAACTTAACTGCTTGGTAAACACGGGACTTATCTATTTAGTGTTCCTCACAGCCTGGTGCTCTGAGACGTGTTTGTAACGTGTAACATTTGTGAATCCTGGTCATGGCCCAGTGCTCATCGACCAGCTCCAACCTCACTGAGCAAACTGCTAAACTTAACCAGCGTAGTCGTCAGAACCACTTTTGATCCACAGTGAATGGATTCCTGTTCGTGTTAAGTTTGACTTAGTATACTGAGAATTAGCATTTATAAAGAGTTTATTCTGATAATAATGATCTCATTTTGAATTGTGGATTATGAACAGGAAGAAATATAAAATTGAGACTATTTTAACATCATTTACAAAGTCCTCACCAGACCTTTTTAGGAAAAAACATGGTCAATGTGCTCAATTAGTTTTGTTTGATTTAGTTAATTAGCTTATTTGGCAGGGACAGTACGCAACACAACTGCTGCACCAAAATTAGCTAAAAAAAAGTCTAATTTTGATCTGTGGTCTGTGAGCAGGATGATCTAAAACCATAAAAAAACACACAAACAGTTAGTAGAAGCTTAATTTGATCAGGAAACATTTTAACTGTTAAAAACATTCAGAAAAGCATGTACAAGAAGTTTCTGCTTTGCAAAAAATGTGTGTGTGTGTTAGAGAAAGAGAGAGAAGGAGAGACAGAGAGACTGTGTGCATTTGCATGAACACAATTAGAGCAGATTCACACATCCCACACACCACAGGCAGCAAGCAAGCCATAACAGGTCCAATTCTGCAGCTGCAACACACACACACACACACACACACACACACACACACACACACACACACACACACACACACACACTCACACACACACACACACACACACACACACAGGTTTCCACAGCACTAAGATGTGAGTGTGTGACAGATATTGCCTTCCTGAGAACGTGAGCTACTCTGATATGCACGTGACTGTTTTATTGTCTGCTCTGATAGATCAGTGAATGACTGTTTGTGTGAATGTGTATCGAATTCTGTGTGTGTGTGTGTGTGTGTGTGTGTGTGTGTGCGTGTGCGTGTGTGTGTGTGTTTGCCTGCACCGTAAGTTGCTGATCCAAGCCTTCTGTATCACTGAGTGATGGGAGAATTCCTCAGTGAGAGCTCACACAGGGTGGGGTGGTGTGGGGTGGTGTGGGGTGGTGTGTGGTGGGGAAGCCAAAACGGACAGCAGCTCCTGGCCAATCGCCTGTGACCAGTCCATCTACACTAGCCAATCACACTTGACCAGCACTCCCATCAGCTGTCCATCAAGAGGTCTTTCTTTCAAGGTCAGCTGATGCTCCCTCCATCCTCTCCTCCCCCTTTCCCTCCCTCTCCTTCTCTCTGCACCTCTCCCTGTCTCCGTCTCTCTTTAGCAAAGCATCAATCAAATTAATCCAATGAGTTGCTTAGTGTGATCCAATAACAGGCTGTGATATGAGAGCCCTGCCAGCTGGAGAGAAGGCATGGTCAGCAACATGCCTGCAAACATGTGTCTGCTGGTGTCTGTGAGCCAGCTGACAGTAGTAAGAAAAGAGGAGTGAAGTACATTCATAAAATGTACAAAGACACGAGGAGAGAAGCTGCATGTGTGTGTGTTTCAGTGTGTGTGTGTGAGTGTGTGTCATGAGGGAAGAATCTGCAAAGCTGTATGCTCCGTGAGGTTGTAAGATTTGGTGTGTGTGTGTATGTGTGTGCGATTGTGTGTGCGTAGAAGCATGCCTGCGTGTGTGCTCATGTATAAAAGAGAGAAGCTCCTTCTATCTCACTCTCTGATCAGTGTGATTTCTGCAGCGCACAGCTGTCACCATGGAAACCAGGGAGGGAGCAGGAGATAGAGAAAGAGAGGATGTAAGGCAGAAAGGGAAGGGGAGAAACAGATTGAGAAAGAATTGCAGAGAGAGACACTGAGAGTGAACAAGAGAAGGAGGGAGGGAGGGAGGGAGGGAGGGAAGGAGATGGAGAAAGGCAGAGAGATAAGCAGTGGTTGTTGAATGATAGCAGCCACAACAGACCTTCATGCAGTATCACCTCTGAACAGCAGCAATACCCAGCCCCATGGCAGCCAGTTCATGTGTGTGTGTGTGTGTGTGTGTGTGTGTGTGTGTGTGTGTGTGTGTGTGTGTGTGTGTGTGTGTGTGTTTCAAACAGAATATTTGGCAGCTCTACTCCGAGTGCATGTGCCTGTCACATCCACATAAAAAAAAGAACCAGCGAGTGTTAATGGATCATCAATGTATCCGTTCATCATCCAACTCCTGATTATTTTTGTCGTCACAGAAATTCTTAACCTGACACACATAAAGAAAACTGAGCTGCCCTTGTTTCTCGATTTCAAATCAGCTCCTCTATTTTCATCCCAATTCAACAGATAAGAATAAAAACAGGTTTTCTTAGGACACACATCGACAATAGATAGATAGATAGATAGATAGATAGATAGATAGATAGATAGATAGATAGATAGATAGATAGATAGATAGATAGATAGATAGATAGATAGATGTGCAAAGTTGGTAATGAATAGTTAATGAAGGGCTTGCGGGCAGAACGGTGGGGAAAAGCTATTCTCTCCGTCTCTCCCACCTCCTCCTCCTCCTCTTCTTTTTCTTTCTGGTGGCTGGAAGTCATGTGCAAGTCATTCTGTGCCCCACCTGTCCTCAATTTATCTTTTGTCTTTCTCCCTTTTTCCTGCCCCCTCTTCCCTGCTTACCACTTTCTTTCTCTCTTCTTTCTCCTCTCTCATTTTCTAATCCATATATTTTCCCTCCCCTTTCATCTCTACCTCCTGCCTTGTTCTCATCCATCCTCTCCTTCTCCTTCTTCTCTAATGTAAGATCCCAGTGATACAGTTTCACCTGTACGAGCACTGCATGCTGTTGAATTGGTGAAATGAAAGAAGTTCTGTCATACAAGCAGTGCTGGGGTTCATGTTGCTCTGTGTTACAAATCCCAAATCAGTCAGGACCTCTTTAATCAGAACCATTAATTGTTTGAATGCAGTACGTTATGTATCTGCAATAAGGTTCCTGGTTCGGTTCCCTGGATGGGCAGGTGTCTGCCTGTGTGAAGCTTGCATGTTCTCCCTGTGTATGAATGGGTACTGTCCTTCCACAGACCAAGAGTTAGCTCATTCATTGACTGGTCACTGCTACCTCACCATAAGTGTGAGTGTGTGCATGAGAGGCTGTCTTTACCTTCCTGTCAGGGCTGTGATAGGCTGGTGACTAGGGATGGGTACTGAATTAGGTACTTTTATAGGTACCAACCAAATTCTGTCAAAAGTACTGGGTACCGATTCATGTAAAATCAAAAGGTACCATGTTTAGGCATTCCTGTGACTGTGAGGAAGTGGGAGAGTAGGTGATTTTTTGTGCTGGACATGAACACAGCATTACAAGGTTACATATTGAAGAATAAATATGTTCAATTATAAATATATATTTATATTAAACAAACTGATATTTTTTACCACATAAATACAAAAAAGTATCAAAAATTGGTACCAATTGCCAGGTATTGGGAATTGGTACCCTATTGTTTCAAATGTGAAAGGTACCCATCCCTAGTGGTGACCTGTCGAGGTTGTACCCCCAATGAGGGCCCAATGACAACTGGGGTAGGGTTCAGTACCCCTGACACCTGAAAAGGAAAAGGCAGTTGAGATAATGAATGGATGGATGGATGGATGGATGGAAGATTGGTCAGTTGATGGATGGATGGATGGATGGATGGATGGATGGATGGATGGATGGATGGATGGATGGATGGATGGATGGATGGATGGATGAGTAGGGGTTACATTTTCCTTGCCCGTCTACATACATACGAGGACGCTAGAAGTGGGGAGAGCACACCTCCACTACCAAAAAGCCAAGGCAGGGAGAGCAGCAGCAAAGACTTCTGGAGTGCAGAGCAGGGCGGGCCTCAGTGGCAACACATGTCTCTGCTAAAATGAGCTTGCATAAAAACAGGAGCTTGGGTGTAGGATGGTAACAAAGTAATCTGCAGTGTGAGCAGCAAGAGGGCGAAGCCATTTAAATAAAACAGCTGTTTTACAATTTGCTGATTTGACACATTGATGTTGTCAGCTGATTGGGGCAAGGGTTGGACCACTTGATGCTCTTCAGGCTGAGTTTGACTTCATCCTGAAATAAAACTATATTCACACTAAATATTTACATTTTGCTGTATCCTAGTGTAACCACTTGTGTTATATGTTTCTGTGTCAGTTGTATAAATTCACCTATTAAATAGCATTGTTGAAATGACAATGGTGAGGTTTTTTCAAAGTCTGCAACTCTCATGAGTGACTGCACCAGACCTCTGAACTCTTGCGGCTGCATTTTTTGCAATATGTGCTAGCTCAGCAGACTGTTAATTCGACACATAAAGTAGTGATAGTGCTGTTACCTAAGAGGCCCATCCTTATGTAAATATCCAAACATGCAGTGAAGTTTGACACACTTTCATTTTTTTTCTTTCCTTTCAGAGATCCAGAAACTTCTCTTTGGATTAATAAGAATTAAATGGATTACACTGAAGTTGTGTAAAAAGACGTTTCTGTCTCCAGTTTCCAGCCTGCTGGCTTTTTTTGTTTGCCTGGCACTGCTGCTCTGAAGTCCCACTCGTATTTCCATATCCACTAAAATGCACACTGCACTGACAAAGGTTTATTGAGGATTAAATCTGTACTTGGCAACTTTGCTTGTTGGCAGCACCAAACAGCATTGAGAGAAAACAGTTTTTTAAACTTGAAGTTGATTTCCCAGAATCCCTGTGATATAGTGAACTGATCACTGCTTGCTCCTTTAGCAGCCGCTCATCATCCAGTATTCATGCCAAGGAAACGAGATCCACTAATAAAAATATTAAGAATTAGTCCAACTTTGACTGCACAGAATAAACACATACTGCTGATGAGACTTCATGTGTCACAGTTTGAAACCTTCTTGGCAGTTAATTAATAAAATGTCTTATTCAGGCCTTTTTTTTTTTATTTTCAAAACCATGAACTGTGTACCAAGAGTAGGACTGAGGCTAACGAGGGGTTTTATGACACATGAGGTTTAAATGAACTCAAGGATGACCAAAGAAAGTCATGACTGGTCAATAGAATGAGCATTTTTTCAATCCTTACCTATACTTCATCATGTCTAATGAGTAAAAATGAGCTGCTTTTAGTCATTATTAATGCAAGTGTAGAGCTAAAGAATGAGTGATGCATTCTCACAGCCCTCACACCTTTATTTTAAAAGATTATTACAAATAATAAAAAATAATGTGTGATTATAACTGATGATCATCAAAGTCAGTCTGAACCTGAACATGTTCTCAAAGCTGACAAGTAATAAATGTCATCCAGGGAACACGATAGTTAATGTATATTAACAACACTAATGATGACACTCGCTGAACCTCCGTGGATGAGGAAAATAAATCTATGACATACTGGACCAATGATAAGAAGTAGGCTCCAGCTTCTTTGACAACAGCAGAACAAATCACTAGATGTAAACTGGGGTTCATTTTACTTCAAGATAAACAGGTCAAAATAAAACATAACATCAGCACTAATACTGTAACCTGGTATTGGTTGAACAGTGCTTTAATCTGCTGTAAAGGTCCTCTGTTCTCAGAAGCTGAATGCAGTGAGTAGGGTCATAAAACACCAGGAATTTTTAAAGTAATAAACTTTTTATGGGAATTTTCAGAAATTAAAAAGCATTAATGGGGAATGTTTATAATAACTGCTTTGACCTAATAACATGTATAAATAATATCAAACATTTTGACTTGTTTTGAGAAGACATGCATGCAAACATGTCTGATGATTTTTTTTTCTACAAATATAGAAATTATTTTTCTGGAATTTTTCATTATTGAGTCTGTCAAAAATAAAGGCATGAATATTTCTCACAAGAAACATACATGCAAATATACCACTTTTGTAGATGACACTAATAAGTTTTTAGAACTGTAGAAATTTTATATTTTTTAGCAAAGGAAATTTTAAAAAATGCATTTCAGTTGATGGCAACAAAACTCTGAAATTTTCCAATGTCTCCATGTTAAAATTCCCATGGAAATTTTCAAGAAACTTTCCTGAAATTTACTGAAAATTTTTCCTTTGCAATCATAAACAGTGAGTAATTTAAAATCACAAGTTTCCTCATCACCTCAGTCCACTGTATTCCCTCCAGGTGAAAGACAACATTACCTGTTCCTATGGACTGCTCAAAAAATAACTTTTGATAATAAACATTAAATGGGCAAAAAAGCAGGTAAATATCACAACAGATAAACCACTCTCTGAAATTAATATTGAGCACCTTTCTGACCCCTTTTAGAAATAAGACCTGTTAGAATCAAAGACACATTTCGAGTATAAAAAAAGGTCTTGAGTTGAAGTATTTAAAAGACAAATGCTGGTGAAACAAAGGCTAATCTACTCTACCTAACATAATGTTCCTAGAGTCAGAATGAGAAAAAGGTACAGTCACTAATCTCAAAGCAGAACACAGATCAAAGATGACAATTATGGTCAGTTAGGGAAAAACAGTCCTACACTATCAACAATCAACTGTTTCCATGATGGAGATATTATAGTTAACATGAAGAGAGGCACATGAGGACATCCTAAAAATAAATGAGTCACCTGTCACCATCAAAGATCAGCAAAGAGAGATAAAGATAACCCAATCTCTGAGCTGAAGATAGCTGGAACCCAGGAGTGGTTTAACCCTTTATGTGCCCGTTTAGTGTCAGCAGAGAAACCTTTCTTCACTCAGTCTCTTCTTATGTTAGCATGAAAGCTGACCAGAAAGCAGCTGTGCCAACCCAGTGCTTCGCTCTGATCTGAAAGGCAGTGGTTCAAATAACATTGCCAAGGAAAACTGCCGTTTTCAACTTCATGAATAACAAGCGTTAACTGACAGCATGCCAGACCTCAAAGTTATGCACAGCAGGGCACTGATGAGAGGATACCAGTGATGGAAACTTCTTCCAAAAAAAGAGTAAGACAGCTCACATTTATCAAGCACTGACAGTCATGTCATTGAAATGTACTTTATGAAACACAAACAGACAAGTTCTTGGCCTGATTATTTCTGATTATTCAAGTTTTCAGTTTGATGTATTATCTCATTGGCTGGCTAAATGCTAAACAAGCGAAAGGAACTCCAGACTAAAACAGACACTTTGAAAAAGAGCGTGTGAAACAGTGTGTGTGTGTGTGTGTGTGTGTGTGTGTGTGTGTGTGTGTGTGTGTGTGTGTGTGTGTGTGTGTGTGTGTGTGTGTGTGTGTGTGTGTGTGTAAGCATGTCTACTAATACGCCATGTCAGAGTACTAAAAGACCCCTTTCATTCATAAACTGTGTAATGTGGTACTACATGTGGTACCCATACAAGGAAACACACACACACACACACACACACTGTATCATAGATAACTTAGTTACTGAGGGACATGTTTATGATAAGTCAGTCTTGTTGAAGTGAACCTCAGTTGACCCAGGACCACCAGTCCCATCACTGTGTATCTCTCATGTCTGTAGCTAATCTACTTTGTTCTGATTCAGGAGCGGGCTGCTCAGTGGTGCAGTGGTTAGTGCTGATGCCTCACAACAAGAAGGTTGCCAGTTTGAATCCCAGTCTGAGCAGGGTGGGCCTTTCTACATGTCAATTTCATGCATGGGTACTCTGGCTTCCTCCCACAGTCCAAGTAGAAGATAGACGGATGATTCAGCAGATCAAATTACTGTTGCATTTGTCCTTTGGGTCTTTTTGAGTTCACATGGCACTATCTTAACCCTAACCCTGAAACACACTCCATCCTTGGGCTGTCCTCACTTCATAACATCACGTGCTGTGTAAGGTTAACTAATGCTATGCGTACTGGTCTCACATGAACTGGAGGGACTTTCACCTTTCTACTGAGCAGTGTGGCACTAAAGGCCTTTGCACACCAACAGCGACGTGAATAAATGGCACAAAATTGCAAAATTGTGAAAAAATTTGGAGGTGTCATATTCAACCTCTGCAGCTATTCTCCTCCAAACTATGTTTTCGTAACTGTTGTCTTTGAAGTTTTTATGTCTTTTGTCGTAGTGAACCAGGAGCTGGGACACAAACACAATCAATGTTGAATGTTTTGGTATGTGATAACAAGCGTTTTGATTGGTTGGACGAGTGCTTGTTGCAAGCGATACCTTAGAAAACTGACCTTGGCGTGAAAAATAAAGGCCACAATTTTTCACAGTGAAAGAACGTTGCTGGTGTGACAGGTTGCATTGGAAAATAGTAGGTTCGCAAAAAATAAATAATGTGCAAAATATTAGCACAGATACTACACATCTGGTGTGCAGAGGGCTTAAGGCCCAGAACTCTGTCAGCTGTAGATTAGGGTGAGCATTTTGACAAAAAAAATTGAGTTCCCATTGATGCGAAGCACAAATCTCTGAGGTTTGATGATCTGGACAAAAATCACTGAGCTGATGAACCAGTAGATGTTTTTTAATCTTGTGATGTTGCTCTTAGCACCAGCTCACCTGTCGATGCCAGACTGACTGAAGAAGTGACCAACGTTAGCCTGTTGCTGTTTATGCTAACAACCTCAGCTACTAAAGGAGTGTGATGAGTCAAGCTGCTGTTTGCTCTAACGCTGGGTTGATCTGGTCCTCGCTGCAAACTGCTCCAAGGTTTGAGGTGATCTCAGCTCACTCGATTTTGTGCCGCATCAGGGTGTGATCGCTGTGTTCACATCTGTCCACACGATCTGAGCCAAGGAGGAAAAACCCCCCTGCTTAGGAACAACTTCTCCAAACAATCAGGGTGTGAAAGCACCCTTAGTCTTTACATCAAGGAAAACTGGTTACATGTTCCACATTCAATCACACACACACCAACACACGTATATCTATATATACAGTCAGGCAGCAGAGAGGAGAAATCCTCAGCCTTCTGTTATTCAGTGTGCATAATTTATAGCAGCCCCAGATCTCCCTGCTAATGACAGCACACTGGGGCATCTGCAGCACAGCAGCAACAGAGCAAACTGGCATAGCTAGTGTGTGTGAGTGTGTGTGTGTGTGTGTGTGTGTGTGTGAGTGAGAGAGAGAGAGAGAGCTTCTGGAGGTATAATGCTCTGTTGAGACAAGGACATTGAAAGAAGACAAAGAGGCACACAGAGGATGTCTGAAATAGACACAGATAATGCAACAAAGAGGGAAAAGTTTGAGACAGACAAGCCAGGCCCCTTACAACACACACACACACACACACACACACACACACACACACACACACACACACACACACACACACACACACACACACACACACACACACACACACACACACACAGCCTGTGAATTCTCTTGGATGTGCATTAGGAAACAACCAGGCTGTTAGTTTGATCAAGTATTGTTTATGGGTTAGCGCACGTTCACATACGCTGAGTAGCCTGAAATTCACGACCCATCTCCTGTCACAACTCCATAAACTCTGCTCTTTCATCTCAGGCTAATAGACCTGAAAGTGTTTGCAGCAGAGAAGCGATAACAGAATCTTAAAAGTTGCTTGGACTGGTTTCACAGCTTGTTCAGGGTTGCAGTCTTGGATATGTTTCCTGTTGCAAGGATTGTTTTGACATGCTGCCCCAGAGCAAAAATCTCCTAATGCTGGGATTTGGAGATCAATGAAACAGGGGTAATTCCCTCAAGCTGCTGAACACACTGATGGGAGTGTAAGCTGAGAGACAGCAGTGCAGGTTAGCCTGGAATAAAATGAGCTGCTGATGGAGTCCTGGTGTGGGACATGCAAGCTCAGCTCAGCTCAGCGCAGTAAAGGGTTGTTGGGTAGAGGGTTACTGGGCCCAGTTAGCAATCTTCTAGTGTGATCTGTTCAATATAGTTAATGACTTTGTTTCTGAGGGTATCATTCAAAGCTTGAGTGTGACAGTAAAAACAGGTCTCACTATCGGCAAAGTCACAGTATGAAGAAGGGCAGCCACTCTAACCTATCAACGTAAGGCTGGATTTACACTGAATGACTGTTAGGTCTTAACTGATCCTAAAACCATGAGAAACCACACCTGTGAGAACAGTTCAAACCGGATTTAACAACAGCTTCCTGATCGGGTCTGACAAGACTGGATTGATTTACGGCATGTCAAAGTCTCCATGACAACACCACGCCGGCTGACGGAGTTTAAACAGTGAGAAGAGAGATCTGTGTTTTTCTCTGCTGAAAACAATTTACTGGATTAATTCTGTTGCAGTGGCGGCTGCTGGTCAGTCAAGGAGAGGAAGCTAATTTTTTACGGCCTACATCATAAATTTGTTTATTTATTTAAAGGTAAATTCTACCCTCTGTTCCTTTTTCAAGAAAATGATCTGTGACCCTGTCGTACCAGCCAGGTGTTTTTTCCAGGGATTTTACCAGTGTTCTCTCAACGCTCGTCGTTTTTAAGAAAGGTAAACCTGCTGGGGATCGATAAAGCCTCCGGATCAGTCCAGAACAACTGAATGATCAAGTTAAAAGATGCTCTGGTGGAGGGTTATACTTCAAGATCGCTGACTGGGTCATTTCACTGTCAATCAAAAAAGGGATTCGACCTCAGACAGATCATCCAATCATCATGCAGAAGCCCAGCGTCCAGGCCAGCCCACTGCCTCATAGACCCCCAGAGACACTGAGCGTCCGATGGGCGGGACAAAGTCCAGCGTTTATCCAATGACCGTCCAGTTTCCACAGTGGAACAACCCACTCTACACTTCCCCGTTGAAGTCAGAAGACGCTCAGCGTCCGACTGTATTAAAGCGCTGAGACGCTGCGGGGATGAATGAGAAGGAGGTGGAGCCAGTTACCTGTGATAGGTAGCTGATTCTGAACAAAAGATGAAGGAATTCTAGCACATATTTTGTCAATAAAATGTACACACGGCAGAACATATCACCACTTTTTTGGGACATTTTAGGGGAAGCTGAGCTTCCATTGCTGTCTTAGAGGAATCACCACAGTGCCGTAGTAATACTGGACACTGGAGATGAACTTTCAAATAGTAAAAGGACTGAAGAGTAGAAGAAAGCTAAACAGGAGAGTAATAGAACACGGGCTAAAACACGGGTTAAACTGTTTGTGCTAATGTTGATTCCTACCCACAGTCAGCAGTTATTCTGCAGTGGTCTGTCCAAACTTCATAGTCTATCAATAAAATGAAGAGTGAGGTTACGTTAGCTCTGCTTGGTAGATGACTGGCAGGACATAACCAGGATTTACTATCATTACATATTACAGACACATCTCAGAGCACCGGGCTGTGCATAGTGCTAATTATAGCCGGCTTCTAAATCACTGTTCAAACCAAGTTTATAGAGTTTGCTTGTTGTCACGTTTTTAACAACAGCACAAGTGTTGATAAATACCTCACCTCATCACGTTGTATCGGGTAAAAAGTTGTCTTGAACAAAGAAAAGTAGAGTTAAAAAGATCAGCTCTCTATTCCTTTTTACAAAACATGCATTGTTCAGAGTCATGTCTTCACAACAGTGTGGAGCAAGCACTCATGGGAAGCAAAGTCTTTAACACTAGCTTTTCCAGAAAGTCCTCACAGCCTCTTGAAGTCTGTCAGTAAGTGAGCTTGAAGTATTGGTCCTTCATGGTTAAGTTTAATCTTTTAAGCTGAACTACTGACTTAATGTAGTTCATGTAGATTTTTCCCAGAATGTTGAAATATTCCTTTAATGCAGATCAGTAAACCCTGACTACAATCAGGATGGTGTGAAGTTAGAAAAGGATAAGAGGAGAAATTTACAGAGCAGCATTAAATTAGTTATTAGCCGTTTTAAGTACAATAAATCTGTCTCTGAACTCAATATTTCATCTTCAATGAAGAGGCAGAAGAGGCTCGGGCTATTAATAGAAGCTGTACAGCATGCATGATTGCTGCATCTATTTGTAAACTCAAAGCTTAAGATCCCTCTCCTCCTCTCTCCTCCTCACCTCACCTTCCCTCCTCTCTGTCTACCTCTCCTCCTCTGTGAGGCTGACTGACAGGAGGGCAGGCAGAAGCTGAACCGCACACTCCAGCTACAGTCAGCTACAGCAGGAGCAGAGAGACAGGAAAAGAGGCGAGAGTTAGAGCGTGAGATTTGAGTTATGCAGCACTAGATACAGCATCAGTGACAGGAGAATGTTTGGGCATCAGATAAAGCTATTTTAGGAAGAAACTGTCAATGTATCTCAAAAGACATGCCAACAGCAGTGATCAGAGGAGACCTACATTATGATTTCGACAGCCTGGGATGTAAGATAGGATTTGTTTTGTACTTTTTAAAGGAGCGGGGTGGCCGTTCAAACACTGAAGTTATTTTTACAAACTATCACAGGTAAAGAAGTGACGGCCTGTTAAACTGAGAGCGGACATGTATGTGGTTTCTCTTCTTCATGACAGAACAGTGATTTCCTCTCCTTTTCTCCACTCCTGTATCCATGAATACATGAAAACAGAGTTTGTTCATCTTTTATTCATATAAGAAGTGGTTATACAGAATCAGATCTGCAATTCTTCCTCATCAAGCTGGATTCTGTGCTGTGGTTCGGGTATACCCTCTTCTCCCGGGCTGCTCACGCAATTTAATCAACATAGGCGCTGCTTTTTCCAGATTGGGCTGTTATTTTTTATAGTGCCAAGAAGATTTAGGGTTTCATAACTTCTCACACTGCGTAGGGTCTATGCTTCAAGCGCTGCACAACTGTAGGCTGCTGTATAAGTCAACTATGGTTATTTATCTTCTGTGTGAAAGTTTTAAAGAGCTGACATCATTTAGTGTCTTCATTCCTGTATTGTGTGTGAAAGCATGTGAGTCCAACAACGTTATAACGGCTATTCCTTCAGTTCTTTTCCACTCTTTGTGTTTGTCAAGCTGAGGCTTACTGGTTTTTAAAGGTTTTTTTATTTTTGTTTTTTTATCTTATTTTGTTTTATTTTTATTTTTTTCACAAAAATACATATATACGCCTAAGAGTAGAGTGAGAGCTTTCATGGTGGAACTGTAGTGTCTTACAGGTTTGCTAAACTGTACTTCCTACTAATTTCTACCTCAACAACAACAACATGATATTTAACTAGAAAATCACTCAGAGAGCGCAGACCTCCACCAAGCATATTGTGATTGTCAGCAACACTTTAGTCCTACTTTAATGTTATACTCCCTTTCAGCAGACTGTCTGCTACAATTTGGTGTTAGTTACAGGTTTGTGCCATAATTTGTGTCCTGACCGTGTTGAAAATTATGATGACCCAGTACATATTTCAAATTCCAGATCTTAGTATCCAGAATATTGTCAGGATCTGGATCGTACTTTTACATCTGTCAGAAATTATGGTGACCTTGTCTTGTATTGTTTTGCAAAGCGATCCAAACATTTATGGTATACGTGGTGAAAACAGCCCTATCTCACAATGATAAAAAATTCTTTTAAAAAATCCTGGATCCAGATGGTGATCCTGATCACCTCCCGAATGTAATCACTTCTTCCTTATCCCATTTTGAACATTTCCTGAAAATTTCATCAAGATCCGTTTGTTACTTTTTGAGTTATGTTGTTCACAGACAAACAAACAAACTCTTCCAAACATGACCTCCTCGGTGGAGGTAATGAACAAAGTTTCTCCATGTTATTGAAAAAAATTCTTGGTATTTCTCTCAGTTTGGGTTAGAATGGCTTCGTTTGACTTCTGATTTATCCATGTCCAGGTGTTATTGTTTGTACCTGCTCTGGCAGAATTTATAACATTCTTACATATGCTGCAAGGAAGACTGTTTTTTTCGCCATGAATGAAAAACCAAGATTTCCTTCTGAATACCTGACGTGTCTGCTTCACCCTACAAAATGACAATTCTTGCAAATATGAACACTACATCTCTGTTTCTAAAACACAACTGTTGCTTCAACACTTGCAGGCATTGAACTGGACCAATTATGGACTCTGCCTTATTTTTAAGAAGATTGAATAATAGGGAAGGACCCTGTGGATTGTGTTTTCTTTCATATCTGTATGTTTAATTTTGTTAATAGTGCCTTTAATGGACGTGTGGACCAATGTTGTGCCAAGCTTTTTGTGTCTGTGCTCTTTTTAAAAAAGGAAAAACAATAAATATATCTTTAAAAATAGTACTAAACCAATATTAATCATGAACTGGTCTGTGAGAGGAAGAGGCCACTGATTGTTTTTAATTTGTTGGAGGAAGGTCAGTTACTTCATTCTCAGATATTTTTAGATTAATAACCAAAATTCTGATTTTTTTACTACAGAATTGTGATTTTAAAGTAAAGGAAAAAAGTCAGAAAAAAACTTTTTTTGTATCTGTTTTCTGTTAACATGTATGCTGAATCCAGAAAAGCTGTTGGTCCTGCAAAGGTTGAAAAAAAAAAGACACCTATTTAAGTAACTGCAGCCAAAGCAGCGTTTTGATGCCAGTGTTAAGCAGAAATAGGAAAGGTGTGTACAGCAGTGAGTGTCCTCAGAGCCTGGCTGTGATTGGTCAGCTCTGAGTGGACTGTAGTTATAGATTGGTTGGGCTGAGGGTGTGTGTCTGCCGACACGCCCCTTAGCTCAGCCTGTCTCTTAGCTGAAGCTACTTCTGTCTGAAATTTTCCTCCTATATCAAACAGGAATCCTGCTCAGCTGTAACTCATTCACTGAAACTCTGTCAGAGCTGCTTCCACTCAGAGAAAAACTCCAGCAGGTCCCGGCCAAAACTGAGCTGTCGCAATTAACAAAGAGGGAACAATTTTGTAATACTTCACTTAAATTTAGAGGTTATTTGAGATGTAAACATACTCGCAGGCACATTACACTGCATTTGTCTTCAAAGAAGAGTTTGGAGTTGTGTTGAAACATCGTTAAAACAGATATTTTCTCAAAGCTTTTAAAGAAATTAGACTCATATGATTGAAAAAGTGTTCCTTTAACCTGGTGACGACTCCTAGAATTATTGGTTCAGGCAAATCACTTGAAGTAAACATCCCCTTATTGAACCTCCATCCCAACATTTTTACCCTGGGTATAATTTACACAGCCTGCATGGTTTTAGGTGACCATACGCAGCGAAACACCTGGAACAGACAGGATCTGTTTGTGCTGACATTACACAGATGTCAAAACGGTGACAAACATCAGTGTTCTTATGGAGCTGCGGAAATTAAGAGGAAGCTGGTTACACAGCGCATCCACAAGAGCATCACACACTCTGACACACTCTGCAGTGTCTAATTATATTGACTTTCTCTCTGTAAATCTGGCTTTTAGTGTGTGTGTGTGTGTGTGTGTGTGTGTGTGTGTGTGTGTGTGTGTGTGTGTGTGTGTGTGTGTGTGTGTGTTAGCAGGTGAATCAGCTCATAAGAGGGTATCTCCTCTCCTCAGCTTATCCCTGCCTGGAAAATGTGTTTCAGACAGGAGCCATAATGCAGGAGCGCTGTCATAAATAAATGGCTCCACTATTTTAGCATGTCACAGAGGTAAAAATAGAACGTTGTGTCTCTGAAATGCTGGATGAACCCTTTACTGAGACATCTGTGTGACTTCTTACACCAAGCAGACACGAGTGGGTTGCATCAGGATGATGCTGACTTTGGATTTAAGCAACAAAATGTGTCGAGCTGTTCGAAAGGTTTTGTTTTAAAATCATGAAACATCGATCACAAATCAACCTGAAGGTTGTTAGTGTTTTTGTGTGGCTGAATTGTGTTACCCGATAATCAATAAGATCGTAGTCCTCACTCTTTAGTGCAGCAGCTAGGTTAGTGTTTCCTGTGTGTGTGTACATCTCCGTTCAGACTGACCACAGGATGAGCAGCTGCTTGATTAGAGTGACATCACGTTAAAAGCAGAATAAAACCAATCCTAACAACAAAGAGAGGCAGAGCAGCGTGGAGACAGTTTGCTAAGATTTAAGGATAATCTTCAAAGAAATAAAGTGAGAAGTGAGAAATCCCAAACATTACATAGAATCATACTAGTTTTGGTTTTGGTCGGAGCAGCTCATCCTGTCACTGAATGTTTCTTGTTCATGTGCAGATTAAAGGGTCAGCTTCCAACTGTTCAGCCCTGAATAAGTAAAGAAATGTGACAACAAAAAGAGAAAACTATTAAATGACTTTCTACCTGTAAGTTATTCTACAGTTTTCACAGGAGTGTGCAGCAACTGCACCCAGCTTGAGCTCATACACACAAGTTATTCCAAAAACAAGAGTGCTACAGGAGTGTGTGTTGATTTGTGAGGGAGGAAGAAGATCAATGTCAGATATCCATGATGGAAACTTGCAACAGGTTCAGTGCGGTGACTTCCAACAGGCTGTCACTGCAGGATGTTTACCACATTTCATATCTGACATGTTACACTGGAAACTGTGCAGAGTTTAGAGAGATGTTACCTTAAGGAAAGGTTGCTGTCCCTGATTCATTCCTCATGCTCTCCCCCTCTCCCTCTCTCTCACACACACACACACACACACACATCCATACACACACTCAGGCGCTGCTGTCCCTGGCTTTGCAGGCTACTTCACTGTAAGGATGTGATGATGCAGATCTTGCTCGGTGTTTTATGATCTCCCCTGATCATCACTTCCTCTCCTGGTCGTCAGGAGGCTCGTGCAGTGTGAGGCTTCACCTCGGGTCTGTCAGGAACATGAGACCTGTCTCTGGCTCCATCAGAAGCTCTCTCAAACACACACCAACACTCAGTCACTCAGTCTCTGCACGGCTCCTTATTGCATTATGGGTGACCGGGTTATGGAGGAGGAAGTGTCAATCGGCTGGAGCGCATGCATGTGTTTATGTACGCTAAAACATTGTATGTGGACTACACACGCGCACGCGCACTCCGAGCGGTGACTGTCTCCTTACATCACCATGGCAGCTTCAGTGGCCCTTAGAGAGCAGTGTGAGTGTATGGCAGGTATAACGAACAGAGAAGCCTTAAACTTACCGCAGTCCTCGCACAACACTCTCTCCACATCCTTCTTCAGCTCCGGCTCGCTGGTGTCAACAGGGGCGTAAGATGCCTTAAACACCAGGGGCTCGGCAGTCGGGTCCATGAAAAAGATATATCTGTGGTCCTTCTCCACCGTGGTGCACGGGGCCTCGGAGCCGAAGTCCCCGACGGTCACGAGCTGCTCCCTCTCGAGGCCGCCGCTGTTGACGGGCCACACGTCCAGCACTTTGACATTCACACTGTAGGGCTCCCGGGAGGAGACGTTCTCCGGGGAGGAGCGCACCTCGCCCTCAATGACCACGGCTGATCGGTACGCCCGGTCCTGGAGGGAGTTGAGACTCGGGGCGTAACAGGCAAAGGAGACCCCGATGACCAGCATGGAGAAATGCACTGGATCAAGCCTCATGCCGTCAGCCTGTGCTGTGCTGCAGTGCTGCTGGGTGGCGGAGCGAGCTGGAAGAGAGAGACGGCGGCGAACGGGCTCCGGCAAAGCAGGCAGGGCTGAGCGGCAGACCTTGTGGAAGTGTCCATGCCATCTGTGTCTGCCGCTTCTTTCCCCATACGGCTGCTGGCCTCAGATGGGGAGACACACCAGCCTAAGAACCGGAAACGGCCCGCGTCTGCATGCTTAAAAATGTGATTGCTGCATTCTCCTTCACCAACCACCCTCCCCCTCTTATCTCCTCTTTTCCTGAAAGGCAAAACAAGACTCGTAAATTAGCCTCCCCTCGAATCCAGCTCTAAAACCTATCTCTCTCTCCCTCTCTCTCACTGCTTCCCCCTCTCCCTCTCCAGCTAATAGGCTAGCATCGCATGGGTGGGCGCATTGCCTCTGTGGAAGGAAAAAAAGCAGTTTGCGCGTACAAGGGAATCACAAGAAACGATACGCACTCGACGCACACGCACACGCAAGGTCGGGTCTTTAATCCACTTATTTCGATCGTCAAAAGAGTCCCACCGCTGAAAATCCGCTGGCGAGGAAGCGACATACAGAAGAGGAGAGAAAATCAGGGAGAAACAGACTGACAGGATGAGATAGCAGCGGTTATCCGGTGAGGCGATGCAACAGTAGCGCGCACCCTCCAGCCGCGTCCCCTGCGCCCCTCATCAAACGCGAGCGGCTTACGTGAGCAAACATCACCTGCACGGTCACTGGCGTCGGCTCGCCACGTCCTGCGCAAACACCCTAATGACCCGGGCACCCACCGGTGCACCGCCACAGACCCAAGCAGCATGTGACCATGCCGGTCGACTGTGTAAAAGCTCTGCGGGAGGGTGTAAGAGAAGACACCCAGCAGCACAGAGTGCGTCTGTAGCCAAGCCCCGCACGGCGCCCACTGTGGATCTACAGTGCAAGAGGTGCAAGGGGGGCTATAGGCGACTACAACACACACTGCGGATAGTTGTTGCGATGACTAACGCTGCGATTTTCTCTCAATGGATTCCTCAGTGTATCTGGGAGAGATGGAAGTTTCGACTTTTCAGCGTTTTGCCTTTTGTCAGAAAGCACATCCAAACCCTGACACGTCCCACATTTTACTTCATGACACTTCTCAAATACTGCCTTTGGTATGTCAACACGTGGAAACACCAGATACCACAAACCATGGAGAGAATTAACCTAATACTTTCCCAAACATCTTGTCCAGCTACAGCTCATTAAATCACCTTTTACTGAATAGATTTCCACCAATCAAACACCAGCTTTGCATACTTTTGCACTACTTTCCTATCACCAAGGATCCCCTCCTCCCACCAAGCAAACCAGCCCCTTCCTCCATCTCTGTATCCATCAATCAAGTCATTCATAAGATTTGCCTTTCCTCTCCTGTCAGGAGCAGTGCGCCCTTCGCTAGAGGTCAGAGCTCCTTTCATTGTTCATGCTGAGAAAGGGATAAAACATAATGTCATGTAGAGGACAAGTGGGACATTTTTTTAACTACAGATGACTTAGATGATGAAGAAAAATGCACCAGGGGCTATTTTATCACAGTAGGCTCCTACATCATGGCCCCACTCACATATTCCCCCATCAGCAGGGTCACGTCGGGGACCAGCTCTGTCCATGGTGCTGAAAGATTTGACAGGTTTACAGCTGTGTCCCTACAGGCCAATCACATGAAACCTCATTTAGATTGAGGTCTGTCTCCTCACTGCAGGTGTCCTTCTTCTCCTTGATATATTATCCTGAGATTCAAAGAGTCATCATCTTTCACAGGGCAGTAAAGCCACAGTTTCTCCCACATGTTTTGTCCATGGTGTTTAAATGTTGAGGTCAGTGGGACTGTGTCCTCACAGCACTTCTTCAAGAGGGCGATTCAGCTCTTTGAATCTTTGATCTTTTCTCCACCAACCCTCAGCTCTTTAGTTTCCTGCCAAAATCCCACCTATGTTTGTTCCTTTATTTGTCCAGCCTTTCATTAGCTCTCATTGAAAGACCGTGCACAAGATATGGGAAATTTCCTAACAAGCCCTCACAGCGGATCGTCCATTGACAAAGCAGAGGGATGTGAAAACGGATTCCTGTCGACTGACTGACAGACAGGAACGGCCTCCATGATTCCCCTGATACGCATGCTGCTGGGAATGATTAGTCTGCTTGTTTTTGTTCGTGTTTGTTTCAGAAGGGTCTCAGGGACGTCATTTTGACAACCTCTGAACAAATCTGCATAGGTCAGACTGAACAGAAAACTGTCTTATTAACACATATAGCTGCTCTTTTTTGTTGCTATCTAAAAGAAAGTTTCCTTATTGCAGTCTTTCTACCTCTTTTCTACATCAACAGTATGACTTTTTTTATCAACTTTGTTTTATATCAACTGCCTGCTGCACATGGGTCTGAAAGAAAGCACTCACTAAAATTGTTAACCCCACTTTTCTCTGCTGTGTGAAGCCATTAAACTGGAGCAAAATTCTATTAATGATTCAAAATATCAGGCAGGAAAAAAAAATCAGATAGTAATTATTTTGATACATGTGATTAAAACTGTTAGTGACTGAGGATTTCTGTGGACTTGTTGCCAACAACATGGACTCCAGACAAATTTAAACTGATAGGGCAGAGACATTTCATATATATATATATATATATATATATATATATATATATATATATATATATATATATATATATATATATATATATATATATATATATATATATACATATATATATATATATATATAAAATAAACATTAAAAAATTAACATCTATTCATCATATTTTACAATCATGTAGTACAATTAAGTTCCTATTAAATAATCATCCTTCAGGTTTACTACATCACTCTGTAGAATAGGGCCTGTCCCTT
Source organism: Halichoeres trimaculatus (assembly GCF_033239565.1). Classification (NCBI taxonomy): domain Eukaryota; kingdom Metazoa; phylum Chordata; class Actinopteri; order Labriformes; family Labridae; genus Halichoeres; species Halichoeres trimaculatus. Next base: position 11,757,976 of record NW_027437185.1, read on the forward strand.
TAGTGAGGTTGTTGTCTTGAATAAGTGTTACAGATTATTTTAGGGGATTCAATAAATTAAATAAAAAAAAAAAGAGCCATATAAAAAGTTCATTTAGAAAAGTTTTATGGGCATCTTAATAAAAGACTTCCTACGTGCCTATACAAACTAAATAAAAAAGATGCAAAACTGAGATGCTGTCCCATGTAGGCTATACGTATACTTATGTTTGTTTGTGTCCCTCATCGAGCTCTCACAGGACCTCTGAGAAACCACAGCTTCGGATCAGGTCATATCAGGTAATGAATCATGATTGTTCACGGTGTATCATCCCCCCTCACACACAGCTATCATAACTCATTCAGAAATGTTCATCTCACCCCACTCCCCTCCTCTCTGTCTCTAAGCATGGTGCTGTCCATGGTGCTGAAACCCATGCAGAACTGTCCGTGGTGCTGAAACACCCAACCAAGAGACAACCACACACACTTTGATTCCTGTTCAGCCTTTTTTTTTGCTGCTCAGTCACATTTGATCTCAATGAGGACCTTTCATGTAAAGCCTGAACGTACACCATGTGTCACATGAGAACCATTTGATTCATGTAAGCCTTTCTCTGCTTCTGTGCTGAGTCATTTGGACTTTGCAGCTCATCAGTGTTTACTAGGAATCATAATGAAGTGTAATTATAATCATGTTGTTAAAAAAAAAAAAAAGGTGATGGTGTGAGGGCTGTGGGCACATCATCCATTCTCTTGTTTCCCAAATGTGTTCTAGTTTGAATAAATTACTGAAAGCAGCTCGTTTTGAATCATTTAATTACAAAGTAGAGTGAGAGAACTAAAACATGATATTTTGTCTGACCAGTTCCACCTTTTTTCATCTTTGAGCACATTTAAAACTAGGTGTAGACTGAGTTTTTGTAAAATGAACAGGTAATGTGAAAATAATAGAAGCTGCCATGAATGGATAGCTGTTGATACTGCAGAGCCTCAGACTGTGTGGGAAAGTTTAATTTCAGGAACAATATTCAGATACATTAAAGGATGGGGTGAAGTAGTGTAAAACGCTGCAGAGCAGCGCGCTGGTCTTGAACGCAGCCTGCTCTGAGTAGTGTAACTCTGACTACAGTTGCTTTCATTTTTTTCCTCCTCTCCTCTCTCGTCTCGCGATAGAGCGGCGGAGTGGTTTGACGGGCAGTCGAGGTTGCAGCAGGCAGGCAGAGGGAGACGGTGGAAGGTAAAGCAGGGAGGCAGCATCATGGCGGACAGAGACAGTGGCAGTGACCACGGAGGGCCCACCGCAGGCCCCGGCTCGCTGCCCCCGGGTGCGATGGGTGCCATGTCCCGGCTGCAGCACGACACCGAGGAGCTCGCCTCCAAGCGCGTCGACATCCAGAACAAGCGCTTTTACCTTGATGTAAAACAGAATGTTAAAGGCCGCTTCCTAAAGATAGCCGAGGTCGGAGCTGGGGGAAACAAGAGCCGCCTCACTCTCTCCATGTCGGTTGCCGTGGAGTTCCGCGATTATCTCGGGGACTTTATCGAACATTACGCCCAGCTGGGCCCGACTAATCCGGACATGGTGCAGGATGAGCCCCGGCGAGCGCTCAAGAGCGAATTCCTAGTGCGGGAGAATCGGAAATATTACATGGATCTGAAAGAGAACCAGAGGGGGCGGTTCCTGAGGATCCGACAGACCGTTAACCGGGGGCCCGGATTGGGAAGCGCACAAGGCCAGACTATTGCTCTGCCAGCGCAGGGTCTCATCGAGTTTCGTGACGCTTTGGCCAAACTCATTGACGACTACGGCGTGGACGAGGAGCCGGCGGAGCTCCCGGAGGGCACCTCTCTCACAGTCGACAACAAGCGCTTCTTCTTTGACGTGGGCTCCAATAAGTACGGGGTCTTCATGCGGGTCAGCGAGGTGAAGCCTACGTACCGGAACTCCATTACGGTTCCGTGCAAAGTGTGGTCCAAATTCGGCAACACCTTCTGTAAATACGCGGAGGAGATGAGGAAGATCCAGGAGAGGAGTAGAGAGAAACGGGCCTCCGAACTGCTGTCTGAGGGCCCGCACGGTGGAGACGACGGCGAAGATGACTGACGCGGATTTTAAAAGAGCAGAAACAAAACAACAAAGACAAAACTGAACTCTGAGTAAACGAGACTTTTAACTGTAAAATAGAGAGAGAATCTCCAAGGGAATCACCCCACACACACAACCTCCACAGTTATGGCAGCACCTCAGCTGTCTCCTCGCTCATTTTACTGGATGTCACCCCACTTACCACCCATGAAACAGTAAGCCGCTGCTATCAAGGATTGAATTGTAAGATACGAACTGTTTCCTACTTGATTTAATGACAATGAAAAGAGTGTTTATATCTCTATCAAATGACAGATTTTGCACACATCAAAGCTATTTAAAAAATGTTGAAATGTTTTCAAACTGGTCATATGCTAAGTTTTAATCAAACATAAAACCAGAGGTCTATTATATAAATGACAGTCTTCATGTAGAGCGAATATTTGACATCAGCACAAAGAGAATATATTGTAGACTTTATGAAACCAAAACCTGATACCAGATGTATAGTTTATTATAAGGTACGCAGAATTAATATGAAAGTGCTCAAAGGTGTATGCACTGCAGAAGGCAGCACTACAGGCCTGTAAACACCTGTCAGCATGCGTACAAGCTCCTGTTTGAAAGAAGTTTGGCATAAGTGGGCTTTAAGTAGTCTTTAATGTGACTCTAAACACAGTGGGCTGAGAAAGCTCTCCTCTTACGCTCTCTTATGACGGAAAGGTCCAAACTCAAATTATGAATTGCCTATTTTGTGCGCCTCAAACGAATGGGATGAATCTATTTCTGAGCTACTTTATTAAATATCAACCCTCTTGCACCATGTCCATATAAACTTTAATGAAAAAAAGTGCTAACTTAGATGTAATAATTATGATTTTGTGAATCAGCTGTAAAAAAGATCCTTATTAAGATACCCACGTTTTCTGTGGGTTAAGTTTTTTCTTTGTTTCTTTGTTGTTTTTTTCCTCTGGGGGGTGGGGGATGCTAAAGGATAAGGTCCACTCGTGGGAGCGCAAGGCGTGGAAACAAAAAAAAGACAAAAAAACAAAAAAAAAAAGAAAAATGCGTCAGCGCAGAGCGCGGCAAGGCAATGCATCCTCTCTGACGTCATTACGACCCGTGCCTTATACACTCCACTCGTTTACGTGTTCTCACGTGGATGGTCTGTGACCTCGACCGCTGTCCGTTTTTCATTTACGAGTGCTGTTATGTAGGCTGAAATATATTCTCGCCAGGGCTGCGGGATCACACCCCTGGGGTGCGAGGAATCTGGGTGGCAACAGCAGAAGTTAGCTGAAAGGCTGCATGGAGCATGGGGCCAACGGTGGTAGAGGACAGACACAGAGCTCCAAGCCGGATCAGGCCCTTCAGAAGATTAGGTGCTACTGTATTGACGTAAACTTTGGAAACCAGAGGGGGGGACGGGGGCTCCATGTGATGGCCCCCTGAACCCCAGAATCCCTAGCAGCAACCCTGGCCTGAAGGCCTCTCACAGAGTAGAAATGTGTCCGCCTGGATCAGGAGGACGACCCGGGATGTTCTGCCTGTGGCAGCACTGGGTGTGTGGAGGCTACGTACACTTTATGCACCATAATGTAAAAACAAAAAAAAACAGCAACAACAAAAAAAGCTAAATCAGGAGTGGCTGGATGAGGCTGTTCGTCAGAGGTGAGATGGATGCCGTTAAAGAGCCAGGCAGCCAGCCAGCCTGGCAGGCCAGCCGGCCAGTCCCGTACCGTCAGTCCGAGTGCAGTCCAGTGCATGTAGAGGCTTCTCAGTGCCGGGCTGAGGCAGTTTCTATCTCTTTATGGTGCTACAGCCCCTTTATTGCTCCACGGGGGCCTCGCCGTTCAGAATATGTCACTTTTGCATTATTTTTCTTGGAATCCTCTTTTTTTTCTTCAAAGTTTTTCTCCACATTATGTTGTCCACGAGGTGTCAGGTTTCTGCCACCCAGGCAGAGAGGAAGCCCCTGACTGGTGTAGGACATTTCATATTAGTGTGCAATATTGTGTGCGTGCCAATAGCGGCATTGTATCACGTGTATAGACTATTAAAAGACGAAAAAATGTATAGGCAATGTGATCAGTAGATATTCGAAAGCATGATGATAAGGTTGATGCACCTGCATTTTATTTCCAAAATGTGAAGTCTCTCTTCTAATGCACTTCCTCTAAAGTGAAAAGTCAGACTCGTAGTGAGATATTTTCCTGTCATGTTCTGTAAACCAGTAGGCTGCCTTGTTTGTCTATCAGTATGCGTAGACTAGGTTGGGTGTTTTACGTCCCCTACCAGAGAAACCTTCCCCGTCATTCCTCCACTAACAAACAAACACAAGCAGCAGACAGTAATGGGTTATACCTCAGTCTGTCAGCTCAGTGTGGGGGCTATGCTGAAGTTAAGTAGTATCTTAGGCTTCGGGTCTGGATGTGGCTCCCACACACACACACACACACAGTCTCTCCCTGTTTAGGCCTCATGATGCTATCTGAGTGTTTGGGACCTCTCGAGTATCTAAAGGTGTGTGAAGGTGTGCAGGTTTCCCTGCTGTTAGAGTCTGTCACCTGTGAGAGAGCTGAGCTGTCCGTCTCATCACGGGTGAACTTTATTTGGCTTTGGCTCGTCTGCAGTTTAACATGAGTTAAGCAATCATGATTGAACCAAGGACACCTACAAAGAAGAAGAAGCTCGTTATGCTGATCACAATCCTTCTCTCGTATTCCTTCTGTGCGTCCTTTCCTTCGTTGTGACCCTCTCAACCTCCAGGCTTCCACTAGTGTGAGTTTTAACAAATAATGCCCCCAAGTGGTTCCTCTTCCTCCCAGCTTTATTTAAAGCAGGTCGGGCTACACCTCCTAATGCGACTGAGCTGGTTACAGGCCGTGTCAGAGTAGCATGCCATCAAGGTGGCATGATGAGGAGACACAGACTGCATGGATCGCAGCTTAAGAGACCTCAGCTGGATAAAAGCTGCTAATGTTGTTACAGCCTGGGCCTGCCAGACAGACCAGATATCTGAGGCTAGATTAAGGTGGAAAGCACTCGAGGTAAAGCAGAATCAGAAGTCCTTTGAATCCTTGTTTATAAAAGTTGATCTGTGTTTGATTAGGCATGGCTGAAACAACCCAGCCAAGAAAAATGTTGAAGACGTTTCCATCTGTTGTGCACAGGACTCTTTGGCTCAGGTTGTCTCTGTGTTCTGGTGAAAGGCCTTATGAAGCCTGGCACTGCACTGTAGGGGGGGGGTTTACCAGCAGCGGCCAAGCACGACCCACTGACCCGTCTGTCAGCCAGATCCAGTTAGTGTTTTTTTTTTCTTTCTGCGTGGAGACGAGGAGGAAATCTCTGTCCCTTCTAGATGAGCTGACTTTATTTCCTCTCACTGCCCCTTGAACTATTTAAAGACTTTTTCCATCAAACACATATACAAGCCACCAATGACTATGTGCCCAGCAAAGCACATCTGAGGTCGTTCTGAGTTCATCCTGAGTTCAACATGAATCTGGACTTTCTTTTTGTGATTCAGCACTTACTCTCCAAAGTGTCCTAGCTTTAGCTCGATTCAATTCAGGCCTCTCAGAGGCTCATGCTACATGAAGACTGGAAATACGACACTTCCTTTCTCTCTTTCTCTTACGGCCAAATATAAGGAGAGCCTAAACCTGCTCATAGTTCACTTTATGAATGCCTCACACGATTAAACGCACACTTTTTCTTAAAGATTAAAGACGTGTCTTGTTTTGTTAGAGACTGTATTTGGCAGGTGCTACTGGGTCAGTCGTGTTTTTAGTGCAGAATGATTGTGTTGTGTATCATGACTTGTCTATATAGGAACGTAGCTTTACCTGAATTACAGAGGAGGGGCGGGTACTTGTGACTTTTGCTGAAAACAAATGTGATGGAATGTGATTTCTCCGTTTTTGAGACCTCACCCGGTGTCACTGCCAAACCTGGCGTGACCTTGCAGCCATGATGTAATCACATGATATCGTCGTCATCCATTTCTGGGACTCAGAACAGTTTGGAGAAAAGATGTTTTCCTGTCCTGCTTTGTGTTGGCAGCGTCACTCGAGCTGTGTGCTCTGTATGCCTGAAGGTTCACTGAAGCATTGACTAAAATAATGTCTTGACTTGTGATGCAGCAGCAGCAGCCATCGTAGCAGTCTGATCATGATGCTGAGCTACGTCTGTAGAGGTTATCACGTCTGGTTTCATCCTCAGAAGACACTTTTCTGTCTGTTACATACAACATGACTTACACATTTTGATTGGTGGTGGTGATGATAAATCTAGCTGCAGTAGTAACTTGTTGCATGCACTCACCGTCAGATTGCTACCATGGCTCCGGCTGTAGGCGCTTTGTTTGCTTGTTCCCTGCGTCTTGAGTTGGAAGATCGCACTTCCCTCCATGTTTCTGACTGAACTTTAACTTCCACATGTGTACGACTGGTGACAGCGAGCTTACCTGGCTGAAATGTGGGTGTAGAAGTACGGTCTGAAAACACCTCCACACACTCTGCTCTGCTTTTGGTTTCAGTGTTGTAGTCTTTCATTGGCCATTCAGAGTTCCTGGTTAATCACACAGCCAATCGCAGCCTCTGGTCAAAGCCAAGCACTATATGACTCACCACAAACCACTGACAGAGGAGCTCATTCAGCACGCTTTCTGTTTGCACACACACACACACTCTCTCACACTCACACTGATTCGTAGGGTCCATCATGTCTGCAGATTGTATAGGCTACTGTTGTGTTTCGCTGTAAAGAAGTTCTCTCAGACGTTGTGACGATGTTGGGAAACGGATCATGGATTTTAAGGGATGGGGTCAATGCACAATGAACATATCCCATGTCACCATTCGGTCTGAATCCCTTTACCATCCCCATACGAGATAATATGTTGTATCTTTCAAAACTATTTTATCTGTGGCGTGTGTGTGTATATATATAAATATATATATGGTTTGTTATATATGATGCTCCTCCTTTCAGAAAAATATAACATGTAAACAGGAAAAACATATTGCTGTTTTTTTCCTTTGTATTTTATACTTACAGAAAGCATTGAATAAAAATGGATAAATACTTGCACTTTAGATATATTAAGAAAATAAAAATCTGCATATTATTTTTGATAGGGATCTCACATTCAAAGAGTATCAACTACAGGCTTTGTGACTATTGCTGGACAGAGATGTATTGAGTTCTACTTATTGAAGTATATTTTGTCTGTGTGTCAGAAGGTTTACTAAAGTAAATTGCATGATAAAGTAGTGCTACACCGGTATTGTTCTTTTTTTTCTTTTCTTTTTTCTTTCTTTTTTTTTAGTTGGTAAAAATGTCTGAAAACTGTGATAACAACCCTCTTGTATCATGTTTAATCTCTCCTCACCCCTCCTAGGATATTTCTTACTGAAATATGGCCTTTCCTGACTACATGACGATGGTGCTTACTTTGGCTTTGACATCGAGCTCATTCTCTACATCTCAACATCATCATAACTCGCGTCCTTACACTTCATTACTTTCTGTTATGTACTCTCACTACCTTATTAAATTTCCGTTGATGGCAAAAAAAAGAAAACGCTGTGCTGTTTTGTACATTGTTGTTTGTTTTAATGTTTGGGGAGCCTTGTTGTCTGAAAAATGACTAATCGCGCAATAAAAGGTCATTCCACACGTCCCTGTCTCTGCACAGCTGTCTCGACTCCACCACCAACCAGGTCACCCAGGGGATAACTTTGATAACACTGGGATCACCTATGAATGGATGTTCAAATGAAACTTTGACTTTTTATTGCGATTTAAAAAAAAGTTTTTCAAAAAGAAGTTTCTTGATGGGATTTGAAAAAAAATTGGTTTAATTTCCAACAGGGTTGTTTCTTGCTCTCAGCCAGGTGAGGAGCTCTACGTCTGTGCAGGTATCAGATCAGAGCAGCACAAATTGGGATCTTGCACTTTAAATCTTCAGCTCCTTTGGACTGAACATGTGACACAACATATTTTTGGGATGTCAGGATTGAAGATGTGGGAACAGATGGGCTTGTTTTTTTTTGTTTTTTTTTTTTAAAGATGATTCATAGCTTGAGATAAAAAAAAAAAAAAAATGACTGTACAACTTGAAATTTATCCTTGGGTTGCAGAGCTGTTAAAAAAAAGGCAGTTGGTGTTTGGAGTCCTTTTCTTTGTTGGTGGAACCAAAACAAACTAATACACTTAAAACAGAGAGAGATTCAAGATGTATTAGTTTTTTCTAGCTCTGGCTTTATGATGCATTATTATGCAGCTGAGGTTATTTTTAGTTAGTTGAAGTTACTTATAGTTATGGCAGTGTGTTGTGAAAGAAGTAAAAGCAACTTTTCAGCCTCAGGACCAAGACACTGACAAACAGCTTGAACCTTATTTTGGAGAAAAGAGAAATCATTTAATCTCTTTTCAAACATCTCCCTGTGGGTGGGAACTTTTGTTGGGAGGAAACACTTGAAATAAAATGAGTTGGGCAGTGATATGATCATGGAAATCAGGATTAAATCAATAACCTCAGAGGTTAAAGCACAGCACAATCATCTGCTGATGTAAGGTGCACTTAACTAAAGGCTTTTAATAAAGCACTTCTAAAGCAGTTGTTGCTCCGGGCGAGTGTGGCTCAGAGGGAGAGCTGGTCGTCTTTCAATCAGAGGATGTTGGTTCGATCCCCACTAATACACACACACAGAAGTGTCTTTGGGCAAGACACAGAACCACTGAACCTAGCATTGCTCCTGCTGTTGATCAGCAGCATGTGGATGTTTACAAATGATATGTGCTTAAACTGTTGATCCCTTACTGTACCAGCCTCTGTGTGCCGTCAGTGTGTGACTGTGAACATCTCTAGATAAGAAAAAGTGTCTGAAACTGTCTGTAAAAGTCTGGATATCTTATCTGACTACAGACAGGTATCAGGTTAAGTTAGAGGGCTCATTTTGAATGTTGGAGTGCAGTTTTTCAAGTGTCACAGACTTTTTTCCTCTATTGTAGTTACTGTAAATGAAAATCTGAATAATTTCTGGGACAAAGATCCTCCACCATAAATCGAAGAAAAGTCAAACAATGATGGACAGGGATGTCTAAGCATGTACATTAATTAGATTACAGACTGAAAATAAATAAATGATTTGTTGAGAGCACAATTTGAAGAGTTATGCCCTTAGAATAAGAGCTATAACATTAAATTTAAATGACCTGTTACTTTTTTTAAAAATTAACATTGTTTATAAAGGATGAGTTGATAAGTATGATCAGCTTATTTCTGAAGCTTTAGTTTAGCTTTTAAACACAAAAATTAACGCAGAGAAATACTTTGGATCATCGTAACAAAAGCTTTGAGGGGTCAAACAGATTTCTGCTTCAACAGTTGAGACTTTTACCCTGGATCTGGATCTGGACTGTCAGACTGGAGGCTGCTCCCCATGTAGCTCAATGCATGCTGCTGTTTTACTGAACTGACTCAAATCCAGAGTCGAACCATCCCAAAATAAATAGCTGTTTATGGCTAAACCTCACTGTTTGTTAACAAAGTTAATTTTTTTTTTTTTTAGCATGTTGGAAGTTTTATTAAAATGACTCACAGAAAAATGTGTTCAATGTCCCCCTAAAGGCACTCTGCTTTGGGGACATCCATGGTTTGTTCAGCCAACTTCTTATATTTAATAAAATCAAAGCCCCGTTCTGAGATTGATTTCTGTGGACCAGCAGCGTTCATGGGAAATGATCAACTGAGGTGGACATGACTTAACTGAAGTATTCTGAAACTAAAGGGGACACAGCTCAGTTCAACCCACATCAGAGAGAAGTCACAGCTTTTCATTAACATACATCATATAAAATCAAATGGATGTTTTATCTGAAAACAAACTACAGAAAAGAAAGAAACAGATCCGGAAATGGATGAATCTGGCTGCTCAGTTATAAACATCAGAAAAGTTTGACAGGTTTCAGATAAGTTATAATCCAAGCACTTGCCTTAGTCTTTGTGTGGTTCATTGACGATCCTGGTGATGTGATTAAAGATCAGAGTTGTTACCTTCCAGCTTTTTAAAAATTTATTTTAGAAAAGGAAAAGAAGAGAGACTGGGACTAAAACCATTAACCCTTTATAAGACTTCAATAAAAAACGTGATGATGACAAAGCTCACCATCTGGATCTGCTTTTTCTGTGCTGTCCTGGGATGACTTTTTAATAATCTGAGCTTATGACTGATTGGTTGATTGACTGATGAAATGAACTGAATGAGTTATTAGCTCTTTTTTTCAGCCCAAAACGTTTTTGCATGTTTTGAGGTGATTTGAAGAGGGGGTATTTTGCTTTCCAGTATTTTGTACACGGACATGAAGTAACAATGCTGGATGTTCACACTACACATGTGGATTTTCAAATGGCCAAATAATCAGACGTTGTTCCTGAATCTGCAAACACTCAGTTCTTAAAAAAAAAAAAACTTATAGCATGCGATCTTGACGAGATCTTCATGAGACTTGCCGAAATGATGAAGTCATCACGTAAAGATCCCCAAACAGGTTCAAGACACATTGAAAGGGTGGGCCTCAAACACCAAGGTCTGCCCATGGCTCCGCCCCCAACAGGCCTCCAGAGGGCTGGCCAATCAGAGAGAAGGGGGGTTTGTGGAGCCTTAAAGAGACAGCAGCTTTAACATAGTGATGCTACAGGGGTACCAGAGGGACAGAATAAAGCAAACTACCTGCTCTATGAATTCCTTTAATATTCTTTTTACGCATAGCCATCGAGTTTTCCCCTTCCTTACCAGAACTAGTTGGTAAACACCTCGAGTTGTTTTTTCTTTTTTCTTAATTTGTTGTGAACCTTATTTCTTTGAGTCAGGGCTGTTATCTTTTCCATTCGTTGAGTTTTAGTGATGAAAAAGCTGGTTATCTGAGGTTCCTCTTTTCTTTTCAAGTTTAGCATCCTCGTGACTCTCTCTCACCTGAGGTATGTGTACAGAGAGCAGCAAATTAATAATATTTTACAAACTGTGTTTTATTTATTGTGACTACTCCAGTTAAAACCAAAGAAAAGAAGATTCTCATGAAAGGTCAGGTCTTTGTGTGAGGGCTTACACTCAACAAAATAATAATCCAACAAGTGAGGGCCGTAAGGTTTGTTAAGAGACGGAAACGTAACAATGACCCAAAATATAATCACTTTTTGGGTGAGTTATTACTTGTTTTTGTTTTTTTTTGTTTTTTTTTTTGCCTTTTTTAATGTTTCAGGCTCAACACTTTGTTACATTATCAACCAGTTATTACATTTCAGGTTTTATTACATCTTTTTTTTTTTTTTTTCATTACATTTTGTGTGGTTACATTTCAGGTCCTAAAGGCTGATGGCTGAGGACCCAATCTTGAAGCATTTATCTTCTTATTCAGTCCATGTCATGTTGAATTAACATAAAGTTTAGGATTCTATGTCACTTTTGATTATATAGTTCCTCTAATTTTTTGCTGTGGTTTGCTTCTGTTGTTCTGGACGGACACATAACCTTCTGTGCTGCTTCAGTTTTCTTCCTGAAAGAAACAGTTTTAAGTTAAGGAAGAATTTAGATACTGTGGATGATAAATGATGAAACCTGACTTCTTATATGGAATAAATCTGAAAGAACTGCAGCTTTTAGCACTTCTGCATGGACTTTATTTACAAGTAGCCGGAGGTTACTGCTTGGTTAAGTCCAATTAATTGAAGACCATGAATGAATCCGTGTCTATTAGAAACTCTGTGTATGTGTAGAATCAGAAAGTGTGCACACACACAGAAATAAAAACATATTTCAGAGCTTCTTGTGGTGTCCCTGCAGTTGATGTGTAGAAAAAAAGACAAATTAGCACCACAATTATCCGTATAAAAGTTTACTTTATGAAGCACGGACTAAATATTCAGTAAATATGTCCTTTACATAGTGTGAGCATCCTGTCAAAAAGTTCAGATATACAAACAAAAAGACAGATCCAATGCTGACATCAAAGTGCCAAAGTTGACATTTTATAAATAAACTTAACAACAAGTCTGTTTTGTCACCATCCTATAGTACAGCACAGGCCTATCCTAAAACATGGGAAACAATGGTTATCACAACAGCCAAAGTGAGTATAGGGGGAAGTCTCCCTGTAAGAAAGCAGGTATTTATTCTAACAATACAGCTTTATAAAACGCTCCTTTCTCTTTGAAACTTCTGCTCCTCTTCAGCATTTTGGTCTGTACAGGTCACCAGTTCCAGGACTCCAGCTGTGACTCCAGGTTTCCAGCTTAGGTCCCATCAGTAACGGTAAATACGACACACAAAGCAGCGGAGGAGCTGTTTCCAGAGCCAACAGTGTTACTGCTCACACTGTCCACATCCACAGCTCCACCTCTGTGGACCTGCCTCTGAGCCACATCAGGGCTGAGCTGAGCTGAGGGGGCACTGTGTTAACTGATCTACAGTTGTGTCTCAAGCTAATTACAGAAAATGTGTGTATGTGTGTGTTTTAGTGGGTTGGAATCAATTAAGGTGCTCTCAAACAGCATCAGTGCCACCCCGCTCTTAACATCCACTTCCTCCTTCCTCCATGTGTCCTCAGGCTTTAATGTGACATGTTTCTCTCTTCCTCTGGAAACATGTGCTGGACAGAACCAGCCCGACGTCCTCCTCCTAGAAAAAAGTCTTCTAGCTCACTCATGGGGAATGTTTGATGGCTTCTCTGCTGGTGCAGTTGTTCTCCTCTCCATCACAGTTTGGTGAACGGGGTCTCAACTTTAATACGTGAACCTGGAACTGTTCAGCTGCTACACTCTCCCATCATGTCCAAGACTTTTTACAAATCAAGGCCAGCTGTTCCAAAAGCACCTACATTTGTCTGTGAGGATGACAGTGGAAGGATTTTCATGTTGGTGTTTTATTCCAGAGTATGACGTAGCTGGATCTGTTAGAGAGTTAAAGGTTAAAGGGTCCGAATAACTGAAGATGCTTTTGATGGATGCAGCCTGATTTAAAAAGCAGTATTCCTCTGCAAACATGCTCTATAAACTCTCAGACAAAACCCTGATGCTGCTGTTTTTACTTCATCACATTGCCCCAGCTTCAACACACCTGTGCATGTGCACTCACATCTGAGTACATCCCACCCACCCACCCACTCATTCCTCTTCCAACCCTTACTTCATTCTTCAATCATCTTAGTCCAACCATGTGTTCTTACTTTCCATCTCACTCAACTCTTTGCGTTCTGTTACGTTTGTGGGATCAAAGTAAAATGGCACAATGAATTTGTTCATCACACACTGCTTTTCTTTTCGTTTGAGAAGTGAATCAAGAAATAAAGAGAATAAACGTGAGCCTCTGGAGAAGTCACTGAAAAACACATGAACAGATGTCTCTTGATAGTAAGTGACCGACACACACCACACATCTCTCAACGATTCGTGCCTTTAAATAAGGCACTCGACCTCCAGTCCCTCTGGTGGAACAGCTTATTACACAGTCCAAACCAAAGTTGTACCACCTGGCGGTTCTTTTACACTAACATATTTTAATGTTGTATGGACGTCAAGAAGGGAACGCTTAAAATGACAAGCATGCTCCTGGCAAACCTTACCTGGAAACAAAGGTTCGAAGGATTAAATAAATAAATAAATATGCTATACATGACAGGGGCTTGAGCCGTCTGAGAAGTTCCTATCAGAGTTTTCTCTTCACTCTGTAACAGATATGTTGAATCTTCAGCCATCCCGCTCCACCCGTACTTTAGGTCCTTAAATACGCCTGTGATCGGCTAGGTGCGTAAACAACAGAGAGGAAAAAAGGCCAAAATGCTACAGTAGTACCATCTGAACGTGAGACACCGCCTGACTCCTGGTCTGTCCCTCTTTGTACTCTACCCGGCCTGAAAATAAAATCCTATAAATTACTCAAAGCTCTGCTCAGAACTAATAACACATTTCAAATACAGACGACTGCATTGCTCTGAGATTCATTTCAAAATAATACTGATGATATTTCATAAATAGGGATCACAGTTATGATATTTAAATGTGCAACAATAAGAGTTCATAAAAATGAGGTTTGGCAGGATCACTTGATGGGAAGTGCGCAGTCTTCGTCTGATCTATTGCTTACAGACAGCAACTCATTCCACCTGGGTTAGAAAGTTCTGGAAAGGATCGTGACGGACGTTGTTTTTTTTTTTGCAGCCCATTCTCTTACTGAAACATAAGATACAGAGGAACAAACAAACAGAACGAACCCAGTAAGAGGTTGACGGATTAGTTATTTGGGTTGCTGGGATGCTGTTTTGTGGGCTGTGGTCTCTGGTCCCCCCTTTCTCCCCTCAGCTCCTCTGCCCTGAGGCAGCTGCCCTCCCATTCAGCCCACCATGAGCCTGACTAATGGATGGAGAGGACTGTGTCTTGCGGAGGTGGCACTCTCGGCCAGCCAGGCCACCCTCCATGATCAGGCCACCCATCACGCTGGCCTCGATCTTCTCAAGGTCATCCGTCTCAGCACGGATCTTTGCCTGCAGGAGGCTGATGTACGTCTCATACCGAGTCTTCTGCTCAGAGAGGAGACAGGAGAAAAGAGAGATGTATTGCCTGATCTTAAACTGTTTACGCCTGTTTCAAAACATATTTAATCTGATCAAAACTTGTGTTTGATAAACATTTTGACTAAAGAATAATTTTTAACAACAGCACCGAAATACATCTAAAAAAACACAAGCTCTCTATTTTTGTTTTCACATGATTTTAATTTTACAAAAAAATTCATTATTTTAATTCATTATGGCTTAAAAAAACTGTCCGGTTGTGTCTTTACTATTCATGACTAAAATTACAAAATTAAAATTTATATTAAAAAAAAAAAATGGATATGATTTAAAAATAGAAAGTGGTGCCTCTCTTTTTTAACAGCACCATGACTTAAAAACATGAAGTCAAAGAGAAACTAAAGACAAAAAAAAACAAACTAGTTAACCGGAGCTGTGAGAAGCCTGTACCTCATATGTGAGGTAGTGCTCTTTGAGCCGGAACTCCTCCCACTCGCGGCTTTTGGGGTCAGCTGAGGGCGAGTTTTTCCGGTGCTCCTCCAGCTCCAGGCTCATCTGCTTCAGCTTGCTCTCATGACTCAGCAGCTGCTCCTCCTGCACCAATCACAGCGGGGAGAAAAACCGGGAGATGCCCAAAACAGCCAATCAGATGCCAGCTGACACAAATAGAAAATGTTAAAGTGCCCAACCCTGTGCGGAGATTTTAATGAAGAAGGATTTACATACGGCTTTACTGAGGGTTTTCAAAATAAAGAGGAGGTAGAAAATAAATAAATACATATGTAATTTATTATTATAAACATACATATTTATATATATATTTTATCTATCCTCAAACACACACTGTATAAAGAGAGGGAGAGGAGGGAGATGGAGGAATATATAGATATGCGCACATGTATCAGCATGTGTGTGTGTGTGTGTGTGTGTGTGTGTGTGTGTGTGTGTGTGTGTGTGTGTGTGTGTGTGTGTGTGTGTGTGTGTACCTGCTTCAGTCTGGTGGATGAGGACGGCAGGATGGGCCGACAGAACTTCTTCATGGAGCCAATGGCTGCAGGGAAGGCGGGAGCAGAGAACAGCGCAGCCACCAGGTTTATCCTGAAGATCCAGGACATCATCTCCTCCTCCCCGCTGGAAGAGCAGAGTCAGAGAGTGAGACAGTGTTAATGAGATGACAACAGGCAGAGAGAGGTGAGCAAAGAAGAAGACAGTGCTTGGCTGATGTGCCTCAGGTCGGACACTTTATGGCTGTTTGACTGACCCTGTTAAACCACAGAAAACTACTTGTAGGATTCAGTTTGAATGATTCACTCGTCTGTAACAGGAAACAGTAACAAGTGTGCTTCACTCATCCGTCTTACTCTAGAGCTCAAATTGTACATTTTAAATGTAAAAAGGAAAATGTTTTTTCAAAAATCTGTGTTTTTGATTTTTGGCCTTACAGCAGCATTTCCCCTTAGTTCAACTCTTTAAATCACCTGTGGCTGTCGGACTATGAAAACACAAGAAGAGGCTGCAGAACACGATGAGAAGGAAAAAGTGAGAAGATTAAAGTCATGTTTTTTTACTGATTTCTAAATGTTTTACCGCTTTGTCAGCTTTCTAAATAAAAAGCAGCTCATGGATGGAGACATCTGTAATGTTGTTTACTAAGGTGACTTACGGGGCCTGCAGCAGGAAGACTCTCCAGTCAGAGGTCTTGAGCTTCAATACGTAAGCTCTCTTGCTGTAGTCGGTGGCTCTGGTTGCTAACGCGTGGTGGATCCTCACTGCGTTCTTCAGGTCCACCTCTGAAATGTCAGCATCAGGTTTGTACTCATCCTGGGGAAGGAAGAGGAACTGTATCTGTTACCAGACTCACTCAACTTCATTAAAAAAAAAAAAACAGTCTCAATTTTTTTGCATACATAAAAACACAATAAAATAAAATTCTGCCAATAATCCCGAGCTACTTAAGCGGAAATAGAAGCATGTTGTTCAAATCGAGACCTTACATTTGGTGAGTACAGACTTCAACAGCAGAGGGAGACAAACACAGAGTAGAGCCGGCCTCATTCCTCCTTTAATGCTGTCTGTATCTCAGTAACACACACACACTGACACACACACTGACACACACACACAGACTCACACACACACACAGCAGAGCACCTAACAGCTTCCGCCACTGCAACGACAGCGGTGGTGGATATGTGTTTCTATGGTAACAGAGCAGAGGACGAGATGCGGTACCTTCTGGAGATACAAAATCATCCCTTTAAGAACTGCATAGAACTTCTTCCAGCCACGGCGACCCCTCGGAGCTAAAAGAAGAGAAGCAAAACTTTAAATAAGCCCCTTAATGCTGATCAAATGTTAGTTAAGAGGCTTGTTCATGTGTGTGTGTGTCTGTGTGTGTGTAGCTGTGTGTGTAGACACTCACTGCGTTTGCCGTCCATGTCAGCGTGGCTCTTGCGTGTCAGCACTCCGTGTTTGTAGGTGACAGCGTTTAACAGAATGGGAATGGCGATGAAAGGGTTATTGCCGTCAGTTACCCTGGCAACACGCTTACTTCCTCCCTCACACTGCTCCTCCACCAGCTCTGACAGACTCTTCCTGAGCTCCTCCTCCTCCCTGCACACACAAAAATCCATTCAGATGAAGCTGAGCAGCACATATTCAAGGGTACTTGCTTCTGGAAAACTTGCAGACTTCTCCGTCAGACGAACAGTGAAAGGTTTACTCACACGGCCCACTCCAGCTTCTCGTTCTTGATCGAGTTATACAAGACCTGTGAGTGACAGGAAAGAAGAAACTGACGTCTGAGATTTTAAGCTTTAATATGTCTGAGAAAAATTTAATTAAAAGGGCTTAAACACGCAAATAATAAATGAATGAGCATGCTAAAATCATGGTTGAACTCTTACAGGTTCAGATCTGTACCTTTAATAGGTCTTTTGGGAAGTCTTTGCCGTTGTTGAGACCATCTAGATTACTGATAAACTGCTGGCAGGACATCTTCTTCCCGATATTCTGAGGAGAGAAGCAGAATCAGAAGCAATCAGTCTCGCTAAAACACAGAGCTTTGATTTCTTTTTTACGTATCTGCTCAAACTATTCTTGTATCACATCTCAGGAGAATCTGATCATTTCAATCCACATTAATCTGGGCCAAATGATACGCAGTTCCTCTTGGGTCCACTAGGTGTCAGTGTGGTGTTGCTGAATAGAATAAGTGACGCGCATTGTATCACCTCTATTATTGTTGTTTGATTATCAGCTTAGCAGACAGGCTGAATCATTAAAGAGCAGGAAGTATCACTGCCTCTCTCTTTCTCTCTGTGTCTGTATAAATCATGCAATAAAAACTGACAAAAATCAACTGCTGAAAGTTGAAAACTGATGATGTTTGCGGCATTTTATTCATGTTTCCAGTTGGTAAACTGAGTAACAACCTGGAGAATCTGAAGCTCAAAAGATATACTTGATGGATTCATGATATTTTAAAATAATTAACGTTGTTTGATTGATAAACACAAGGAGTTCAAATCTTTCGACAAGCACGACTACATCAAAACCTCATAGTGTCAGATCTGTAGTTGCAGCAACCCACCATTCCCCTCAGGTGAACGATATCCACTACATTACACATCAGATAATGAAAAACTCGCTTTGTGTTTTGTGTGTGTGTGCCTTTTAAAACATGAATTTTAAATACAGACAGACATCCTGCTATAAGCTGACAGGAGTAGAAACATGAATCTTACAGGACAGTTTTAGGAATATAGTCATACATACCACCTGCAGGGGCAGAAAGAGACCAGGGACCAGATTTGGTTAGCAGGGTCAGGATTGAAAAGGAGGAACAGGATTTTAAAAAAGAGAAAAGGGGAGGATGTTAGTCAAAGGAGGTCTGTTTGGTCAAAGCACATTCAACATGGAGAGCAGGAGGGTCAAGAAAAGCAAAGCCATAAGACAGAAGATACTGATCATGATACGCTGCCCGACCCCAGGGCGGCAGTTTAACAGTGAAGACTTAAGACTTTGAGGAGACAGAAACAGGTCAGAAAGTAGGCCACAGACAGGGGAGAGGTAGACAGAAGAGGAGAGAGTCAGGGCAAAGTAAGGAACAGATGGAAGAGAAGGTGTGAATGAGGAACTGTTCTGATGCCTCACAGGTTACAGACAGGAAATCATGCCAAGTATCCAAGCACTTACATGTCCGTGTAGATCTGTGTTGAGCAGCATAAGGGCGCAGGTTAATGTGTGGGCTCCATCTGCAGCAGAAAAGCACACAAAGACAAGGTCGGGTCACAACACTGCCATGCACACAGACATGAATCAGCTGACCTCTCTTTTCCAGAGGTCCTTTTACTGGACTACCAAAGTCACAATTTAGCTGTATGACAGGAACGCATCATGTCCATAAATCAAGATGCTGCTTTAAGCAGAAGTCTGACTCAAAAGATATCTTGTCCTTTCACTGCAACTCTGCACTGGCAATTCATTGAAATTAGGGCTGCAACTCACGATTATTTTTAAAGTTGACTAATCTATCGATTATTTTTTCGATTAGTCGATTAATCATGGTTATTTTGTGTTTCAACCTAATTATGCCTTTAAAATGTGCAGACCTTTAAAATTCAACCTGTGTGCTGCATTTTCACTGCATTTACCCAGAGTTAGGTTCTCACTTCTGATTGGTCAGCCCTGTGTCATGTCTGTTTGTTTGTTTGTCTTTATTTCATTCATGATGACATAAAAAAATATAAGTAGCCTACTATACAAAAAAGATAGATAAATCTGAAAATGAATGAAGCAGGTAACAGGGAAATTAAGTTGTTGCACGCAGTGTTGGACAGACCGCTTATCAGTGACTTTGGGCTTGTTTTTAATGTTTATTTGCTTATTGGGGCTTACTTTGCTTTCTGTATGATCCCGCCTGACTCTCTCCCAGCTCTCCATAACAATGCGTTTAGTTTCGTTTGCGCTATTTCCCTCATGCGCACTCCGCCCCTCCTCCTCCCCACTGAGTGTTACCGCTGCAGTGTGAGCTTGCGAGTGAGAGCTTCATCAGATAAAAGTCCCTCTCTTTTCAAAAGTTAGGGGAGTTTTGACACTAGTTTCTGACTCAGATTCTGAAAAACTGTCTGTAACAGAGAGTGAAGGAGACTCTCTAAATCACATTATCAGACGCTAAACACCGGGAGCTGTCAGGCTGTCCAAGCCGGAGATGCAGAGCCTCTGTCAGCGCACAGCGCTGAGCTCTGGGAGTGGAGATTTTTCCTCATCAGTATTCCTCAGGTATGAACTTAGTGATCTTTTCCCATAAAAGTATCCAATAACACAGCTCCTCATGCTGTGAACTGAAGCCACAAATGAGTATTACCTCCTGGTATTTGATTTCACCATGTGACAACCACAATAAAAACAATAATGCGACGCGTCGACTATTAAAATTTTTGAAATTTTTGATGAATTTTTATCGATTATGTCGACTAATCGTTGCAGCCCTAATTGAAATGATTAATATCAGGATAAGAATCAAGATTAATCAGTATCTCACATCAAATCTTAACTAAATCTAAAAAAAACCTTCCTAAGCAGTTGATTGCATGATTGCTCATACTTCAGTCTGATAAACGGCATGTTAATCGCACATTTTCTATTGATTGTGAATAAAAATGCATGGGAGATTTTCAAAGCTCTTCACAGTAAGCAACATAAGCTTGGACATATGTACTTGCTTTTTGCAATTTGTACATTATAACATCACTGAGGAAAACTAACATAATGTAGTGTCCAGCTTTACACTTGTGTAGGTAAACTTAACATCCTCTGCATTTTTGAGCAGCTCAACACTCGACTCCATCTGAAGCATCACAACAAACACACTGCAGAACAAGCAGCCTGCATTGGTTGGTCCAATTTTCTGTCACTCAAAGATCGTTCCCAGATCTTTCTCATGAAAAGCAACTCACCTCACAATGTTATAAGTGTGTTCTGCGTCTCTAAGGGAAAATAAAGCCACGCTGGATGGTTTGCAATGGAGTCACCTGCACTGCTTAAACTGAAATCATTGCAAGTGTTTTTGCCTTTTTTAATCTATGGGGTGAGAAAAAAATACCTGTTAAGCTTCTTGTATTTTTGTGTTTTTCTCATTTCAAGAAACTTAAAAAGCTCATTTTTCCTGACCACAATAGCACGTAATCAGGCATCGTCTTTTTCTTTTGATATCTTGAAAGAAAACATTTTTTTCCAGACTTGTCTGATGAATGTGGCTCAATGTAAAACTAATCGCCACTTTTTACTTTAAATTGGACAGAAACCCTCAGATTTCTGGTTCTGCAGTTGGAGAGGGGTTCTCTGCATCAGCTGTGAGCGTGGCTAATGGATGCTATTCGTAACATACTCTGGTGGAAACTCAGTTCACACTGACAGTAGATGCAAATAACTTTAGCCATCAATATTTTAAACCATGACGTCCTCATTATCAAACCCTCCCACCAAGGGAGGGTGCTCTGAGTAACAGCTGAATCACAAACCTTAAACCTTTGTATTGAAACAAACTTAGCTTCTTAACTTTAGCCACTGAACCGAACACGCTAATCGATTTAATGTTATCAATCCTTATATAACAAGACAAGAAAGGACTGCGTAAATCCATACTCCTAATTACAGCTAGAATGATCAGTCAGCGGTGACTCATACTCGCTATAGAGCAAGTTCTCCTAAATATAATTCATCCCTTTCAGATAAAAAGTGATATCAGCTCTGGTGAACTCTGATATGACCTTAGGAGAATGTTGATGTAATTTCCCAAGATAGCTGAAGATTTTCCAGGGCATTTTACTTTTTCTTCCATTTTCCATGAATGGAAAATTGGTCAACTGTTTTCCAGGATGTGTGTTAACTACTGAAACTAGCACATTTATATCACAGACAGATCAAATGAGCCCATCTATTGCACAGCATACATTAAAACTCTGCTGGCTAAATCAAATTCAGCTCATGCTGTGAATGGAGAGATCTGGAATTCACACCACTCACAGTTAGTGTGTATATACAGGTAGTCCACATTAATGCACATCATTACATATTTTACTCATTGTAAAGAGTTAACGTGTATATTCAACATGATATTTGCTGAAGCTTTTATGTTTAACATTGCTCTTGAGTACCGTCATTTTCATCACCATCATCATCTTCAGTCTCGTGGCTCTGACCTTCAGAGGTGAGTGTCTGAGGGTTACAGTGGCAGAAGCGTCTGGAGAAATGTACGAGGACCCTCTCTCTCTCCTGGGTCTCTCCCATCAGTGGAAAAGCCCTCAAGAAGTTCCTGTTAGACACACACATGGAAAACATCTTTGAAGGATCATTTGCTGTGATCTGGCAATATGTAAATAAGAGTGAATGACATGACTCCACAAGGTCAGCAGGGGGTCACATGTTTACCAGTGACGCATTTAATTCCAGATAATGTCTGACAATGCTTCAGGCATCTTGTGGAGTTTAAAGAAGAACAAAGAGGAAAGCTGTGAAATGTGTTTTGCTGATACAGTGCTGCAGAGTACAAACATTCAAACTGTTGTTTTTAATGTGTTTACTGAGGGAAAAACATAAAATTCAGATGATTAACTGACATTTTCTACAGATGTGAAAATCAATTGATGGTTTCAGCTTCTTGAATGGAGAAATTATTTTGTATTCAATCAAAAACGTCTTTTTTGTCGATTTAGACTTTAAGAATATAAGATAAGAAATTTTTCAGTCCATCGATATCGTTAGCCTTTGTGCTTAACGATTCCCTTATCAATTCCTTACATTGTGCCAGAGCCGCCGGGCCTTACGTCAACTAGTCTGCTGCAGCTATCTTAGCTTAGCAGTTAGATAACGTTTCCTAAGAAAACTCTGATTCAGGATTTTCAGCTTGAAGTTTTACTGAAGAACTGACTTCATAAAGAAATGTTCATTACTCTTTCACAGGAGATTCACATTCAGTACATTTAAAATGGTATAAATATCCTTAATCACCAAAATAACAAAATAGCACAAGCTTGATGCTATTGTATATGGGAAACTGCATTTATATGCTAGCAGTTAGCATATATCAGTATAACTTCAGCTTCAGAATAGAATTTCAACTTTCATCACAGAAACATATCACATCAACTCTTTGTAAAAAATACTGAGAATTTCAAATGTCAAAAGCTAACAGGCAATTGAAAGGCTCACAGCTGACTTCATAACTACGGAAAGCTTCCAAACAACTTAAACTATTGCTATAACCACTTTGAGACACTAGATGGCCTACTTGAATTATTAGTATATTACAACTCAGTACATCAACGTCACATTGTGTGCAATTTATACCTGTTTCTGTATAACTATGCCCAGAAATATCCAGACTCAGGGATGAATTGAATTTTATTCACTTACAGTATGAACTCAATTAAATGTTGACACAGAAAACCTGTAAAGCTACTTTTTGTACCAAGAAAATTCACAACAGGAATTGATAAGGGAATCGATAAAGAATCAGATCGATAAGCAGAATCGATAAGGGCAAACCTAATCAGTTTCCATCCCTATGTCCTAAAGAAATTAAAAACATTGTCTAGACCAGTAGTTACCAAAGTGGGGTTGGGAATATCCTTCACAATTCAAAAACTATTTTAAAAATTGCATTTTACCTCCATTACTTTAAAAATATAAACAACATAGGTGTTAATTTTGTACAGAACCATGCAAACAGAAAATGTGTGATCTGTTTTCCATATTCCTTTATTGCTCAAAGAGTCAGTGGTAGTAGATTAATTCAGGACACACATCAATTTGTGCCCATAGATAGTCTCATTTTCTACAGATCTGCTACATTATCTCAGACCTCTTCTTGTTTGCCTCTGTCTGTTTTTAGACTGGACTGTTAGTGTACTCCCACAGCAGGGGGTCACTAGTTTCTGAGGCTGCTATTTTGGGGAGTCTGGGCTGAAAAGTTTGTGAACCCCTTGTCTAGACCAAACAGAAACTTCAATTACCGAAAGACAAATCAGCGTTTGGCGAGAAAATTATGTGTAAATGGAGCACATGAATAATAAATCAAGCAGAATAATGTGTTCTAATTTTCATGCCAAGAGATAAACAGAATCAACTTCAGACACCTCCACCAAACAATCTAACCGTAAACATCATGATTAACCACTGACAGTGGGATTTTACTCCTACCACACAGTTTTATGTCTAAGATCATAACAGTTTCCAATGAAGGGAGACATGTATTGCATCACATGCTCCTCTCTATAAACAGTGGGGCTCCCTGGACAGGTTGAAAGCCTACAAAGATAGATGCACGCTGCATAGAGGCAGTGGTTTGAAAGAACAACATGTCACACACAAGACAGTAATGCACTCACTGCAGCGCTGCAGTCATCCACACTGCCCAAGTGTACTCAACACGACAGCTTGATTAGCACAAAGCTAATCCCCAGTGAAGAGGCAGAGTGAAGAACACACACACATGTGTATTGATGTCTACATTACACACTCATCACTTCCGAGAGCTGACTGTGCATTACCTCAGGGCTCGATCGAGCGACAGGCCGGAGAAATCAAAGAAGCTCAGGTACTCAGATGCCACCAACTGGCTGAACTCGTTACTGCAGGGAGACAGAGAGAGCATCAGCTCATTGACGTGGCACTGGAGGAACAAAAATGTGTTATATAAACTTATTCCTGATGTTCTTTCATTGGTATTTAAAAGAGGAAGTCGGATTTTTGCAGTTGTATGTTTGATACTGTGTGAATAAGGTGTTCTTACATAAGCACTATGCATACACTATCTGTTTACCTGTGTGTATCTAAAAATACTTAACATGCAACCATATAAGCATGTGTGCATCTGTTTCTGGTGTTAATCATCTGTGTGCATGTGTGCATGTGTGACTGTGTGTGTTGAAGAGTGTGTTTTTGCTCACTTCTTTCCCAGGTGTCTGGCCACATCACAGCGTTTAAAGCCCTCCAGGTGATAGAGGCGCTTGGCCAGCCTCTTGGCAGCCTCACTGTCCGCTCGGCAGCCGTTGGCTAGAGTGTCTGTGCTACCACGCTCCAAACGCTCCAGACTGCCCAAATCACACTCCTCTGAGTCAGACAGCACGTCTGCGAGGTTGGCATCACTAGAGGAGAGAAGAATGCAAGCACACATATAAACACACAGACACACACACACGTGCCAAGGTTAATGAATGAAACACATATCTTTTGATACACGCCCACTTATTTAATAGACAGAGGAAAGTGGCAACCCCACATCTACAAACACATGTTTACAACACACAAACAAATATGAAAGAGGTTGAACTGTCCCCTCATGACACTGACCCAGTTTTACTTTCACCACATGTTCTGCTTTAAATCACTTCATCAACGTCTATTAAAAAAAAAAAGTTTCCGCAAATCTCAAACTCCTCAAACATGATTTGAATAAAAGTACTGCATCATAAAAAGAAATGTTTTGTGTACTTTTCTAAGGTTCTATTTGGGTCAAGTGTATCCTGGGCGTTAGAAAATAGAGCCTTTTAAAGCCCATATAGAGAAGAAAGGAGATATTCTCCCTTGCAACTCTAATCAACTAGCCCTCAAGCAAAAACACAATTTCCAAATGAACAAGTAAATTGACAATTTCATGGTGATCACTGGACTGTCTATCTCAGCCGTGAATATGAGTATCTGTGTGACGATGAAGCAGGACATTTTTGAGAGTGATAGATTGTTCTCTGTCACCCCTCAGGAGCAATTCAAAGCTCAATACGACTCAAGCAAAGACCTCATGACCACTCTGTTTGAAAGCCAATAAGAGACCGAAGAGGTTTCGTGTAGAATAGTGCCTCACTCTTTCATTTCCAACTAAACAATAATCTCCAGTGTTGGTGTGGAAGTGCAATTACTGCAGTTTCTCAAATGACCACTTGAGGCTGGCTCCAAAAGCCAAGAAATCCCCATCAACACCTATCATGAATGCTGATTCTTACATTACAAATTACAAATTTAACACACTTACAGTATGGAACAATTAATGTCTGACCAGCTCATATCTTCATTTTTAGAAGGTGACTGGGTTTCTTTTTATAACTTGTGGTTTTTAAGATACTGAGACTTGGCTTCATACAGGAAGCATGTTGGTTGCAGAAGGCCTGTGGGGCAGTTTCATTTTCAGCTCAGAGTGCGTGCCAATAGATCAGCGTATCCAGACTGCTGGCGTGAGCATCATGTCTCGCACATCTCATGTCCGCCTCATGTATGGAAAATCTAAAACAGGAGGGAGCTCGACCAAAAAAAGGAATATGAGTAATAGTGAGTTGTGAGCTGTATTGGCTTTCCATTAACTATATTAGTGTCACAACCCTGAAAAAGTAAGATACCACCCTGGATGCATTTCAAAATAAAAGCTTTCTTTTCTTTTTTCTTTCTGTCTTTTCTTTCTTTCATTTCTTTTCTGGGGTGAGACTCTCATTGTTTTCACACAATTAGGCCTGTCACGATAATCAATAAATCAATTAACCGAACGATAAATAAAAACGTCCTCAGTAAGTTTGCCAGCCTCGATAAACTGACACGTGCATGCATGTTTGTTTCCTCCTCTCTTTCGACCAAAGAGGCTGAATGAGAAGATGGCTCACTACGTCTATCTTTCCTAACATCAGGGTGCATATGTTCTATAGCAGATTTATAGCGGAGTGAGCATCTGTCAAAAATGCTATCTTTGGGGTGAAGACGGGGCTGCTCACGCGTACACATGGAGAGAGCTGAAGCGAGCGTCCTGAGGGGTAAGGAGGAAACACACGCTAATATGAGTGATGGCACGAAAGATACGGTTTTTAAGCTGCCTGCCACAGTCCCAGTGTGAGAATATTTTGTTTTTTATCAGAATGACCAAAGTGTGAGCTCATGAACACCAACGAGCTGATATGTCGCATTTGTTTGAAAATAGTGGCGACAAAGAAGAAGAAGGAGAGGTGCAGCGGAGCCTTGATCTTTGACAATCCGCTTTTACTGAGGTTTTTGGTCTGCAAAGTAAATAGAAATAAAAGCGCCAAATGGTGGGCGCTCAAAGACAGCTACATTGCCAAAGAAATGCAGCCCTTCAATACGGTTGAAAGCCAGAAATGTTAAAAATGTTTGACAGACAGTATGGATTGACTGGGAAAAAGTACATGTTACAAACAATTCAGGAACTGTATAAACTCCCTTTTATTTAGGTTATAGTTTTTATTGTTGCTGGGTTTTTTGGGGTTTTTTTTTTGGAGTTTCGTTTTTTTTTAGGGACAGGGTCTATGTTTTATTGTTTTTGATAAGTATTAATGATTTTCATTGACATGTATTTTTTCTAAAAGACAGTCCATTTCATGTCAGTTATTACATTTCCCACATTAACAGAAATCCTTCTTCTTGTGTAATCTCCAGCTCCTTCTCTCCACCACTGTACCCTTCTCTGCTCTCATTGGTAAATTAAGCTCTTCTTTTTTTCAATGTGAAATAGATCATTTGTGACAAGGTCAACTGCAAAATGTGTACGACAGTTGTAAAATAAACTGAATCCTATCCTTTATAAGGTATAGTAAGAGAAGCATACTTGTACCTTAAGTTGTTTTATAGTTTCATTTTTGAAAATGCATGTAAGGGAGACAAGGCTGTTAGCAGCCTCTGGTGACACCGACATCCAGCCTGTGTGAATGCCTTAAAGGCAGAGCCAGAGACAAGGCAGCCCATCATGGCATCCACACAGCCAACACACACCCTGTGTGAAGTTGACCTGAAGAGTGTGTAGATTTATGGGTGGCTAAGTTAACCCATGGGAGGGGGAAATACAACTGTTTTTCAGGAGGCTTATGGCCAACCTCGGCACCACCTTTTTGTCAGGGTCCAGATTGACCAAAAACTTGGTGACCACTGCAATGAGCCACTTCAATCAACCCATTTATCAATTAATTTATCTGAACAGCAACAAACACAACAGATGTTATCTGAAGACACTTAACAAAAACAGGTCGAGACCTGCTAATGTTACATAATTAATTAATATCCAACATTAAGACGAGATAGACAAGATTTAGCAAGTTGCATTGGTATGAACAAACATTCTTCAGTAAGCAGAAACTTTGAGTACGACATAGAGAGAGCTGAACTTTGATCAGGTGCTGTATTTTTTATCAAATGTTTTAGCTTACTTCAGTTCAAGACACTGCACGTATTCACCTCAATCCCTCTAAATGGCACTTCCTCATTTCCTGTGTTAGTGTGCATCTGTGTGGCTCTGTCAGCATTCTGGCCAGATGATTCAGATGTTTTTTACATAATCAGATTAGCCTAATTGCATCATCCTTATAAATTCAATACATTATGCGATGTTGTGGATAAGGATTTGCTGGTTACCATGGATGCAAAGTGTCTTATGGCAGAAGGAGGAAGCGGAAAGGGATTGTGGACTAATTTCAGGCACTCCCATTAGTTTGTGTTGTGAGGCTAAAGCAGGAATTCAAGGAAAAATACTGATGCAAAGAGTGAGTCCCCCAAAAATCAAAGCGTCAGTCCCATGCATCTAAATGCCTGACTCTCTCTTCGTCTGGGCCCTCACATTGGACCAACTTGCTTTGGGTGGCTCTATGAGGATCTATTGCCCCTAAATCACAGTTACAAGGTGTCAGACTGTCACATAAACCCTTCAGTTCAAAAGGGTAAGTCTTTCAAACTCCTTGAGCCTGCTGTGGTGAAGCACCTCTGCTACGAATGACGATAACAGTTAGTGTGCAGTAAGCTCCGGCAGTCTTATTTGCAGGGTGCTTGGACTCATCCCTGGGGCCAGGGTGGGGAGTTTGTATATCCGGGAAAGCAAAATCACTAAATCTAAGCTCTTTCTAGTTGAGAAGTAGCTCGTTGAGGAGGTTTTGGTGTCTGATTAAAATGCTTCCTGTACAGTTCCCCTGGCGATGTCCAGCAGGGAGGAGACCTGAAGCAACTCTTCAGACCACATGTAAACATCCATCACTTCAAAAATTACTGGAACTCCCGTTCAACAAAAAAAATGTACATTATTCATGAAAATGGAAAATCAAACATATGGCTTCACCAACTAAGACATTAACACACTCTCTGAGATAAAACAGAACATGTTGGTGGTAAACCATTGAAATCAGTTTTGTGGTTAGAGTTTTGCTCCAATCATGTCAATCCACCAGGCTCAGAGAGAAACTTAGAAAACATCCAGAGCTAATATCAGAGCTAAAATGATCCCAAACTTCCATCTGTTCACTGCTGTCAAACAATAACAGAGCCATCACACACACATGCACACACACAAACATAAAATACTAGCATGAGACACGATATGAAGGGACACATAGCCAGCCCAGGGCTTTAGTGCCAAGATACTTGGCATTACAGGGGGCCAAGTGGCACACAGTGAGCCTGTTTGTCTATCTAAAGGCTCAATTCCTTCACCCCAGGCCACAGATAGTCACTCACTGTAACCGCCGCTCAGTCTGTGTGTGTGAGTGTGCGTGAGTGTGTCAGAGATTGAGAGCATGATGGTGCATGTCAGTGACTCAAATGCTAATCTTTCTGGCTGTGCACCACCCACAACCACACCTGTAAGATGTGCTCGAATGCTAGGTGTGTATGGGTGTGTGGGTGTGTGTGTGTGTGCGTGCATGTGTGTGGGCAGTATGGGGGTTATTGCATCTTCTATCTGGAATCCAAATATTACGGGATTAGCTGGATTATGAAAATGTGTCACGCCATTCCACAGAACTGTTTTGCCTTTTTGGAAAATTTTTATCAGCAGAGGATGGTATGCTACAGAAGAAGCTGTGTGTGTATGTGTGTGTGTGTTTTGAAAGACTCTCTGTTGCAATTTTGGACTCCTGGGTACAAAGTAAACAACAAAGGAACCCCCCCCCCCCCCCCCCCCCCCCCCCCCCAGGCAGGAGTTTCTACAGTCATGAAGCATCCATGCAACCTGAGCGGATTGTTTTTACACTACTGTTGACAATGTCTGGTCATTGACTTAGACTGCTTTGCTTACAGATTAACACCTGCATAAAATGCCTCTGATAGATCAAAGTTCCAGTGATTCTTGAAGATTACTGTCCAAAGCAATTATGTAATCTTCCACTAGGCTTAAATTAAAAGTCCTGTGGGGCTTCATAGGAGGTTGAAGCAGATGCACCCTTTAAAATATTACCAGCTTGAGAAAATCACTTTTGTCTTACTATGATATTTAAGTCTGGACCTTAGGCTGTGGACATAAGGGTCACTAGTCTTACATTTTGTCAACTGAAGAATGGGCAGTTAAATATCTTTAATAGTAACATCAATTTCATTCTCACCTTGTGTGCTGCCAAGTTTTTTGTACAGGTTTCTTGTCTCTGATCTGATAGCTCCGATATGAATGTGGAAAACTCCTGCCAAGTTCTCTCCAAATATGTTAAACGATCACATGAATGTATTTGCTTCATGAATTTAGACAAACACTGGTCACGTTTCTTCATATTAAACACAGAATAGTGTCACAGAAGCCGCGGTGGTAATATCGAGTAAGTAAAAATGTAACTTTCGTCAGAATAAAACGAAAACTCAACAGCTTCGCGTCCAGCAAACTTTTTGATTTGCCACGCAGCATAAAGTTACTGTTCCCACCCATTTGGACACCAGGGCTGTCAGATTTCGTGTCCGTAAAAATATGTGACTTACAGCAGCTGCAGCAGAAAGTCGAAGTGAACATCATATTCCTCTTTCCACATCGTCTCATGGATCTTGGAAATCAGCGGTTAAAGACGCGCGAAGGTCCGACCCCCTCATCATCCAATGGTCGGTAAAATCTGCATCGGCTCGGTTTGTTATTAAACTTAAATGAACAGCTGCTAATGAATCCTGAGCGGAAGTCGACTCATATATAATTACAGCCTACTGGCCGCTGATAAGATCCACTGTAGCGTCAGATCACGGTGGTGTCATCACACAGGGAGTGTGTTTAGGGTTTTTCCTCAAACTTTGTGAACACTCCGCAGAGAGCGGAGAGGATGTTGGGGGCGGAGCAAACGCCTGGACTGAGTTTTTCTGATGTATTATGGCTGTTCCTAGCGGTCGCTTTACAATGGCCCTGTGTGTTCCAGCTCACACAACTTCCTCTGACGAAGGGCTCTGAGCCAGCAGGTTGGTCCTTTTCAGAGGGACGTCCTGTATTATGACTGTAAGTCCACTCAGCTGCCCCCTAACATCGACTCATCTCATGTTCCTATACTCTTAATACAAAACTAAGACATTAAAACCCATTGATGGTGTTGATTTCTAAATATAGGAAGTTTATTTATGGAGCTATGAGTAAATTTAACCTTCCACTGTCTCAGAATGACTTATATAGCACTGCACCAGTACTCTTAAGGTTTCCTTCAGTCATGTAAGGACACCAGAGGTGGAAAGAGTGCTAAGAATTTGCATGCAAGTACAAGTACTGTTACATTGCTTGTACTATACTCAACTACGAGCAGAAGTACTGGTGATAAAATAATAATTAAAGGGGACATATCATGCTGATCCCTGATTTGATACTTACATATAAAATAATAAATTTGAAAGCAAGACTTTACACCCCCTGAATTTTCAAAAAATGAGATATTGTACTTTTTCTGATATCCTAGAACAAGATTTGATGCCTCTGAAAATAGGTCATTGCCATTTGGCTTGGAGATTTCGACCTTCGTGACGACACGAGGATCCTTTCTTTTTATTGGAGTAATCTGATAAAGCAGCTCCTCCTCTGTGATGTCAGTTAGTCCCACAACCGCCACCGAGGGATACACCCACCAAGAGCCGACTGACTGAGTGCTGGATGCAGGGACTCTGCTCTGCTGAGCAGCTCAGCTTTACATGGTGAATTAGCAGTTAAAACACCGTAGTTTTAGCAGACGTTGTAATACTTATGAGACTGTGATATTTGCATGCTTGTTCTGACATGCACCGTGAACCTGGACCACAATAATGCTGCGGTAATAACATAGTGATGAACTGATGGTAGAGGCGATCATTAGTCTACACTTTCAGCATGATGGATAAAACAGACAGAGAAAAGTGAAGGAGCAGGATGGAGCCCTGTTATAGAAATAGTTTATTGGTGAAGTCTGCCTATATTTCCACGTATAAACTCTACATGTTACAGTACCGGTTTGACTCACCACACTGAAGCGTCCTGAGATGATCTGTGTGGAGGTGGATTTTCTTCCTCCTGAGCTGCAGAACCGTCCGGGTCTGACTCAGGGGCCAATACAAAAGGACGTTTCATACACTCTGCCATTTTATTAATGCTATCAATGCCTTACGGTGAAGTTTTGGCAAACAGCAAACTCGCTCGGTCTGCTCCATTCAATGTGGCGGTTTTGTAAATACTGCCATGCTGCAAAAACCACCCCCTGGCTCTACCCCCTCCGCCCCTCTGATAGAACTGACCAATCAGAGCACAAAGGGCTGTGACGTTGCGAGGTTACTAGAGGTCATTCTGGAAACGGAGTGTTTCAACGAGATCTTCAGAATGGCCTAAAATGAGGATATTGAGAACGCTATTGTGGGGCAATGAAAGAACTAAATGACTTGTACTGAGGGCAGAAATGCTTTACAGGCATCCTAGTCTGGCATAGTGAAAAGGAGAAACAAGCATGATATGTCCCCTTAAAGTACAAAGTACAAAATACTCTTCTCAAAATGTACTCAGAGTATTTATTACTTTTTAAACAAAGGATGCTTCATTGTGTTTTCAGTCACAAACATTCAAACTGATTTGACGAGACGTTGCTGCCAGACTAATTTCATGGTACTGCTAAATCCTCCATGGATGTTTCCTCTGTAGAGATAAGTAACTATCACACATCATTTTCAAACATTACGTCATCACATCTCCGCCATTTGCGCCAAAAAAACAAACACATTTTCAACCCTAACCCTGATTCAACCAGGGAAACAATCTGAGCTCATTTTTGATGTTAGCATCGTATGAATGAGTGGTCAGTTTGGTTCAACTTTGCAGAAATATTGATGTATTAAGTCACAAGTGCAAACAAATTTTGGATCATTGCAAAAAATCTATTTTTTCTAAAAATTCATAATTCAGTTATCTGTATATCATGAAGGAACATGATACAAAAAAGACGAACGACAAAAAAGAAGACACGCAGCATTCTACTAGAAAATAATGTTGCCACAATGCTCCAAAGGCATGTGTTTGAGAGTTTGACAGCAAGGTACATGGAGATTACTCACATTAACATCGTTAATGCCCAAGACACAAACGTCTATAGACAGATTGACCAACTGATTGATAGATACAGAGAGTGGGACATCAATTTTCACATGTAACTTATTCAGACACGCAGGCTTAATAACAGCTCATTCAACATCTCAGAAAATGATGGAAAGCACTCAGGCCAACTGATGCATTTCATCTGGAGGCTGTCTCCCTTTCTCCCTCTGTACATAGTACGTTTCTCTAGGTACGGCCACGGGCACTTGTCTTCCAGACACCTGTGCTTGCTGTGGCAGAGTTTTTCTTTCCTTTAGTCATTGGTGTGGTCGGTGATCGGACAGCCTTATTGACCACAACAAGCAGATGGAAGGTTTGAATATTGATTCAGATGGTGGATGTACTCAGTGGCGACTTGTGGTTCTAAAAGTAGTGAAGTAGATTACATGGTGTAAATTCTACTGAAAAAACTATCATGAAAGTGCAACTACCAAAAATTTACTTAATTAAAGTAACTTGAGTACTTGTAATATGTTACTACCACACTTGAAGGATATATATGCACACAGTGCAGACAAAAATATAGCTTTTAGGTACACTGTGACACATGCAAGTGAGCTCCACCATCTAATCCCTTTCTGATGGAAGGAGGGAGGGCAGCTGTAGAGGCTGAAAGATACAAGTTTTGAGAAAGAGACCAGGATGTCAACAAACCCTTGAAGAAGCTTGATCACCGTTTTGACACACACATTCACTGACGGCTGTTTTTTGCAAACAATTTGGTACTGACAAAGGATGAAATTCATTGATAGAATAAACAGCACAGTCAGGAGACCTCTTTTAGAACAAACTCGCTGATGGAGCAGCTTTCTGCCATGACTCATGGATATCCTTTGCCATTTACACCCCATGTTTATTCCATAGGCTGCAGGATTTAAAAACCTTCTGTGACACAGGCGTAAATAAGCAAATTCAGTGTCAAGCACAGATGGATAAATAATAAAAGTCAGGGTCAAAGATCTGTTCATCCTGATTGCCATATGTTCAACAAATCAATGAACTAATCCTCAAAGATAGCCACTTTTGAAAGTGTAACAACTATAAATTCAACCAACTCTTCTTTTATGAACTTGTTTGAGTGTAGTTTAGACTTTCTGATGCTGTTAAGCAGCTGATAAAAAGCTGAATTCTAGAGGACCAGTCAGCTGAAGTCACTTTTTTGTTGTCAAACAGATTGTCTGATCACAGATTACATAGTTAAAAACGATCATCAGGGTGCCTACAGCATAAGACAGGTGCCAACCTGACTTTCTCAGTGTGGTATGATGGATCTATTTGGTAATAATTGAGGTCAAAGGGGGTATAATCATGTGACAGTCTCAGTGAGTACTCCCTCTTGAGTACTCACTGATACCCAGAACTGATACCACGGCTACTTTTGATACATAAAATTTCAATTAATAGTGACAGATCATTTTAATTAAAACAACACAGTCACTCCCCGAGTTTACCGTTTGATTTTAATATATTAATAAAAGTGCAAAATAAAACTGACAACTGTCTGAGTTTTACTAAATTTTCTAAACAAACTGAAGTGCAAAAAAAAACAGTTTAACTGATAACTTTCCCTGGTTCATTCATGTTGTCTGAGCACGAACTGACCCAGCAACGTTGCGCCAACTACTGGTGAGGAGGATTTACTTGACATAAGATTTTTTTTGTTTTGCGTACCGGTGGCTGGTATCGGCAGCCTTCACAAGTACCAAAGCCTTGAAATAAGATATGAAGTAGATAAAGTTGTGGAGAAGTTTAAAGCAGGGTTAGGTTATAAAAAGATTTCCCAAGCTTTGAACATTTCACGGAGCACTGTTCAATCCATCATCAAGAAATGGAAAGAGTATGGTACAACTGCAAACCTACCAAGACATGGCCGTCCACCTAAACTTACATGCCGAACAAGGAGAGCACTGATCAGAGATGCGGCAAGGACGCCCATGGTAACTCTGGAGGAGCTGCAGAGATCCACAGCTCAGGTGGGGGAATCTATCCATAGGACAACAATTAGTCATGTGCTTCACAAATCTGGCTTTTATGGAAGAGTGGCAAGAAGAAAGCCATTGTTGAAAGAAAGCCACAAGAAGTCTGGTTTGCAGTTTGCCAGAGGCTATGTGGGGGACACAGCAAACATGTGGAAAAAGGTGCTCTGGTCAGATGAAACGAAAGTGGAACTTTCTGGCCTAAATGCAAAATGTTATGTGTGGCAGAAAACTAACACTGCACATCACACTGAACACACCATCCCCACTGTCAAACATGGTGGTGGCAGAATCAGGTTGTGGGGCAGCAAGAGGTGGTTCCACCAAATATTGACATAGGAGGGCTGAATACTTTTGAACGCCACATTTTTCAGTTTTTTATTTGTAAAAAAATGTGAAAGTCATGTATAATTTTCCTTTTACTTCACAATTGTGTGCGACTTTGTGTTGATCTTTCACATAAAATGCCAATAAAATATATTTATGTTTGTGGTCAGAACGTGAAAAAATGTGGAAAAGTTCAAGGGGTATGAATACTTTTTCAAGGCACTGTATTTGTAGGCCAGCTTTCTTCTTAGAGATGAATCCAGACAGAAATGAAATGATTGCCAGTTATTGGTTAGATACTGAAGGTCATTCAACTGTGGCTCTCACCTAACTTTGTGATGGCTTTTCTACATTTCATAGGCTGTCCTAAGCTCTTAAGTCTTGAGAAAGAATGGTGGGAAAAAAAAAAACAAAAAAAAAAAACAATATTAAACTGTCAGTGTAAAATGTAAACTTCAGGCTCCATTAAGTAAACCAAATGCCAACTAAAGCATATTCACAGTTAAGAGACCAGTAGGTTACATCATGGTGGCATGGTACATCCACCGTTATGTAAAAAAAAAATGGTACAAGACATTAAAGGTTTTCTTTTTCAAAGAAAAAACCAGATGAGTACAATCTATATAGCTGAAAAGATGGGTGGACTTATTATTTACAAACAAATGTAGGTTTATAAATGAAAATTATGATAAGTAAAAACTGTAAAGATAACCAACAAAAGAAAAATCAAAGTTGTTTTATGAAAGTTTTTATACAATACTGTTAAGGGATATAAGTTAAGTAAAAAAAATCATTTAATAAAAATTAAATAGGTTTTATTTTGTAGAATGTGGCTTTTCTCCAGTTCAGACACAGGAAATGTCGAGAGACATTTCAGAGGAGAAGAGCCTGTGGTGAAAAGAGCCTCTTGAGCCGCAACAGTCAGCGCTACAGTGAGACTGTGGGATGTGTCATTGAACATAGAGAGGAGCTATAAATAGGGGTAAATCTATTGGTGCTGAAATGATTCAGTCAGTGTGTGTGTCTGTGGTGGGAGAGGAGAGAATTCATACGAATTACTGCTTCTGTTACAAAAGTGTGTAAGCATATACTAATGTCTATGTGTGTGCGTGTGTGTGTGTGTGAGTGTGAGACCACATCCCTGCCTGACTGGAAGCCAGGAAAGGATAATCTGTAGGATGTTTCAGCAGAGCTATAGAGCCACGCTAAAGGTTTTACTCCCATGGTGACATTCTGAGAGAGCCGTGATAATGTCTGTGCGTGTGTGTGTGTGTGTGTTTGTGTGTGTCCGTGTGTGTGTCAGTGTGTGTTTGTGTGTAACTGAGAACAGAAAAGAGGAACGATTCAGAGCGTGCAAGATAAATATGACAGCTTCCAAATCTGTGTCACTGAGCAGGCATTAGGATGTATGAGCATGCTGCACAGTTTTGTTTATGCATGCATGCTGCTGGCCAGGGTGTCTTTTTGTGTCTTTTTTGTATTTTTTTGTGTCTTTTTGTGTATACGTTTCAGCTTTTGAAAGAGTAAATGAAAGAGATTAATCCACACAGCAGAGCTGCTTTCCTGATATGGAAACAACTGCTCTCCGCTTTTATGTTCCCTGCTTGGGCTTAGATCTGGTGAGCTTGGGAGAGGAACACACGCATGCAGCATATTCTCTGTGTGGATACACGTGTCAGAAATATACATTCAAATGTGCAGCAGATACTGCACACGTGTACATGAGCATGGTTCACTTCCAGTGCCATGACTACTGAATATTAACTTGAGCTTTGATGTGACTGATGTGTAAATTGATGCACAACAGGTCCAACAGGTCGTATCATCAAGTAGGCAGCATTTAATGAGATAGATACGCTTAAAGTGTCTTCTCTTCATGTCACACTCACTAAGTCAGGCACACACCAGCATTCATACCCTGATGGCAGACTGAAGTATGTTAAGTGCTCACACACACACATTCCTTTACTTCAGCTTCCAGTGACACTTTCTGCACAGCACAGAGGAGCACAGCTGTATCATGAAGACAACCTGACCAGATGATTAAATACTGAATGATCAGCTAACACACCACATGAAGAGGAGCCTGAAATGTTTGATGACCAACAATCAGGTTTCTCCCATGCATAATACCATCAGAAGTTTTCTCATACAACCTAGAGGCAAGACCTGTTTATAAATTTCTTCCAGGTTTTGATTTGATTAAGCAAAGTTTAAGAAATTTTGGGTTTGGTTAAGGGGAATGTAGTCGAGGCGGTGTGCAACTGAGTTATTTTCCTGCAGCGTGTTGGATACACATGGTGATAGAGCTGCTGTACAAAGCATGCCACTGTTTTCCTGAGAAGATCGGCCAAACTTACACATATGCTCTCTCAGTAAAATTTAAAAAGAGCTTGCTTTGTGGCTGTACTCAAAGCAACTTATCTTACAAATAAAACATCAGCAAGTTAACATATAGATATATATGTTAACTATACTATATTATATATAGTATAGTATTATATTATATACATATAAATATTTATATAATATATAATATAAATATATTATATATTTATAAATATAATATATATATAATATTATGTATTATACTATACTATATATAGTTAACACATTTTTTTTTTCCGTTGCTAGGTGCTGCCCGAGTAGCTGCCTGTTGCAGCAGCTCTCTCTTCTTTGTCCGTTTCTTGTAGTTTTTTCGTCTCTTTTTTCGTAATCTTTCTATTTGGAGTGGATCATCACTTTGTATGATTCATTGTTGGTCATGGACACCAAACTTTTTGTGGCTTCAGTGATATTTTTACTACTTTTTCTCCTGTGTTTGTCTGGAGATCCTACATGTAACCATGGCTGCATTGTTTACATGTGAAATTAGCTGTTAGCAGCCTGTAGCATGTCAATGCTAACTAGTGTAGGGCTTGATGATTTCCCTCGAGCTGAGGAGGAGGAGGTGAGGACGACGTGCTGGTTCTCGGGTGTGAGCTGGGAGGTGACGACGTGGACCTGTCCTTCCATCCATCGTTGTTGGGAACGTGGGATCTATCTCCGGTGGGATGGAAGAGCTAGCCGTGCTAGCCCAGCGGCAAAGGGGCTGCTGGAGGGCAGAGTGGCATCGTGCTGTTCACGGACGTGGCTGACGGAGCTGACATCGAATGCCGGCCCCACATTGGAGGAGCTTCGCCAGCTGCGAGCAGACAGGATCCAGGAGACAGAGACTGAACAGACTGCTGGGGAGGCTCAGTCCTGGACCCTGTGGAGGTGGAGGCTGGCTGGGCTGGAGAGTGGTGGACGGGTTGTCGTCATCTAATTTCTTATGGACCTTTTTGCACTTTCTTTACACTTTCTTACTTTTGTTTTCTTAAATGCTGCTGTGACTCCTGAATTTCCCCTCGGGGATAAATAAAGTATTTTCAATTCTATTCTATTCTATTCTATTCTATTCTATTCTATTCTATTCTATTCTATTCTATTCTATTCTATATAGCATCATGAGCATGTTAGCATGCTTATGTTAGCATTTCCATAAAGGCATCAAGGCTTTTGTACATTGAATCAGTGCTGCTGGCGTGGCTTTAAATATTCTTTATCCCTAAAGATGCTTAAAGGTGTAAGAACTGGAATCAGACTGGTGTATCGATTTTAATTCTTATGTCTTAAAGCAAAGCATCCAGAGAGCTAACTAATAAAAGAGAGTAAAAAAAAAGGTCTGTCAGTCAAGTGGACTGACTGGATGATCAGCCTCTTTATCCAGTGCTCTGTCCTGCAGTGAAAAAGACTGCCTGTCTGTGACACCCCAAGTACCCAAAAGTGGAAGTGTGCCAATTTTGTGGCCACCCACTGGGAAAACTGGATGTAGGGAGTGAAAGCTACACAGCAGGAGAGCATTGTTGTGGAAATAAAAGAGAAGGTGATATAAAGAGGAAAGTAGAGCAACAGGCAGAGGGATAAAGGGAGGATAAATATAAGGAATGAAAACAGAGGCATGAGGCGAGAGGGAACAAATGAAGTGATAGAGTTGTAAGGTGAAGAGGAAATAGAATGGAAAAATAGAAAACTTAAGTTTAAATGGATGACTGTGTTTAGGGAATAAACATTTTAGATCAGAGTTTTTCTAATTGTAGAAACAAGTGTGTAAGCTGTATGTTCTTAACAGCCAATCCAATGAAAACATGTTTTTACTATTAGCACTTTTAACCTCTAAATGATTACAGCCCAACACTGAAGCGCGTCAACTTCTATTTGTTTCAGGACTGACATTTCTCACTACTGAGTTACACTGAAATTGTTAATACTTGTAGCTTCTTCCTTTAATATCCCTAAAAATGTCAGTTAAAAACACATGAAGGACTTGTAATTCATGATAAGCTGGATACTGTGGGTGTCTTTTAAACTTAAAGTACCCCTTTAAGACTGACTAGCAGATGTATCCACTCTAGATTTAAGTGCTCAAATGTCTGGCAAGCTGGCTACCATGGAGCAATAATCGCTCACTTAAACACACACACACACACACACTCACACTCGCTCCAAGACCCTGCTGGGCAGAGGGAAGCTGAAGACGATGATGTCATGACATAAACAATAGCTCATTCAGCTTGGCGCTGCTGGTCAGGAAGCAAGACCGTGCTTAAAGGACAACATCTGTAGACGGGGGGAGAGCACAACAAGGGAAGGACGAGGACAGTCCACATCACATCCTTGGTTCATCCTTTACTGAATAACTCTTTTTGAGAAGTAAAAGTTCTGTAAATTAATCCTTCAGTTAGAAAAAAGGTTGGAAACAAACTGTGCAGCAGGGCAGAGCAGGAGAACATGCTTCAGGGAAACAGCAGAGGCAATCCGTCAGCCCTGTAGCAGTGGGTCAGGTTACATGGCTTTTCCCATGTGGTTCGCGTTACCACATCCCTCTTGAGTTGTTCTGCATTATCCCCCTCAACAGTGTAGTTCTGAGTAAGAAGGTAGCATCATTTGTTGCTGTGTTCCCACAATTCCTCAGTTGATACATACCACGGACTGTCCCAGTGTCTCACTTGTTTACTGCTGTATGAATTTAAAGCAACGATCTCCCAAACTAAACCACTAAATATGGTTTTTGCACCCATTCAAAGAAGGCCTTCTGTCTAGCATGAACCCCTGGTTTGTGAGACGGAAAAAACCCAGAGTCACTGCAGCTCTGCTTCATGAGGCTGCTAGATTAACCAGGCTTCCAATCACAGCCCACAAAGAGAAGGAGCTACAGAGTTTCATTTATAATTCAGCCATCTCAATGTCGCTCTCAAAACATAAAAGCTCTCCTTCTGCTGTTTATTTTTTCAGCACTGTCTTTGCTCATTTGTGTTTAAGCCTCCTGTGGGAGTGTGATATTCACACCAAGGTAGACATAGCTATTGAACCATATACCATA
Organism: Halichoeres trimaculatus; assembly: GCF_033239565.1. Classification (NCBI taxonomy): domain Eukaryota; kingdom Metazoa; phylum Chordata; class Actinopteri; order Labriformes; family Labridae; genus Halichoeres; species Halichoeres trimaculatus. Next base: position 11,798,648 of record NW_027437185.1, read on the forward strand.
ACTTATTTTTCCTCCCTCTCTAAAGAAATTTAGGAATTTTTGCTGCAAATAACATTACACCAGTTTGTTTTTTCTTTATCAACAGCTTTGATTTTATATATTTGGGGAGTTTGTATAGCCTGCTGGGAACCTGTTTGTACCTTAAACATACTGTTCAGTCATATTTAATGATTAACAGAAACCTGTATTTTTGTAATCGTGACATGTTTAACACAAATCACAATATTTAAGTTTAAAAACTGAGGCTATAAAAGAAGGATCAATTCACGATCTTGCATCACTTTCTTCACCACAGAACAAAGAGGGATCCGTTTCATCAAAAAACTGTAGAGGTGTGTATTTATTCTTTCAATAACTTTGACCTCGGCAGCTTGTACTAGTGGTAATACTATGACTAAAAACAGGTATTCAGAAGAATCCAAACACCTGATGTTGGTCTGCTTACCTGACAGAGTTGGTCATGGCTCCACAGCCCTCCATGGCTCCTTCAGCGTCTGTATGGTATCCGTTCGGGATGGCCCAGCGGCCCGGCTGGCTCAGCACAAACTCAGACCTGCTCCCTGGTATGGTGGTTCTCAGTGGGCTGTCTTCCACTCCAGCTCCAGCTCCATGGAGGATGCTCTCTGTGAGTTCACCACCTGGGGCATCTGGTCCAACCTCAGCCCCATCATGCTCCTGAACTGTTGCAAGCTCCAGCTCAAGGGGTTCAGGACCTTGTAACAGCGCCCTCTGTTGGATGAGAGGCGTCAGTGGCGCCTCAAAGCTGACACAGCTGTCAGTCTCATCTGTGAGTGACAGCACGTCCAGGGAGTCCAGGCTGCTGTAGCAGGTCCCGCCCCTCAGCAGGGCAGACTCTACAATGCGCTCAAAAGTGGAGCTGAAGCCGTCTTTATTGTCCACCCTACCTTTTTCCCTCTCTTCCTCCAACTCCCGCTCCTCTTCCTCTTCTTCCTCCTCCTGAACATCAACCTGCTCAACAATCTGTTCAAACACAGAGCTGAAACTGTCCTGGTTCCCTCTCCCATCCCCCTCCTTTTGGATGTCCTCTTCCTCTTCCTCCACTTCTGTATCCGCATGTTCTACAGTTGTCTCAAAATTTGAGCTGAAAGTGTCCAAGTGTGGGAGAGTTTCCCTCTCGTTTCTCTCCTCATCGTCCTCGCCGCCATCATCATCATTCTCATTCTCACATATGCCATTTGCTAGTCTGTTTAAAACATAGAGAAAGAAAGATAAATCATCTTAATAACATGACACAATGCCTGGCAAATCATTCATATTCCCTATACCTCCATCATTCTTTATTTAAGGAGAAGCATGTACAATAGGCAAATGTTTTATCTGGAATAGCCACATTGATGATTGAAGCAGGATGAAAAGGGAAAGAGCTCAGTTTAATTTTCTCCTTTGAAGAGCTGTATGATAACCTGCCAAACCTCAGTGTTTTCAAATCTTTGTCAGAAGGAATAAAAATCCTTTTAAGAGCTCTCTGTGATGTGAACAGAAGTAACCAATAAAATCATATAAAAACAGCTTTATCTATATTTCAGGTTCACTCTTTTCAAATTTGTGTGCTAAAACCTAAAGCAGTGATATTTTTTATTGTGTATTAAAGGAATAGTTTGGTTTATACAGCTTTTACATTGTTTATAGAATGAAGTAGAACAAAATACTCACCCAGAAGGCTTTCCTGATCCAAGCAGTGCTTCGGGAGATATTTAGATCCAAAATCGTGCAGCGGACGTCCGTATAATGGGATCCATCGGGGCATAGACAGCGCCTCTCCTAAAACTGCATTAATCGTCCAAAAACTCATGTTTTTCACCAATATTCCATCATGGTCCGCTCTAGGTTAGTCCTCTGGTGCAGAAGTGTCACTCCAGACAGCGCTGTGTGGCTGTAATGACCTCTGAACTGACGAAGACTTTGTTTACGATTGCCCCTCCGCGCATGCGGAGTGCGACTCATTGTTTCAAGGGAAGACGGCAGGCTACATGAGGATGCGCGGAGGGGCAATCGTAAACAAAGCCTTCATCAGTTCAAAGGTCATTACAGCCACACAGCGCTGTCTGGAGTGACACAGACTGCAGCAGAGGACTAACCTGGAGCGGACCATGATGGAATATTGGTGAAAAACATGAGTTTTTGGATGATTAGTGCAGTTTTAGGAGTGGCGCTGTCTATGCCCCGATTGATCCCATTATACGGACGTCCGCTGCACGATTTTGGATCTAAATATCTCCCGAAGCACTGCTTGGATCAGGAAAACCTTCTGGGTGAGTATTTTGTTCCACTTCATTCTATAAACAATGTAAAAGCTGTATAAACCGAACTTTTCCTTTAATATGAGTTTCACTTTGCCAACATTTCCCAGCATTCATATCCAAATCATTTCCCTGTCAAACTTTTAGCATTTGCTTTATTATTACTTTTACTTTCATGTGGTTCACTGGATCCACAGACTCTTTGAAATTTGACCGTTTCACTCTCTTTCTTCTCTGACTAGTTTATTATGCAAAGCATTTTTTTTCTCCACTCATTTTGTTGAATGCTAATAAGGATATTAATAAGGTGGGGAAAAAAACTCACAGAGAAAATCATTTGTTATTTAAATTTGTAGCAGAGGAAGTGTGTGTAAAAATACTACAAGGTAACCTGAGACGAGGTAGTTCTTGAGACTGTTGTGTGTCCTAATGTTTCTGTTAATCAGTCTTCTAGACGAGTTAAAAGCTAGCAAATGCTTTTTGACAGTTCGTTTTTTTTCATGAAGCTACAATAAGCAATAAGCTACTGTGATGACCCTCGTGCTGACACACTGACATAGAAAATGATGTGAGTTGGTCTGTTGCTGGATGCTGTTTTATCTTTGCTTCATACAGCCACACCTGGACAGTTTAGTGTCGTATCTCATCACCTGAAAGCAACAAAACAGCACAAAAAAAACAGAGAGAATGAGGAAGTTCACAAACCGTCCAGCTTGTTGGGCGTGAGTTGCCCCCTCCTCTGTAGACACTTGTGTTTCTTCATTTTTCTTCTCCTCCTCATTTTCTTTCTTCTCCTCCTCATGTCCAGCTTCCTCTCCAGACGAGCAAACCTCTGTACATCCTTCTCCACTCATCCCCACCGTCTCTCCCTCTACCTCTCCAACTGCCTGTGGATCTTCATCACGAGTGCTGTCACCTTTTCTCTCTTCCACCTCACCCTCTCCAATATTCACTTCTTCCCTCCCATCTCTGTCCTTGTTTGTCTCCTTCTCCACTGTCCTCTCTCCCTCTCTGCTCGTTGCTTGTTGTTCTGCCTCCTCTGTCTCATCCAGGGACTCGTCCTGCTTTGCATGGTTGTGTGTTTCTGCAAGAGGGTCAGTGGAGAAGACGGCAGCTGTGTCTGCCTCCTCTGGGTTCTCTGGTGGAGTGGGAGAGGGCAGGGCCTGCCCCTCCTGGGTCATGGTGCTCCTCACTGAGGATGAGGTTGCTTTAGACCAGCAACCAGGAAGAAATCTGCAGAAGAAGAGAAAGGATGACACAAAGAGAAGAAAACCAGAGGAGAATGTAAAAAACAAGGAGGGGGGAAGACTGCATTAAAGGATAAGTTCAGTTTGTACAGCTTTTATATTGTTTATAGAATGAAGTAGAACAAAATACTCACTCAGAAGGTTTTCCTGATCCAAGCAGTGCTTCGGGAGATATTTAGATCCAAAATCGTGCAGCGGACATCCGTATAATGGAATCCATCGGGGCATAGACATCGCCGCTCCTAAAACTGCATTAATCGTCCAAAAACTCATGTTTTTCACCAATAATCCATCATGGTCCGCTCCGGGTTTGTCCTCTGCTGCAGTCGGTGTCACTTCAGACAGCGCTGTGCGGCTGTAATGACCTCTGAACTGACGAAGACTTTGTTTACGATTGCCCCTCCGCACGTCGTCATGTAGCCTGCCATCTTCCCCTAAAACAATGAGCTGCAGTGAGCATGCGCGGAGGGGCAATCGTAAACAAAGTCTTTGTCAGTTCAGAGGTCATTACAGCCACACAGCGCTGTCTGGAGTGACACAGACTGCAGCAGAGGACTAACCCCGAGCAGACCATGATGGACTATTGGTGAAAAACATGAGTTTTTGGACGATTATTGCAGTTTTAGGAGCGGAGCTGTCTATGCCCCAATGGATCCCATGACACGGACGTCCACTGCACGATTTTGGATCTAAATATCTCCCGAAGCACTGCTTGGATCAGGAAAGCCTTCTGGGTGAGTATTTTGTTCTACTTCATTCTATAAACAATGTAAAAGCTGTATAAACCAAACTTATCCTTTAACAAAGGCTGATAGTAATGACGTCATTTGATTATTTCTCATCTTAGCTGTGAGTCATAGAGGTCACCTTTAACAAACCGTGTGTGTGCGTGCGTGTGTGTTTGTGCTGTAGAGTGTTTGAAAGAGAAATGTATATGCCTGGAACAGTCTGCTCTGTGCACCTGATGACCCTCTATCAGCTCTGAAAGCAGGGCAGGAAAAAGTAGATAAAGTAGGAAGCAGAGGACAAGAGACAGGCTGGCAGGCACACAGACAGATTTGTTTAATAAAGCTTAACAGATCCCTGTCAGAATGATCCTGCTAGCTCATCTGCTCCATCCAAGTGGAGATTTCACAGCAGAGTAACTGTTTCAGTCCTGCTGCAATAACGCTTTGTATGAATACAGGATGATTAGATCTGAATATGTATCCTGACTGTGATCTGTTCCTTTCTTGAACATGTTCGGGCAGCAGAAACGTCTTTCTCTTTCCTCAAAGACACTCAAGGACAAACGCTAATGAGACACTCTGAATTTTTTAACATTTTTTGCTTGTGTACAAATGAATGTCAGCTGATATTACATTATTTCCTATTTGTATTTAAATCTGTTTGGAAACAATCTGATAAGCTGCAAAGCTGATTTGTTTATTAATGACTGCCAAGTCAATAAACAATGTGTTTGAGTTTGGATCATTTTTAAATCTTTGGATTCATTTATCATAACTGTATGCTGTATACAGAGATCAATTTTATCTGAGTTACCAAACCCAGCACATACAGAGAGATGGATTTAAACCACAGCTCGGATCTACAGATACTTAAAGGGGACATATCATTAAAATAAAAAAAATAAAATAAAAAAATAAAAAAAAGGGGACATATCATGCTTGTTTCTCCTTTTCACTGTGCCAAACTAGGATGCCTGTAAAGCATTTCTGCCCTCAGTACAAGTCATTTAGTTCCTTCATTGACCCACAATAGCGTTCTCAATATCCTCATTTTAGGCCATTCTGAAGATCTCGTTGAAACACTCCGTTTGGAGAATGACCTCCAGTAACCTCGCAACGCCACAGCCCTTTGTGCTCTGATTGGTCAGTTCTATCAGAGGGGCGGAGGGGGTACAGCAAGGGGGCGGTTTTTGCAGCATGGCAGTATTTACAAAATCGCCATATTGGATGGAGCAGACCGAGCGAGTTTGCTGTTTGCCAAAACTTCACCGTAAGGCATCGATAGCACTAACAAAACGGCAGAGTGTAGGATACGTCCTTTTGTATTGGACCCTGAGTCAGACCCGGACGGTTCTGCAGCTCAGGAGGAAGAAAATCCACCTTGACACAGATCATCTCAGGACGCTTCAGTGTGGTGAGTCAAACCGGTACTGTAACATGTATAGTTTATATGTGGAAATATAGGCAGACTTCACCAATAAACTATTTCTATAACAGGGCTCCATCCTGCTCCTTCACTTTTCTCTGTCTGTTTTATCCATCATGCTGAAAGTGTAGTCTAAAGATCGCCTCTACCATCAGTTCATCACTATGTTATTACCGCAGCATTATTGTGGTCCAGGTTCACGGTGCATGTCAGAACAAGCATGCAAATATCACAGTCTCACAAGTACTACGACGCCTGCTAAAACTACAGTGTTTTAACTGCTAATTCACCATGTAAAGCCGAGCTGCTCAGCAGAGCAGAGTCCCTGCATCCAGCACTCAGTCAGTCGGCTCTTGGTGGGTGTATCCCTCAGTGGCGGTTGTGTGACTAACTGACATCACAGAGCTGCTTTATCAGATTACTCCAAGAAAAAGAAAGGATCCTCGTGTCGTCATGAAGGTTGAAATCTCGCAGCCAAATGTCAATGACCTATTTTCAGAGGCATCAAATCTCGTTCTAGGATATCAGAAAAAATACAACATCTAATTTTTTGAAAATTCAGGGGGTGAAAGGTCTTGTTTTCAAATTTATAATATTATATGTAAGTATTAAATCAGGCATCAGCATGATATGTCCCCTTTAAAATGGACCTTAACAGCATAATGTCACAGTGTCAGGTCCCAATATAGCCATCAATGACTAAAAATATCACTATTCATCAATAATCAAACAGAGAAGCTCTAAAAGAGCTCACATGTATGAGCTTATTCTCTCAGTTCTCTTCTCTGTGACACAAATGGAGCTGAAGGGCAGCTAGAAAAACTAATAAGGCACATTTTTCATTACACAGCCAAGCTCTGGTGAGGTAGATGTTTGGATTCTGACAGCAGAGCACAGCCAGGAATCAGGGCTGTCGCCTAAAATGAGTCTTCAGCAACATTAGATCTGTGCTCTGCTGAATCATCTGCAGCAGGGGACTTAAAGCACAACTGCAGTGAAATATTAACTGGGATTTAAGCTTTTCTGATGGCACTGGCACGCTTATAATTTACAAATGGACCCCATATGAACTCACTGACTCCTTCCAACTGACTGTGGTTTCCTCTGGAGATACACGTAGCATTTATCTCTTATTTTAAGTCAGAGTGTGAGGAAGGGAAACCACGATGCTGATCGAGAGGAAAGATAAGCGGCTGACTCGGATGCAAGCCAAATCTGAAGCTCTGATGTTGCAAGAGCTTTAGTTCGACCCTTGAGCATCAGGACACCACAGGCAGACTAAATGTTTCATCAGAGCTGGAAAAGATGATGCAAATTATGCAGCTCAGGAATTAAGCTTCAGGAGGAATTTCTCCTTTATTTCAAACTCCTCTCTGAATTACGGCAAAGCTTTCCTCTTTGATTGGAACTTCATCATGTCTGCCTAACGTAGGTTATTTTTACAACAGAGGTCTCAATCCCTGTGGTGAATGGCATTATGGGAACAGAAAGCGTATTGGTTTTCATCTTGTAATGTATACAGTGAAATGTATGGAGGAGTGAGAGTGCCAAATTACAAAAATAAATCTATAAAAGAAGAAAATAAATAAATGAATCAATAAATAGATTATATAAGAATCTATAAAAGAATAAAAAAATAATTTTAAAATATATAAATATCTATAAATGAATAAAAATGAATTAATAAAGTATATAATAGTCTATAAAAGAATAATAAAAAAATGAATCAAAACATAAATCATATAAGAATCCATAAAAGAAAAGGCTAATAAAAGTATTAATATAGAGACAAATCAAAAATTAAGTAGAAAAGTCCTTAATAAAGAAAGAAAGAAAGAAAGAAAGAAAGAAAGAAAGAAAGAAAGAAAGAAAGAAAGAAAGAAAGAAAGAAAGTAGCTATATAAAGTGATATTAATCAAAAAATAAACCCTTAAAAGAAAAGGCTAAAAAAAAGTATAAATATAAACACGAATAAATTAAGTATTTAGATCAGGAATGTGGCTGCGTCACAAGAACGGGAGGAATCTCAATGGAGAAGAAAGATGGCGGCAGAAAACTTGACTGAAGAACACTTGGAAGTTAGAGAACAACATAATTATGATGGAGAACATGTTTTGGGGACGAGGAGGACATTAGGTAAGTGCTGGTATGTGCGCTTTGACCTACACAGACTTCGATGAGCTTGTGTGGCGAAATCTTGAGAATGTAAACAAAGCATATGCCAACATGTTTGTCCTTCTTCCTCGATACCCCAGACACAAAATATGACATTTTAACACAAGGCCTGATCTAGCCGGGCGGAAGAATCGAAGCTACATAAGTCATGTTTTAGTTACATTCTCAAGATTTGTTCACACAAGCTCGTCGATGTCCGTGTTGGTCAGCGCAAACATAACACCAACACTTTCCATTACGTCCTCTACCGTTCCCAATACATACTCTCTGTCCTAATCGTTGTGTTCTGTAATTTCAGCCAATCTTAAAAGTTCTCCTGTCCAAGGTTATAATAGTTTTGGATTTGTCATTATAGTTTAGTTTTAGTTAGTTTTGACATTTTTTCCCATTACAGTTTAGTTTTCAATTAGTTTTAGAGCAGGTATTCTAGTTTTTATTTAGTTTTGATTTTTGCAACAAGGCTTAGTTTTAGTTTAGTTTAGTTTTTTCATACCTTATTAACCAGGTGCAGGATTCAAAAAGGTCAGAGTAAATATTTTGTCATACTGTTTATTTTCAAGTCCAACATAGTGCTCATTGCTCAGTCAATGCTGATACCGAAATGTTGGCTGCTGCCTTAAACACATGAAAATAATATAAACTTAGTATAAAAAATATAAGCGTCAATTATATAAAATAATGTTGACATAAATTATTTTGACATATATTTGACATATATTTTTCTGCGCATATTTCCTTCGCTTTTAAAGTGACATTATAATGTGATTTGAATACTTTTATTTATTTGTCTTTATATTTATACTTTTATCAGCCTTTTCTTTTAAGGCTTTATTCTTTGATTAATATCACTTCATATAGCTACTTTCTTTTTTTTTCAGTGTGAGCATTATAAATTAAACATCAGGATCACATCAGCACTCATTCATTACATGTTTTCACACTGAGCACAGAGTCTCCACTGATGTCTTTAAATCCTCCTCACTCCGTCAGATGAAAGTATGAGCAACTTTAAAGATGGTCTGACTGATTCTCTTTGAATTCATAATCACTGAGTGACCTACTATGTAAAATTGTGAACGTAGGAATGGTGTGCGTTATCTATTAGTCACCACTCTAACTGTCTCAGTTTGCTCCATTTACAGAGACTCCTGTTACCACGTCATGTGGGTCATATTGGATTAAATAACTGAATCATACCACTTTTGGAAATGCTAAGCTAAACAAGTGGGAAAAATTGTGGGTGATGGCTTCCTTGTTTAAATAGCTCATGTTTCAGAGTCCGCTGTCTCCCCACAATCATTATCTGTTGGTCTGGACCAAACAATCCTAAACTGGAACACCAAATATTCTAAAAATTTCCCTCCGTGCCTATTTTTGTCCATATTCACACGCATGCAAACAACCACAACTTGAATCTGTTTATGCAATTACACACACATGCAAATGCACACATTAACTCATGGTCAATTACACACTCTCTCTCACACACACGCACGCCAACTACACAGTGACACATCTCCATAAATGGAAACAGTGCACAGTTATGAAACCAGACATGGAAAGTGGGAAATCTCTCTCTCAGAGTCTCTTGTGTCCTTTTTTTTCCTCCCACTCTCTCCTCTTCATCTGTTTCACATTATGTTTTCTGCTATCTCACAGTCTAGCTTTGCTCTCCACTGTCTCTACTGTCTCTGTCTCAGCCTCTCATTTTGCAGTAATTGAGGTAAGTGGGTCTGAGCCAGGAGGAGAGAGGTGAGCAGCGCTGCAGTCAGCTGCTGAGGAGAGAGACAGCACACGTGCTCAGACACCTCGCATGGATGGATGGATGGATGGATGGATGGAGATACCTCAGACAATGACAGAGAAAGAGTGTGAGAGGAGATGTGAGACTGCACTGTGTGTGTGTATGTGTTTTATCTGTGTATACAATGGCCATCAGGAGAGACTCATTGCGTTTCACTTCTGTCAGCAGAGCACTGAAGCTCTTAAGCCTTATCAGTTGTCTTTATTTATGATCAAACCATCTGCCAATCATGTGGCCACAACACCAAAGCTGAAAACGTCTGTCACATCAAAGCATGAAGCACGACAGAGGAGATGAGGTTAGATGACCATTTCACCATTAAATAGCTTTTCTTTGTCCCTTGCTACCTGGATATCCCTCCTTTCTATGTGTGCGTGCTTATGTCTTACTTCAAAACGAACCTCACCATGTAGACACACATTATGGTGTCATTTAGTAATCAATGAGCACAAAGCTGAAGTTCAGTGGGTGCACAGTAATAATTTAGACAATTATGACTCCAGCCAAAGTGGAATTTGCCAACACCTTGCAGAGCAGCAAAAAAACTGTCATAATGTCTCTGCAACTGAACCGCCTTGTTTCTGGTGCACAGACACAGAGGCTCACTGGTATAGAGTCATCGTCATTGCTATCAGGAATACAGTCATCATAGCATTTCTTCATTTAAGATATGAATACTTTGTAACTTCAGACTAGAATCTGGTACAGTATAGAAGACTCTCCAGGACTCCTTCAGAATTACACAGAACTAGAGATCAAATCATGTTACATGTTTTGTAATAAACCAGTCAAAATTTAGTCACGTTGTGTGATAGGAACTTGTAATTAGGCCTGTCACGATAATCAATAAATCAATTAACCGAACGATAAATAAAAACGTCCTGGGTAAGTTTGCCAGCCTCGATAAACTGCTTGTTTTCCTCCTCTCTTTTGACCAAAGAGGCTTAATGAGAACATGGCTCACTACGTCTATCTTTCCTAACATCGGGGTGCATAGGTTCTATAGCGGATTTAGCAGATTTATAGCGGAGTGAGCATCTGTCAAAAATGCAACCTTTGGGGTGAAGACGGAGCTGCTCGCGCGTACACACGGAGAGAGCTGAAGCGAGCGTCCTGAGGGGTAAGGAGGAAACACACGCTAATATGAGTGATGGCATGAAAGATACGGTTCTTAAGCCGCCTGCCACAGTCCCAGTGTGGGAATATTTTGTTTTTTATCTGAATGAACAAAGTGTGAGCTCATGAACACCAACGAGCTGATATGTCGCATTTGTTTGAAAATAGTGGCGACGAAGAAGAAGAAGGGGAGGTGCAGCGGAGCCTTGTTCTTTGACAATCTGCTCTTACTGAGGCTTTTGGTCTGCAAAGTAAATAGAAATAAAAGCGTCAAATGGTGGGCGCTCAAAGACAGCTACATTGCCAAAGAAATGCAGCCTTTCAATACGGTTCAAAGCCAGAAATGTTAAAAATGTTTGACAGACAGAACGGATTGACTGGGAAAAAGTACATGTTACAAACAATTCAGGAACTGTATAAACTCCCTTTTATTTAGGCTATAGTTTTTATTGTTGTTGTTTTTTTTTGGAGTTTCGTTTTTTCTTTAGAGACAGGGTCTATGTTTTATTGTTTTTGATTAGTATTAATTATTTTCATTGACATTTTTTTAGAGTCCATTTCATTTTCATTGTATTTTTTTCTCTTTCTTGTTTGTTAAATTTATCATATATATTTTTTTATTTTATTCAAAAGATCCTGACCTTTTAATTACAGTTAAATACTCTTAAGAAATTGAAGTTTCCTTCTTTTGATATGGTGTACTCACTTTATTATCCCATTTATCATAATTGCATCAATGAAAAAATAGAAAAAAAAATCAAAATAATATTGACAAAAATATTGTTTATCGGCAATAACATTTTGGAAAATTATCGTTATTGTGACAAGCCTACTTGTAATCATCATCCATCCTTCAAGTCTGTTCATCTATCTGACTGTCTATCTGGTGCTTGTTCTGAGCTCTGCTCTGCCTGCCTGCAGACAGTCTCATTGGGCATCGCTGTCTGCCTCTTACCCAGAGAGAGTGGTTAACTACACTTAACTTGTCTGACCTTGTAACAGTGGTAGTGTTTCCCACATTCATTAAAAAAAAGCGCAGTCCTCTTTTCAGCGCTGTGTCCTTGTGCACCAAATTTCTTGCGAACTGGAACAACCACAGCACCGGGAAGTGATGTGAAGGATGGTGATGATGCTCCTTTCCAGTCAATGACACTGAAGTGGTTTTAAATGCTCAGATACATTTGATAAAATGTTAACAGTTCTACAAAGCTGGGATTCTATAATTCATCTTTTTCTTCTTGCACAGCTTCATCTCCATCAGGGAAATCCATGAGAAAGCACACAAATGAGTACATTAAAGTAGCAAATAGGCCTCTAACCCAGCCAGGAGAATCATAATAGACATCTTAATACCGCATGGTTAACCCCTTTAATTCATACACAGAGCTAATTAGCATTCAGAGCACATTTATGAAGGTAAGAGCTGAGAGCTGATGGATGATAACCACACCAGGAAACTAGGAAACTGATCAAAACCACCTCTCCTCCTCCTTCTTCCTCTATCATAGACATGCTTAGAAAAACCCACTGCAGTCTACAGCACCATAAATGACCTACTGACCCTTTTCATAATATGTAGACTTGATGCTGCGCCAGCTCTGCAGCCCCCACACACACACACACACAGACACACACACAACCACAAAACAGAACAGAGATATAGTCACCTTTCAAAAATGCTGTTGTGTTAGACACAGATGTAGACAGGGGGAGGAAAAAAAATCACATCCTGGTTGTAAGACAGGAAAACAGGAAAATAAGGGGCTGGAAGTGGTCCAGGCTAGTCTGGCTACAAGTCACAGCAGATAGACAACACGGCCTCCAACTATAGCCACAGCAGCCTACTGAAGCGTAACAGTCACCCAGCTCCCCTAAATCACCCAAATATGTCACATCTATGCTGTCAAGGTCAACAACTCACTCTGAAAGCATTCATCTGAATGCAAGCTCCTCAGTTATGTGGTGCTTTATATTTATTAGGTCATTTCTGGGCACTGCTATTTTGTCATGTGGCAAGACTCTTTATTTCACAAGCATCAGGTCACACAACGAGCCATTAAAAGCATCTGAATGATGGTGTGAAATCAATGTCAAATAGCAATTCAGTTGGAATCCCGCTCATATATTCCATAGATACCTTTTCATGTGTGAGATATTTTATCTTAGGGGTCTGGTTCTGCTGTTTCTAAAAGAAAAATGCTGACTCAACAAAATAGTTCAAGAATAAAAATAACCAAATAGAAAAAGACTGATACAGTTGGGTCAAGACCAGCTGTAACTGTAATCCAATATCTTAAATTGAAGATGATAGCACTGTATGACTCTGAGCCAACACCAGGAGGAGCAAACCAATATTGGAGACATGATTAATGTCCATAATTAGGATATTAGTCACTTTGCTGAAGAAATGAAATATAACCAGTTTTTAAAAAGCCACTCATTTCCTTGTAAGTGCAAGAACACCTCATTGTTTTACTGTCAACAAATACTGCATTTCCTTTTATACGCTGGTAGGATCTGGAGTTTCTTTTTCGTTATGGGTGATGATGGTTGTTTTGGGGGCTTTCCTCCAGCCAGGTGTGAGAGTACAACTCCATCTGAGCTTTGTTATAAGACGTGCATTCAGGATAACATGATGCTATTTAAAATCTATAATTAGGTCACTCCACGCCTGGTCCTTTTCTCCAAACAGTCTCCAAAAACAGTTAAAAAGACATAAACAAACAACGGCTACACAAGGCTTATTGTCTCTATCCCTCACTCTCCGTGTGTGTGTGTGTGTGTGTGTGTGTGTGTGTGTGTGTGTGTGTGTGTGTGTGTGTGTGTGTGTGTGTGTGTGTGTGTGTGTGTGTGTCCACAAAAGAGAGAGTGAGTGCACTGCGCGAGACAGCCATGTTCTCCCAGCCTCCTCGAGCCAGTAACCATGACAACAGGATGGCTGGGAGACACGGTTCAAGCTCAATTGAGGCCGGTGTCTTTCTTTTCCTCCAAAATAGACCTTGGTCGCGATTCAAGATCGACTTGTCCCCCTAAAAGCGCAAAGGAAACGCTTTTCTCATTCTCTTCTCGATCGAGAGAGGAAGAGAAAACACACACCTCTTTAAGAAAAAAAATCCCACGGCCCCCACGGTGCATGTCTTTCAGCCTATATTAGCTCCACTAACGTCCTACAGCCTGCCGGTGTGAGTAGGCTGTAGGCTCTGTGTAGCCTATATTTTAGCTCGCAGCGAAAATACAGGACACGAAACCCCAGCCTCTGTGCCTGCTTCGTTAGTAAATTAAAACATGGTTTCCTAACATGAGCTCTAAAATGTGCTGGCTAAAGATGTTCTGGCGCTAACACAACCCCACTAGCTTAAACACTCAAACATTTTACATGGTAGCGTAGCTGTAACGTATCGTTTCTACACTCACCGGTGAAAGGCGTTCAGTTACAGGCTGAAAGAGGAGTTTTCCGGCGGTGCTCCTCACTCTCCCACTGTCTCACATCCACACCGGGGAATAACACTGACAGACGGCTCTTCCTCCCTCCCTCTCCACTCAGCGTCCTTCTCCGTTGCCCCCCTCGCGCTGGTTTTGCGCGTGCGACCGTTGTTCACGGCCGCCGCTGCAGACCAGCCGAAGCTCGTGTTGTAGTCTCGCGCCTACGGAGGTCCAGGCAGCGGAGGGTGATTACTGTGCGAGTTTTGATGAATGGACGGATGAGCGGAGGAGTCCTATCCGTCTCCTCCTCTTTATGGAGCCTCGGTGTGTTTGAATGGCAGCTGAGAAATCCTAATTCCGCTCCTCGGACTGCTCCGGAGCAGCTCCACTCTCCTGTGGTTATCGCGCTGTGAACGGGACGTGTCTCGAGGGCCTGTTGATATCAGACACTGTAGCCTGCAGAGAAGATTAGCGCTGACAGTTATGTTGACACAAGCTCTCCCCATCTATGACCACAACTGTTATAGCAGCACAGTCTCCAAATAGAGCAAAATATTATTCAAACTTGTCTGACTCTGGCTTCAGTGGTTCCAGACTGAGGTCCAGAGGTGCACAGAAGGCAAGGTCCACAGTGTCCTCAGAAGGATGGGTCAAACAGACAATTTTTTTTAAGTTTTCACCAGCTATTGACCGTGGGATGTTATTTGGTGACAAAAGTCTGGAAATTGACCAGAAAAACAAGCCATGCAGATGATTTACAGACAGTCAAATAGTGCTGTCCAAGGTCTAAAGTCCTGCAGCTGTCATATCCTGGATGTAGCATTGGTCATGCTCTGGTTTGGTTTTAGATAGGAATCTGATGACCGCGAGGCAATCCGGACTGAAACATTGGTCCGTTGTTCATTGTTAGATATTTAACTCAATAAGTAAGATGAGCACAAATATGTATGAGCAAATAAACATATGGTCATCAAGGAAGGCGGAGACTAGGTACCGTGCTTGCATTATAGCCTCAATATATCACCGACAAATGATACATAACTCAAGTATCCTGGCATTACAGAGGCCTTCATCAGTTTCAGGCTGTTTAGCTATTACATGTCGAGTTTGTTGTTATGTGATATGTACCAGCCACTTAGTCTGACCTACAGACTGAACCATTATGTGGCGTTCTGACAAAGATACTGAATTTAAAAAAAAGGAAAGTCAATTTTTCAGGATAGAGCCAACCTGCTCATTCTGTGCAGGGTCACAGCTTTCCCAAATGAGTAATACCATTAAACCACTGAAGGGAAGGTTGATGAAGAGTGTTCAGCTTGTGTTTAAACTTTATCAAAACCTGAAACCAATATTGTTATTAGGATTGAAGTTGGCTCGAGTATCTACATGACAAAGAGCAAAGGATATGCGTCTGTTCTATGTTGCAAGCTGGATATGAGCTGAGAGGTCTGATATTTGCTTATGAGAGTTTCAAACAAAGCAAGATTGAAAACATGAGTGGCTGTGTTGTGAAATAGCAAATAGTCTGCCTGTGCTAATGTAATCCATATTTGGCCTTTTCGTGGTGAGACTTTAACTCAAAATGGTCACCTGACTGACCAATGAGCAGTTATTATAATGTGTCTGCTCCCCCTACAAATCAGCCGCTACCCAACCTGCCCTTGACAAAGCATAGAGGACATTTCTCTTCCTGTGCATGTCCACCACTCCCTTTTCAACTTGCTCTTTCACTTTCACTCTGATAAACACGCATAACCATTTGTAAAGTCTTTGAAACCTGCAGTGCAGAGAGTACTGTTGTACTGGTTCACCTCAAGGTCATAAACAGAAGCACCACACACAACACCACATGTGGCTCGCCTTTATCTGCTGCCAAAAATTTATAATGTTCATATGGGTACTAGAACACACCCTTTATCATGAGCATTGGTATGAGCACCTGCTTAAAGCCTGCATGGATTCAGAACCTAAAGCTCCAAATCAGTGATCTCCAGTGATCAATATCACACAAAGGAGACATAGGAGGAGGGGAGTGGCTGGAAGGAGATCAGAAAAGACAAACAGAGGAGAAGGGAATTAGGAAGAAGAGAGAGATGCATGAAGCAGGGGTAAGGTGTAGACAGAGGAACCTGATGTGTTTGAAGACAAAGGGAGGTGAAGGTTACAGAGGCGATGCCCAGAGCGGGACAGGTACAGGGGGGTTATGCAAGACAAGGAGACGGATGGGTAGGAAGGCGGGGGTTGAGGATGACAAAGAGAGATCAAGGGATGCACAGATGACCGTAGAGAGGGTGGTGGAAGTAGTTTGGGGGAAACCCTCAGCAGACGCAATGTCAATCCTAATTACTAATTTATTAACCTGCCGGGCTCCCTTCCCCCTCTGTGGACACACACACAGAAACAAACACACACATGCACTCAGTGCTCTCTGCTCTGTCCCTTTACTGTGTCCCATGAGAGGCAGAGGGACTGATGGAAAAATGAAGAGGTGTGTCTGCAACGAAGTGACATCTGCTGGGCCGTGATGGCAGCAACGTGTTTGGAACACTGGAAATCCCTGATGTGACAAAGAGAGGGAGGGAGGGAGGGGGAGGTAACAGCTTGGGTTATGGTTTGTTGGGGTGGTGGGTGGTCTCCTGTGATGGTGCACATGTGTGTGTTAATGTGCATGGCCACCATGTCAGAATATTTAGATGTATGCCATCCTGCATGCATTTACCTGTGTGGGTGTGTGCGTTCAGATGTGCCACCACAAGCTGTGCTGTGCTGTGGTGAAATTTGTGTGACTTTGTTTTTGTGTGCATGTGTCAATGCATGTGTGTTAGCGCATTAGATAAAAGCCAGTGGTGATAAATCAATATGCTGATGTCAGTGTGCTCAAGTAATAACACTGTAAGTATAATCACAGCATGGGGGAGGTGCCGCACAGGCTGATTGTGTGTGTCTTTAGCTATGTTGCAAGACTCATGGCCTTTTGTGTGTGTTTGCGTGTGTTTGGATATGTTTGTGTGTGTGTGTATGCAGGTAGGGGGCAAGAAGAATACAAGGATCCATGAGGGAAAATCCCAATATACATGATCCTAGACACAAAAACAAGCTAAAGTGAAATTTAAAAAATAGATGGCTATATATACAAATCAGGACACATATTTGTTTTAATGGCACACACACATGCACACACACTCACATACATGAGCAGTAAAGGATCCAGTACACCCTGACTATGGTGGAATTAAACAGAGAAATCTGCCAAACAACCATCGATCCACACAGCTCACAGCATCGGCTCGAACACAGGGCTCTATGAGACATCTGGGATGCACACACACTCGCACACACACACACACACACACAGTAACACAAATAAACACAAAACAAGTAGGAAGCATTGGTGGTTTACGTAGATCATACAAACAGCCGAGCATACAGGCACATCATGAGGGTCTTTGATTTTGATCAGAGGACTTCACGGTTGAGTGTGTCATTGAGTTTAAAAACCATGTGTGCACCTCTGTTTTTTGATGTGTGTGTGTGTGTGTGTGTGTGTGTGTGTGTGTGTGTGTGTGTGTGTGTGTGTGTGTGTGTGTGTGTGTGTGTGTTTGATTGCACACGTGATAGAATGACAACAAACAGCACAGCTGCTTCAGTACTGCCACAAACTAGTTCAACCAATCCCAAATGGATCTGAATCATCACGACATTAAAGAGTTTGTTGCTTAAAAATGACTTTGTGCAGTAGTGTTGTCAGATAGTGAATGATTTTGGTGAGTAATCAGAGTCCTAGAAAAATTGTTTGAATCTTCCAAGGTTTTTAAAAGTAAAGGTGATGAAGCTTCAATTTCTTTCTTTCTTTTTATTATTATTATTATTATTATTATTATTTTACGAACATAGATGATAAAACTGTTATTAATAAAAATATTCTATATTTCTGTCATCCTGTCTGTCATTGTTTAAATAACACAACCAATATTTTTGTTAGGTTTTTTCCTGTTTTTTTTTTATTTTTTATTATTTATTTTTTTCTTTTTTCTTTTTTTATTTTAAACAGATGGTGATTAAATATTTGTTTTACTCACTTGTTATATTACAGTTATGTTGTTATTTATGTTGGTGCCTCCCTTCTGCTGTGTTTAACATTTTAAATAATTTTATTAACAACATGTATATTTTTCCCTATTTTACTCCATTTTGTTTAATTTTGTCCTTTTTATTTTTAAGGAAATCTGTAACCCTATTTTTAATTATTGATCAATACAACATTATTATATTAATCCCCCAAATCATTTTGTCTTAGTGGAAAGGAATGGTTTGATATGGTTCTTTGTGCTGTCTTAGAGTTGAATTGTAACTATTGTTTAAAAATCCTGTCTCCAATCTGACATCTTAGCCTTGAGTTGACTTTAAAGCCACAACCAAAAGTTGATAAACTCAGCAAAACATAAAATGTTGAAATTCAAAGCAACCCTGGTCCAGTCCAGAGAGCAAAAATCGGACTCACCACAACTTTAAAAACTTGCTAATTCATGTGTTGTATCAATTTTTAAAATTGCTCATACAGAAGAATTAAAAAAAGTTGATTTAAGGAGAAAAGCTAAATTTTGTGCCATCTTTCTGTTCACCAAGCAGATCCTTTCTCATTTTGAGAGGTACACTTAAAATTTTGTAACTTCTGTATTTTTAATGATAGAGCAAAGAGGATATAATGGGCCAATGGATACACATCAGAAGTCTTAACAGACAGCAGGGTTGGCTGTTTTCCCTCTTTTTCCCAGTTTTTATGTCATATTAAACTAAACTAAATACTTAAAGGCAGTAAGCATGCCTCTATGACACACATGAGGGTGGTGTTAACTTTAGCATTTTGCCAAGAAGGTAATTGCAGCAACATTAAAGATTAAAAACACAAGTTGGTTGCTGTGATAAACTTTCTTTATTTTGGGCGAAAGTGTAGGAGAAAGATGGCCCAGTTCTTGTGTTTAAAAAAAGCCTCATAGTTACCCTCCTTCAGTGTGGACATCATTATTAAGCTGCACGGCGAGGCCTGTGTGTTAGATTCCAGTGATTCCCTTGACTACCTCATCAGCATTCATTACAAGAGACGAGGAGGGGGACACGGTATGTCAGCATTTGTCTTTGAGTGTGTGTGTGTGTGTGTATGTGTGTGTGTGTGTGAGATCTGTCAGTGTATGTGTGTGCTCTCATCTGGGTCATTATATCCACAGGCATCAGAAAGCGGGTCATAATGGTACACATGCCTCCATGTGACAGAGGAAGACAGAGAGGGGGAGGAGCTTCATTTAGCCATCATTTCCACCTGTGACCACTCGTTCTTAACAATGAGCTGGAATATAAACACGAGAGAAGACACAATAGGTGTCTGTTCTTTGTATCTTCACACTCTCCCTGACAACCCGTTCCTCTATTTGTGTGGAAGGAGAAAGTGCTGAAGAAGAACTGGTTGTGAATAGACACCTGAAACTTTCCCCAGAGCGAAGAGGAAGATGATGCTCAGACACAAACAATGAGGAGGAGATGTTTTTTTTATTCATATGCAGAGCCCTATTGGCTGTTTATTTGTGTGTGTGTGCGTGTGTGTATAATAGACTATGTGAGACAAAGAGGTAACACTATTGACCTTGCCAACATGGTGACAGAATGTGTGTGTGTGTGTGTGTGTGTGTGTGTGTGTGTGTGTGTGTGTGTGTGTGTGTGTGTGTGTGTGTGTGTGTGTGTGTGTGTGTGCCATCTCTGAATCTGCAGGGCAGCCAGGTCAACTGACAGACTGGTCACTATAGCAACAGTGCCACCCTCATCTGCTCTGTGCCAAGTTGTAAATATGGAAGTTGTATAACAAATATGGAAGTGCTAGTGTGTCTGGAATCAAGACACAAATGGAGATTTCAGGATGTCAGATGCTGGAGGAGTATCTCAGTATCCCTGAGCTGGTTTCCCATCTCAGCCCTGTGGTAAGCTGAAGCATGCTATCTACAGGATGCTGTGACTCTTCAGGTAACAATAGACTAAAAGAGTATCAGATGTTCTCCAGGCATTGTTGTCTTTCTGTGACTGATGACTCTCTGAAGGACTATTTGACTTCTCTTTGGCTTCAAATTCAGTCCCTCATATTTGTTATTATGATATAATACACACCTAATGTGCGTGAACTAAGTTGCTACTCAGTGTCAATTTATCTTAATAATCAATCAAATTATTTTGTGTAAAACTGAATGATAGCGTATACTCACTAGTAATGGTAAATCTACTTGTAATGATCACCTTACCCTGCTATTACAGTCACAATGGGATGATAAACAAAGTTCAATGATAGCCTGAACTTTGTTCAAAAATCCAAACTGCGTACAGCCTAAGTCTACATCTCCTCAGAAACACACAAAGCTAGAGAGCTTTGTCTACACACATGGACAGTCTGGAAAGAAAACCAGTAAAAATTGTTTAAGTGAGAAGAAGAGCTAATCAAGTGATGGAGAGTGGGTGAGCAAAGGGGAAGAGGATGAGTGAGATGAAACACTGGCCTACAAGTAGATTATGCATCAAGCACAAAACCAACTGTATGAATGATTAATGAGAAATAACACTAAAATAAAACTTTGACAGTTAGTGTGAACTATATGGAGCTGTGGAGGAACTTTTCCTTTTGTATTGAGAAATAGTTTGACAAGAGCATCTGAATTAACCATTGTCTTTTTAAATGTACAAAACAGGAAAACAAAAACAAAGGAAAGCGAGTAGGGGAGAACAGGGTTGGTCGTCACACTCATTATACTTTGCCACCAGAGGGCATTGTCTCTCAAATTGTGGTTTGGAATTTGACAGAATTGGGATCAGAGCTCACCTACATAGTCTTCTCAGGGGTAAGACCGATGAACTTGAACTGAGAGGATTTTTTTGTGTTTTTCATGTCAAATTGTAAATATTCACCTCCTCAGTATTTTTTCTCCCAGGCTGTTACACAATGGGGTTATAACAAAACAATTATTTTGGTGTGAAAGGAAAGCTATGGTTTGGATTGTTTTTAGCAAGCTAACAAGTTGTTACACGGTTATTAGCCTTGATGCTAGTAAGAGGTTCCATTTGGGGTTGGTCGCTACATTTTCTCTGGGGTTGGTTGTCTCCTCTGTATGTATATGTTATTTACAGTAGGCTGGCTCAAAGATGCATGTCTTGTTCATGTCCCTTGCTCATTTTGTGATAAGGTGCGTTAAGTGATGTTTTTGTCAACTTGTCAGTGCAATTAAACTTTCAAGTTAAGTTCTGCCTCCTTTCTTTTTAAAAATATTTTTTCTTATTAAGATTGTCAGCCGATTTGCAAAAGCAAAATCACAAATGCAAAAGCTACAACACAAATGCAAAAGCCATAACACGTGGAAGTTACGAGGACACTTATCCTAATTGGCACAAAAAAAAAATAATGAAAGTAAATATTTTTTTCTTTCACCTTCAGCTATGATAAATAAAGCTTTAATGCTAATGTCATAGTGATCATAAAGCTAAATAAGATGATGCATTTTTCCTGTAAATAAAAAATATAAGTACTATGAAGGATATTACAAGGTGAGACCCCTACAAAGCTTTATATATCATAGATGAAGTTAAAAAGATAATCATTTACTTACTTTCACAACATTTCTGTGTCTGTTGGAATAACTAACCTTTTTAACTTCCATTGTGGCTGTACTCCTGTTGTGTTGTGTTTGCTCTGATGTCTTTGATTTGCGTTCGTGTTGTTTTGCAAATCGTCTTACACCCACTGGCCACCGTAAAAATTGCATTGTGACAAACAGACCCATAGTGCTATGTAGGGAAGGGTACAGAATTGGGTACTTTTACAGGTATCGACTGAATTCTATCAAAAGAACAGAGTACCGATTCATGTAAAACCGTAAGGTACCATGTTTAGGTACCTAAATGCATCCTTGTGACTAAGGGAGTGGAAGAGTAGGCCATTTTCCATGCTGGACATGAACGCAGCATTATAAAGTTATATATTGAAAAATAAATATGTTAAATTGAAAAAAAAGGGCATTTTTTATCAAACAAATTTATATATTTTTTTACCACATAAACACAAAAAAGTACCAAAAATTGGTACTGTTGACTACCGATACCGATTACCAAGTACCGGGAATTACCGTATCTTTTCAAATGTGAAAGGTACCAATCCCTAGTGATATGTCACGTATCCTTGATAGTTACTCAACTCTTTGTCACAGTGAGTTGGAAAATGAGAGGGATGCACATTTTAGGCCAACACTTAAACTTCAATTTCCTGAGGGAATGACTATTGAAAGATGTTTTGATGATGAGCAATTCACATTAAAGAAAGAGTGTGACAACCAACCCTGTTCTCCCTTACAATACTGTGGTGGAGGAAAAACAACAACAACCTTGAATACAGTACAGAGATGGTGGATTCTGGTCATGGTTTATGGAGGAACTTTTGGCTCACTGTTTAGGTTTTACAGGCTTTTACGGTTTTGGTTTCCGCACTGCTCACCCCTTATCTTATCATCAACATTTCCAGCTCTCCATTTTAGCTGCCCATTAATTCCCAGACACATTAAGAAGTGAGCCAGATTAAGTTGTATCCTAGTGGTGAGATAAGTTAACCCTGTTGAACCTTAGGAGTGTGACCAAAAAGGAGTTTAAATCAAAATAATATAAAAAATATTTGACAGCTGCCAGGACAGATTCTCTAGATTTCTAAATAAGTGGCATTTTTCAAGTATTTTCACAAACATTTCATCAGCACACCATTATAAGCCAAGTCTGTGTTATTAAGTCACAAGAATTATGTAAGTTGTGGAAAAATAGTTAACATACGTCAGCATGTTGGAATGTAACAAACAACATCCATTGCTGGAGGCTCCAGCAGAGCTTCTTCTGGTCATATGACCAGAAAAACACGTTTTCTCTAGCTGTTTAACATACATCTCTGTCTCTCATGAGAGTCCATGCTTACGCACTCTTCTCCTCTTTCCAAAGCAGTTCACCAGCTCTGGAGTCCATGCATTAAA
Organism: Halichoeres trimaculatus; assembly: GCF_033239565.1. Lineage (NCBI taxonomy): Eukaryota > Metazoa > Chordata > Actinopteri > Labriformes > Labridae > Halichoeres > Halichoeres trimaculatus. The sequence continues at coordinate 11,821,866 of NW_027437185.1, forward strand.
TATGAGCGGTTGAGGGGAGAGTATGCTGGAGTACCAATATTTTTCCATGGATAAGATGCTGATCCATATTTTCATGAGAGCCACAAAAGTACAACCGATGGTGCATTTTGAGATGAAAAAAGTGAACCGACTTCCTAAACAAAGATTTTCAGTGATGTGTGGATTCACTATAAATTCAAAACAGCAAATGGTGACGCTGTTTCAGGACTGATGATGCAGACACTTTAAAAACTCCTGAGTTTGATTTTTTGTCTTTTGATGTGTGTTCGATACAACACCAAAGGCCGTGAAAATGTTGCTGACTTTGTTTTACTGTTGACTGTCTCCTACAAAGACAGCAGGACCCGATTAACCAGCGGAAAAAAACACAGCAGAGGGCCCTGATTCATCCTCCAGCATGTGTTTCCCACCTTTAATTTTTACAGCGTTGGCTTCACAGCAAGAGATGTTGGTTTCTGCTGGAAAAAGTCAGAAAACATAAGAAAGATTTTGTCATAAAGGCTGCTGTTGTGATGAATCCTCAGAATCTCCTAACACTTACAGAATATTTCAGTTACTGGATAAAGAAAGACTCTTTCAGACAACGGCTCTGGGCCTCTTTGGCCTGTCACCCACTCTGCCTGGTTTGTATTCCTGGCTTGTTCTGGAGACTTCTATAAGGCTCAAAGTTGACCAAAGTGAAACAAAGACTCTGAATGACATATCCCTCCTTATACTACAACATCCAGCTCATCCACAGTGGAGGTAAGTGTTAACATTCATTTCTCTTGTAGTTCTGGTTTGTCAGTATTGTGTTGTATTTTTAGCTCCTGTTCTAAATCTGTTGCCTGCTGTACCTCCATCCAGCAGCAGAGGGTGCTGTGTATGCATAACTACCATTTAAAAGCTCCTCCATGACTCCTTCCCACGTGGATTCAGATGTAGTGTTGCTGTGTTTTTAAAGGAGGGGACTTTCCCAGAGCATGCTTTCGCAAGGAAATGAACCAGTAAAACACATCAGACAGGAATCAATGACTTGTTCCTCATTCTAAATAAAATCTCACTGGTTTTATTTCTGATGGTATCAGTGTCAATTAAGATCTGAGGCCAAAGGTTTGATCAGTGGAAATTTGCCACATTTAGCCAAATCATTAACCAAACTGAACATGCACATAGGTTGTAGCAAGCAGAGTGGCACTAGGCTTTATATCTCTATGCCTGAGCTGTTTGTGTTTCAGTCAGGGTCACTGTTTGTTTGTCAGCCTTGACCTTGAGCCCAGAGAGAAAGAGGAGGGAAAAAGAAGGGTGTTTGTGTAAGTTCCCTTATTTTATCATTTCAGATCCACGTGTCCACTAACAGGTGTTAGGAAGATAACGCGAAAACACACTTTGACCAACTTACTGAGTCTGAGATCATCCTGGGAAAATGAAGTCACTTGTGGGCCTCTTACTAATCCAGGGGGCTTTATATGAATAATGTCAAGAGAGGCTGACACTAAAACTTGATTTAGACTCAGTTGGGATCATCTTAAGATTGTTTCTAAGGGTTAGGTGTTAATCTTAATACTTAATGTAGATCATTTTAAAGCCATGTTAATAACATGAGTCACTCTCTCTCTGTGCCTGTGCTATCTGTCCTGATACCAGTGACAAACTGAAGCAAACAGAAGATGTCTGGTATCACTGACCCTCTGGTAGAAAGTCGACTGTATTGACAACTTTAGAGCCGAGGTTTCATTTGCGTAACGTTTCTGGCAGAGGAAGTCGAAACAGCTGAAACTGGTGACATCTGAGTGTTGTCAGTACAGTGGAAACCAAGAGGAAATGGGCGCTATGTATAATTCTATTTAAAATAAAAATGTTGTCAACACATTTCTTTGTAAAATTGAGTCATAATTTGTTAAGATGAAAATGCATTAACTGGGTAAAGAGAGAGATGCTGAACTAAGAATTACACAGCTGGTAACAAAAATGTCACAGACTTGTAATAGATGTCACTTTTGAAGAAATAACATAAATTTATCTTAACCCCATAAAGCCTGACCCATCAGAAAGTAGCCAGAAAAATTCTAATATTTTTCAGGAATGAGATGTTAATCATCATTTTAACAAAATATTGCTATATCATTTTTATGATATATTTTTTTGTATCACATTTAGTAAATTGGGCAGTTTTGGCAGCTTTTTTAGTAGTTTTCAGCAAATGTGCATTTTTTAAGGCATAAAATACTTGCTCTAAAAAAGGAGTAACAATGTAGGGTTTATTCCTGCCACAACTTCTCAAAGATTAGTGATGATTTTTCTCAAAAAATGTGTGTGGATGAAAAAAAAAAGGCCAATATACAAATTCATCTGCCTGCAGTGGTATAATAATCCTCAAGAGGGTAGAAAACATTTTAACAGGTTTTTTTAAGGAAACTAATAATCATGTAGATGAGATAGAGGTCCTTACATTATAGGGTCTAACTGATGATTAAAAATACCTTTTGATGTTTCTTGTCGGGGTATGTTTACACTTGTTCTTACAGATCACCTAGTTGTATTTTATTATTATCAAGTTTACCGAAGAAAAATTCAATTTAGTGAAAAATATATATAGATATATATATTTGAAAGCAGAATTGAATTTTTGTCCTTATATCTTTTTATACTTTAATGGCATTTGTTTGTTTTACAATCTTAATCTATTCTACCATTTTGGTGCTTATATTTCTTTCCCATCTCTTTAATCTCTTGTCTCAGTTCTTGTTGTTGTTGAGATCTGGATAAGGAAAAAAGTTAGGTTCGAATGATGGAGTGAATTATGTTTCTGGAGAGTCTCATCTTTTCATCTGTTGGATTTTTAAGTTGTTTTGAGTATTTCACTTTTACAGGTTTGGGTTTCTAAACTTTGTTCCTAATGCTTGCTCTTGTCTGCCAAAACACTTTGTTTGTAAACCCTTGTTGTAGATGGTGCTGCCATAAATAAAGCTATTTATTATTATTAACTCAGTTTTGGATAAGGGCTAATAGGTTAACATCTTGTAATTTTATTATTCGTCCTGTCTGGCTGGCTGAGTAGTGACCCAGCTCATGACCGATGTTACCATAAATGAGTCAGATTTGTCAGATCACTGATTTGAAAAGCTGTAAAACATTGTGTGCACGAGTGGTTGATTTACCAAGCAAATAAATATTTTTATTGCATGCAATTCCAAATAACAGGGCCGTTCCCGAATTATATTTACAGTAAACACTTAAAATAAGACACACCCAACCCTGAGAAAGCAGGTACCAGCAGACAGGTTAGTCATCTGCAGGTGAGTTAAAAACAGTTATAAAGAATCATTGGAGTAATTAGTCAGAGGCACATGAGCGGCTTTTACAACACACAGCTACACTCACCTGAACCAGCTCTGCTGGGTGGAGCAGACATAAAACAATGACTGCTGGCTGCTTAAGTGTGTCAACAACCTGTTGACGGAAAATACCAGTGGAATAAATATCCTGACTCCTTCCTGCACATGTGGTTTTGTGATAAGTGGTGTCACATAGAGCCAGCTGGACTTCCTGGAGTAAAAGGAGGGGGTTAACAGCTGAGCAAGGACTAGCTGGACTAAAAATCACTGTGAATACACAAAGAGACTGAGAATCACTCTTACTTCCTTAGTTCATACCATGAAGTGATGCTAAGTGTCATGTGGAAGCATCTTAACACATTACAGTTTAAAAGCTAATAGTGATAAATGCACAGTGTATAAGTGGGGATTACTGTTTCCTTATAATATTTAACACAACACTGGCGTTTGTTGTCTGTCTTTGTAGTGGACCGACATTAAAAAAGGAAGAAAGTGTCAGAGAGGAAAAAGAGGAGGGGAAAAAGATAAAGCAGTGATGTCAGTCCGTCCCACTTCTATTCAGTACAAATGCAGCAGAGCAGGGCTGAGCCTGCATACCACTGCTGCTGACGACAGACCTGATCCCACACAAACACACACACACACACACACAAAGGCACACTTTACACTCCCCACGTCACACACACTCATCATAGCACACTCACAGAGGAGCTGAAACTCAGACCAGAGCGTGGAGATGCGACCGGCTGGCAACCACTGAGTAAGTCTTCTTTTTCCCCCTCGGTGCCCTTCTTTCTCTGTGTCCGGCTTTTCTCCAGCCCGTCTAAGTTCATTTATCTTTCACACTCTCCTCTCTCACGGTGAAACGGCCTGTGTTTCCTCAGATTGAGAGACTTTTCAAACTTTTCCATCAGTATGCTGTGCACATACCGTCCTCTCCTCTCCCTGCTTTTCTTCCTTTTCTCTGCATGTGAGTGGAGGCAGCAGAAAATCCTGGACCAATTTGCATGTTGGCGCAGAGCCAGGCCTGATGTTTGCTTTGATATTCGAATAACAGAGTTGAACTTTTAATATTCTTTACGTGTTCTTCATTGATTTATGTTTCCTGAACCGTCTGTGGGGGTTGTTGTTGTTGTCTGTGATTTAGTTTGGCAGGTTAACGGTCTGATTTGAATATCTGCTGTGTGCTGCTGAGCCTGAATCGTGATGTGTGCAGTTAAATGTAGAAGCTGTTATGCAGGTATAAAACTGACGGAGAAACCTCCAGTTATTTCCACTGAATGGGCTGTTTGGTAGTAAATACTAGAGCCAGTTCAGTTCATTTGTCTTGCTGCTTGTTTGTTGGTTGGTTTAATGGGAAGTTTAAACCTTAACAGAAAGAAACCCACATCCTCTTTATTTTTAGATATTCGGACATGGATTACAAAACCCTCTCAGAAACAAACAAATCTGTGACTTCTCATTTCTTATGCATGAATTCAGCCAGTTATCCCCTTAGTTTGGCGTAGATTTATTTTGTAGAAACAACTCAACTTAAGGATGTTTTTCTTAAAGCAGTCATCTTAGAAATCATTCACCTGAATTCTCACAGGTACAGTGACTACTCCATGCAATATGATGAACTGAAACCTAGTGACAAAACAACAACCTGTGGTGTTCAGGATTTATTTTTCACATCATTTAGCTTTGATATTCTGGTTTATTTTTTTCCATAAAGATAAAAGAAAAGGCTGTTTTACTCTGTCTTGAGCTGCCGTGCTACATGAATGCTCAGCCTTTTATATTAAGCAAACAAACTACATGAGTATTTTCAAACCTTTTAATGTTAATGTGCTGCTCTGAATCCTTTGCCGGCCATAAAAGAGTAAAACACTCCAGTAACCTCTCTGTTCAGGGTCACAGTAATGATCTTTTACGCTAACTTGAGGGGTGATCTTTCACTTCCACCACTGACTACTACTTTTCTAAAATTTTATCCACTTCAGGTTCAAATTAGTAAACTTTTATCACTGTAACAAACTGTTAAAGGTGAGTGTAGGTTGGAGAATCCTGTGTTTGAGGTGAACTTTTTCCAAGACTGTTTCTTTTCTTGAAAACATTTGTTTGTGTCTAACAGTCACCTGCATTGATAACCTGCTGAGAAGCAGCCAGTCGTGTGTGCGCGCGCACGTGTGTGTGTGTTTGTGTGTGTGTGTGTGTGTGTGCACATAAGTGAGCAGGGTGTTTGTGTGTGAAGGAAAAAGGTAAAAAAAAAAATAGAAAGCGCAGTTTTTCCTTTTTGCTCTCTATCTCAGTCTGTTACTCTCAGATAGCTTACAGCCATTAACGCCCAACATGGGTGGGTGTGTGTGTGTGTGTGTGTGTGCGTGTGCCTGTGTTTGAAAGCACAGCAGCATTCTCGCTGCCTACTGTATGCAGAGTAAACACTGCACACACACACACACACACACACACACACACACACACACACACACACACACACACACACACACACACACACACACACACACACACACACACACACACACACAAATAAACTCTACATTTGGCTCTGTGGTTTATTTGCTTGAGGTCTTTTGTGTTTCGCTGGTCAGAGCAGGGCTGAATGGAGGTGGAGAAACAATGCAGTGGATCTAATCCCTTTTATTCTCTCTCTATTTGTCTCCCAATCTCTCTCTGTCTCTTAGTTAAAAACAGTACAGCAGCATCCAGAGCACAGTCGATCCAGGTACTGAGCCAGACACTCTCCCTCAGCACCAAGGAGGAACACAGGGCAAAGGACGCTGAGGTGACCTCAAGCAGTCGGACAGCACCTGATCCCACATCCAAAGAAAAGGGAACCTGACTCTGAAGCAGGAAAACGGAGTGATCATACCCCAACCCTGAAACACGACCCAGTCCACTGAGAGACAGAGAGCCGACGGCCGCCTGAAGCACCAAGAGAAGAGAGGCAGGATGCTGGCCAAAATCCTTGAGGACATGTGGGTGGAGCCAGAGGTGCTGGAGGCCCTCAGCGAGGAGCAGAAGAGGATCCTCTTCTTGAAGATGAGACAGGAGCAGGTACGCCGCTGGAGAGAGCGGGAGGAGAGAGAAGAGAGGGAAGGAAGAGACACCAGGCCAAAGAAAGGTAGAGTCACACTCTGAGCTCAGCACTAACACTGGAGGGGGGGTACACAGAGGGGCTTTGTTGTGTCGCAAGGGAGAAAGATTTCTGAGAATTCTTACCAACAATAACTTCACTCATTCATACTCAGAATGAACACATTCTTTTGTGGTCAATACTATCTTAAATACAATCCTCATAAGCATGTGTATGACATTCAAAGCCTATAAGAGCTGGAAAACTTGCTTCCATTTAGCTGGAGCTAAAGCAAGGAGAAGAAAACTCTTATACTTAAACTTTATGTAACAGAATCAGCCTATTAGCATCTATACAGCTCACTTTTTAACATCTTTTACATTTCTATCTCTCACTGTGAAAAACACTGGTTATAAAACAGGTTCACTGGTATATGTGGTGAACTATTTATGCTGTGACTACTTGTGTCTCGTGATAAAGATTTATGCTAGCTGCCTCCTCTGTTTTTAGCATCTAAGCTAAGCTAAGATAACTAGCTTGCTGTAGCTTCATACCTAATGTTCCCATTTGATGGTTGCATCAATCCTCATATTTACAGAGAATTTACCACAGAACTTGTACCAAGCACTACTTTTTCCCTCTTAATGGATTTAGCTTGCTTTAAAGCAGTGTGTCTCAAACTTTTTTCAGTGATGTACCCACTATTATATGTTTTTTTTCTGGCAAGTATCCTCTAACAAGCATAAAGCAGTTTTAGTTGGGAAAAAAAAGACTAAAAACACAGCGCAGTACTATGAGTGTCTATTGGATATACTACTCACTTTATGAACTTAAACTTATATTTGATTCAAACATTGATTAAGAAAACGGTGTTTAAGGAATTCTGCTTGGCTAATATTTTCTAATATACATTTTTGAATCTTGCGTACCCCCTGGGGTACACACACCACTGCTTTAAAGAAGTTGCTGCTCGTGTTACAGGACTAGAGGTTAAACTCTGTCACAATTATAATTATCTCTACTTAGTTTCATGTCTTCAGTCACTTACAGTCAGCGCAGCTGCAAACAAACACACATTCAACTTTTTTTTATGTTTTAAAGTCTGAAAAAAAAATGCAGTTTTCCCTCCAGTTCCCTTTATGCTTTGTTAATGTAGATCATAAATCTTCTAAAGTTTTCATGGATGTGTTACTCAAGCTGTGCAGTAACACTCTCTCAGGTTACCAATCAGATCAGTGCGTTCAAATGAAACCCAGACAAATCTTCTCCTCACTCTGAGTCACCGTGTGTCCCTCTGCTTCTCCTGTCTGTCCGTCTTACTCATCTCACCAAACCTTCCTCGATTCAATACATTTGTTCCTCTCTGAGGCCTCACCACCTCCCTCAGTGCTGAGACAGAACGAGAAGGAGTGTGTGTTTGTAAAACTGTCCCTCCTTTCTCGTTGAATTGTTTGTGTATGGTTAAATGAGCCCTGTTGTTTGGTCTGTTGTGAAGCTTTAAACCAAGTATTGAGTTACCACCTCAGTGTACCTAATCTCTGCCATGTCACCTGAGAGGTGAGTGAGTGAGTGTCTCCTCAGTGTTTGCGAAACACAACAAAAGATCCAGTTAGTCATCTTTCAGTCTTTGTATTCAGGCTGTGGAGAGTCGGTCATTACACGCACAAGCCTATAACCGCCACTTGAAGAGTATTTACCTGACCTGTGCACACTGATCTCTATGATGTCCTGTACTGCTGGTTATACACAGGTGAGGTACATGTAAAGACAGGTATAATAGAAGCAGTGTGTTTCTTTGTTGGCACACAGTAATTCACTGCTGTGAACATAAAGCAGTCATACAGAGATGATTTCACAATGTAAACTCACAAAGCAGGGTCTGTATTTAAACTCCAGGCATTCAGAGCGGCCGTTGAAAAGCTGGTTACTGATAAACCTGCAGGGTCAGTTTACAGCCAGGAAACGATCATTTCTGAAGGACACTCTCACTCTTTGAATTTGAATTTTTTAAGCCACTCCCCCAGCGCGTGACATCACTGAGAGTTTAACGCCCACTGAGATACGATGCTGTCATGGAAAACACTTGTTTTCACACCTTAAAGAGAGGGTTGTTATTTCCCCATAACCATGTCATAGTGAGGTGATCATACAATTTTAAAGACACACCCACACCTGTGTTATGTCATGGCAAGTTTCCACCTCTGTGGGATACTGTAGCATCAGGAAAGACACCTGTGATCACACCTTGTAGAGTGGGTTTACTGCTGCTCTCTGTTGTAAAATAAAAGTAAATAAATCTCACTTTTATATTAAACGTAATAGCTATAAAATTTTGTATTTGTCTCTTTTTATAGTTGATTACACATGGGGAGTTTGTTAGAACCAAACCATATCAGCTGATTTAAGTATTTGGTTTATTAAAGTGGTCCAGGTCAGACTCACGTAGCGTCTCTGCTCAGTGACAGAAACTAGGTCACTTTTATTCCTCCTTTCCTTTCCTTCAGATTGATTTAACGGTTTGCTTTTATCTGTGAATTTGTTTTTCATTGAGACACATTAAATAAATGAGTCAATACAAAGTCAGACACACAGACCCAGACATGAATAAAAGGGTCAAATACTGAACAGTCCACACTTAGAAAGGACAGGCTGTGACTGTTTGGTAGCGCTCCCTGAGCTCTTTACTGATAGGACAGCACCACCTCCTGGATGAAAGCCAGAACAACAAGTCATAAGACGACTGCTTTTCTCAGAATTTGCCTTAGAGATAAAAATATATCCGCAGCAGGCTTACTGACTCTGTTTTTGACTCATATTTTCTCTGTCCTCTAGCTTACAGTAAACATGTGAGCTGGCTGCTGGGTCGGGATGGAGACGTGAGCGTCAGTGTGATCGGAGAGGTCGACGAGTTCAGGTCGTCCAAACTCCTCCAGAGCCTCATGAACAACAGGTACGGACAGAAAAGATCGAGATGTGAAGTGTCACATGACTTTGAGGCGATGATGAGGAAGTGTGAGAGCAGTTTATGTACGCTTCAGCTGAATGATTTGTTACGGTATCAGTCAGGCAACACAGTGAGGAGGAGTTTCTCCATCACATTCTGGTGAAAACAGATGAGAGAAAAATCGTCTCTCATGTGGTTTTATCCCTCATGCTAAGCCATTAATTTCAAACATCTAACATTAAGACTTTCAAACAAGCTGCATCAAAACAGCAAACCAAAACTTTCCTCTAGGTAATATTCATGAAGTATCATCTTGTACTTTAAGGATACTTCATGAATGAGTGTTTTTACTTGCTCTGTGCTGCTGACAGCTCAGTCAGCCAACATATCAACCATCGTAACAACCACACAGGAACATCCTCTGAAGGTTCTGCCTCCGTTCCCTTTAACTGGGTAATTACATAACCCTGATTGACTTTGATAAGGAGAACAGTGAACCAAAGAGTTTCATTCAGCCGGCTGTCTCCTCGTTCCAACACGATTATAGAAGTTATTTGCCTTATGACTAGCTGGAGGATTGGTTCAAAGGTTGGGTCTGCAGACTGTGGAACTAAAAAAAAGGATGTCTTTGTCTCTCAGAGTCCGCAGTGACGATATGAACTGCATCCAGAGAGAGGACGTGCTGCCAGGAAGAGAGGCCCAGCAGCTCAGCTGTAAAGAAGACATCCAGCTGGTCCTCACTGATGTTAGTGTGAGTTCATGTGTTTGTGAAACCCAGACGACAGAAATAACCGTGTCAGACTCTCGTCATTAAATTGTGTTTCTCTCACACAGGATGCTCCGGCCTCACCAAATGATCCATCATCTGAGAAGGATTCAGACTCCTGCAGCATCGAGGACCAAACACAGGACAGTGACAGCGAGTCAGGGAGCAGCTCGGACAACCAAGGCGAGTGGACGATACTCTACAGGCCTCACTTCAGGAGCCCTGGCAGCCAGCCGCCCACAGATGACCCCACAGACACAGTGATGAGGAGCGAAAAGGACAAAGGTAATAAATCAAGAGAGGAACCAGATTCATGTGTACGGAGATAAATATTACCAGTGGATCATATTTAGAAACAAGCTCAAAGAGCATGTACTCAAGAAGATGCAAAAACAGGGCAAAGAAATAAGTGTCGGACTGGCAAAGAATAAAATCAGACAGAGAATAGAAAACTTTAACAGAACGCTGAATAAAGTTACACTCAAGCTTTATTTGAATAAACTCTTTCGACTGAGCGAGTATGAGCATCCTCAGGCAGAATGATGCCAGTCTGAGTACTTTAAAGATTATATCTCTATTTCAATTTTTTTTTCTTTTTACTTTTGATTGGATAGGATACAGGACAGTGGACAGAGCAGGAAACAGGGCGAGACTGAGGACATGCAGGAAAGAGGCCACAGGCTGGATTTGGACCCAGGTCGCCCTCACAAGGGCGAACCTCATGAAGCGCAACCTAGGCCACAAGGCCATCCGCGCTCCAGTATAACTGTTTCCTATTCACAAGTATTAAACTGGTTAAACTAATATTGAACTTATTTTGAACTATTATTTAAAGACTACATCAAATACCTGACAATGAAGAGAGCACACAATGCTGGATCATAAAAAAAGCGTGATCAATCTTTAAAAATCTCTACCTTTACCCACTACATGAATGGATGAAAAACAAGTATAGAAACAGGCACGGTGGGTCTGCAGAGACAGAGACTGCATCACCTGCCTTCTCCCTGACCCTCTGCTGGTTTAAGTCCTGGATGGAGGACAGGTTAGTTTTGATAGTTTCTCTGCAGACTGGATCGTCCACTGCAGTCTGTTCCTGTCCTGTTTTGGGGGTGAATACAAACCAAACAGTGATGGACATGCAGAGGACAGACTGGATTATGGCTGTGTAGAATTGGATCAGCGGCTTCCTGAGCTGGCGCAGGAAATACATCCTGTGCTAGGTCCTTTTCCTGGTGTCTGTGTGGAAGGTCCACTTCCACTCATCATTGGTGATGGTGGATCTCAGAAACCTGAAGGTCTCTCCCCACCATCCAATTAGCAAATTTAAAAGATTTACAGTCTGGTCTTTAACTGGCCAGAATGAACTTAAGCATGATACAAGAACAGCATCTAACTAAAAAGAAATTTGTGCCTCGACTTTCATGTGAGAAGACAAACACTGGAGCTGTGAAGTGTCATGAATGACCGGCTGACACTCGTGTCCTGATGTTTGTTTAATGTTCTGAACAATTTTGGACACATTTTTGTTCAAATCTTATATTGACGATAATTCTACTCACAGGCACTTGTGCAAATCAGAAAGTTTTAGTGTTGACATAAGTATCACTTAATGTATTGTTTCCTTCTCCTTCTCAGAGATCTTACGCTGTGAAGAGAAAAAATCAGCGTATGGAGGTCGTGTGGCACAGCTCAGGAAAGCCTTCGCCGATGATCTCCACAGCTCACCACCTGCCTACACCAAACCCCCCCTACCTGCCAAACCTGCTCACCTGCAGAACAGAAGCACACCTGTACGCCACTAGGACTCAAAGTGTGCCCACAACATTGACCCAAAGGGGCACAGCCTGCTGACACGAGTGCACTGAGCCCTGTGCAGGAAACAGGGCTCAGTGGGATCCTTACTTGAACCTGAGCGACAAACTGAGACACAAATTTTATGGCCTTGATATAAAGACCAGGCGTCAGATGGTGGATGAAGTGACAGACGGACTTGAAAGCTTCTGAACAGTACTGAAGTCAGCCTGGATGATTAAATGTAGCTTTGATGTCGCTGGGATCAAATAGTTTCTATTATTGACAGGCAGAGAGGTGTCTGCAGGACACGTTCAGACTGTTTACTAAACCTTTAAAAAGCACTGTTTCATTGTAAAATGAGTCTTAATGAAGTTTGAATGTATTAGCATAAACATCGTGACCTTACTGAGGTTCACCTGTTCAGAATATTTAAACTGTAAATGAAGTCTTTGTAACTTGTATCTGTACTGTTTAACGTTTAATACATGTTTAAAACAAAACGAAACACAGACTGCTGCCTCAGAGTGTGATTTCAAACATGTCACACCTATCCCATGTTTACCTAAACACACACACACACACACACACACACACACACACACACACACACACACACACACACACACACACAACTTTACCATAAAGACTGAGAAGTTATACAGCCGCACCACTGAATATCTGTTGAGATGCTAATGTTGCCCATTAAAGGAGGCTTGTCCAAAGTCCAGCTCAGGGGCCAATTAAGGCCTGATATCCATTTTTCTATCTTAAAATAGAGTTTTTTATGGCACATACGCTGCTTAACTAATTTATTAGACCATCTGTCACAAAAACAAGAAAACCATCCAGAAGTCAGAAATTTATCAAGACTAAGATACAACCACCAAACACATTTTTCCATTCAAAAGCATAATTAAATAACTGTAGTTAAGTTTTTTTCTGCTGTGTTCGGATATCAATAGATAACAAAAGTTATTATCAAATATATTATTTGGATTAATATGCTCGCACATACTGGTGGATTAAACATTACAAGTAAAACTAAAAAAAATGCTAAACAGAAATATATGGTTAACTTTGGGCAGCAGAGGCTCACACCTTACACTGGATGCAATACATTTATGAAACACTGTAAATGGATCTAATTCTAGATTATTTGTAATGTTGCATTTTGATTTAAAGAGAATTAAAGTAACTTCCGTATCGTCACAAAAACCTACGTCTGGGCTTTACATGGCCCTGTAGGGCAGCTCTTCAAACAATAACGTTGTTTGTTTCTTTCTTACCATGACATGTTTCGACACCAAACTTCCTGCAGGCTTCCTCTGAAGAGTCACGTGATGCTGTGACTCATCTGTCAGCTGATTCAAGGCGGTTTGATCGTCCCACCAGGTGCGGCAGGACGACCACGCCCCCTGTTGTCCAACAGGACATTTAAACAGAGTAGTTGTACAAAGCCAAAGCTCACAAAACTCCTTAAGATATGATTAAATAAATGTATTTAAAACTTAAATAAGGACACAGGCTGGGTTTAAATTATGAAATGGAAAAGAAAAGCAATCCAGTGTTTAAAAATTGTTCAAGGTGTTGGAAAAAAAAATATCTGGTTATAGTTAACTAGTTAAAATAGTCTCATAAACAAAATAGAGGAGCATTTGATTTAATCCAGACTGTAATCCAGATATCATTCTCATTTTCTGTGAGAAGAAGAAGTTTGATCATGTTTGCTGTGCTACATTTCCCTGAAAATTGAAAACGTATCATTTGTCATCAAGAGACAATTCAGGTCCACAAGGTTTTGTTACATGAGTGAATATATCATAAATGTATCTGACACCACAAAATGTTTTTTTTTTTTTTAAGAAATTATCAAACATACATATTTTTAAAAGCAATCATGTGTAACTCTTTTGTTGAAAAACTATAAATACACACACACACACACACACACACACATATATATATATATATATATATATATAAATATATATATATATATATATATATATATATATATATATATATATATATATATATATATATATATATATATATATATATATATATATATATATATATATATATATATATGTATATATATGTATATATATGGCATGGTAATTTAGCATACTAATGTAAGCTTGAAGCTCTTAATGCATGTTTAGTCTAGTCATAAAAGTGCAGCATCTTTAATGAATTGTGAGAAATATGATGGTTCAAGACAAAATCATCAACTCTATCATTTTAAATTGTGTTAGATGCTTGTGTTTTTGAGCCCAAAAAAAGTTAACCAGTAACTGTCTTGTCACAAAATCATTTGCCCCCCTGCATTGATTGTCTTGTCTCACAGCCTCTGTTGTGTGATTGGATCCATACTGAAGTCCTATGATAACGACCGAAACCATTTCCATCACATCTGCTGCCACAAAATGTGGCTGGGAGTAAACAAAAAAACAGAACTTGTGATGAAATTATTTTGTCAGACGTCATATTTCAGATTCAGTTAGTAACTCTTTGAATTCAGTTACTGTTTGGGACTGACGACACACAGACATCAACAAACACTGGCATTGTTAGCGTCCTCACTTCTTGCTTGTTCGGGGCCTTTCAGCCTCCAGCCTCGTCTAAAGTCTGTCAAACACATGATCAGCTGGACCGGGGTCAGTTGACAGGGAACGGTCAGGTGACAGGCTTGGCTTGGAAGGAAAGTTACACTTTTTGGGCTTTAAAACCTCAAAAGTTTAGGATGATCAGCCTGCACTATCATGGAGGGGAAGAGACTATATGAAAAGGTGCTGTGGTAGTCAGCCAGCAGGACTGGAACAGCCTCTCACACTCCTGTGGCCTTGGGTCAGCACGCTAATCTCATGGCTATTGTCCTACACTGATCTTAGACTATTAAATACTACACTCTGGTTTAAGGCTGGATGACATACAGTGTTATATATATTTACCAGATGTTACCATTAGAGCTTTGTCGGTAAACTCATTGTTTTGAATGGTGAGTACTGGTGCTGGAGTGCTTGACTAATAGGTGACATATTCCCTTTACTTGGTCACTAATCCCTGAAACCAGATTCCTGCTGGGACTGGACCATTCAGCTTGTACTGTGTGAAAGCATAGTGTACTTTTATGTCACTGTCTATGGAAAATGAGTTAAATAGTCAAAAGTATAAAACATGATTTTGTTTTTACAGTATCAGTATGTTTGCATACAAAGGGAGACGGGCAGAGATGATCGCCCAAACAATGATTATCTATTGAGCAGGATGAGTCAGAAAACAGCTCGACAGAGATCAAACAGAGCACAGAAAGCTAATTAGCATGTGGTTCCTTCAGAGACAGAGGGCGAGACGCTCGGGGAGACAGAGAAAATGGGAGTCAGGTCACGGGAAGCAACACGTCAGAGTCAACTCAATAAACTTCTTCACATTCCCTCACTGCTCCGGCACCCTCAGCCTGAGCATGTGTGTGTGTGACTCTGAGGAGCATGTGTGCGTGTGTGTGTCTGACCACCCATATATCTTGAATCATGTGACTCAACACGAGCAGTCATGCAGTGTGAAAAGCCCCACTATATATAGAAGAACAGTGTTGGGTTTCTGAGCAGAGCATTGTAGAGTCCAGGCGTCTTTGTCCCAGAAGAAAGTGCGTGTCATTGACTTGTAATGTTTCCTTCCACTGAAGGTGTCAAGAGTCTACTCCTGCTGCTGCTGATTTCCTGTAATGCTGAAAGGTGAAACCGGGACATGACAAGCACTTCTGCCTGGGCTTTGTGACACCAAAGTCCATGCTTGATGAAAACAAAGGTTAAAAAAGTAAAAGTTTGAGTTTCAGAAAAGATGTTTATTGTATGTTTCTAATATGATCATAGAGACAGGTGAAAGCTCCGTACTTTTCACTTAACAACACCTCAGAGGTCAAATCATGAGTTGGCGTTTCCGAAAACTCAGTGAGTGTTCTTTGGCGAGCCATGAATGGTATAAACCATGACTTCAAATACTTGCTATGGATTGGTAATGTGGCCTCTTCTTTCATATTTTCTCCTTTGATCACATTTTGAAAACATTTCCAAAAGTAAGAGTTATACCTTTGTTACGTATGTGTGGAGTTGCCATTTCAACAGAAGATGTGACGTAAAATCCTGGGGACAAAGGGTTGCAATAATCCTGATTCAATGCAATGAAAATAAGATTATTTGTAACAAAATAAAAAGAAGGGCTAAAAGTTGAGAAAACAAACATGGATAATCCAGATTTCAGTGACTCCTGTGATGTTATTTTCTGGATGATCAGGTCTGTGTCTCAAAGAGTAATTGTTCATCCCCTGATATTTTACCCAGTCTCACGTAACTACTGTGAGTCAAACTGTTTTGAATGTGGTCTCCTTAAGAGTGAGTTCTCGTGCTATTTGGAAGTATTGGGCGGTAACTGCAAACATTTATTCAAGTATTACACTAATATAGAAAGTTTAACTTTTAATTACCCATCCATGCTAGCATGCATGCATACATTTTAGACAGTGAAACTCTACTGTTGCTACATAGCTTAACTTTGCGCCAACAATAAGAAAATGTAATTATGGTAGATGATTTCTTTGTGGTAACAGTGCTTCTTGGTCCACAGCGCCACCTCTTTACCCGGAGTTTTACACACACTGTTGTGAAGATATGACACTTTTAACAAAGTGTGTGTTTCAGTTACACAGGACTAAGGTTTGAAACATGACAACAAGCAAACATTGCAGCAGCTATACATATATCGCTTTGTACCTTAGTTTAGTAGTTGTCTGTATTAAGCCCCCCAGTAGTCATCTACCAAGCAGAGCTAACGTAACCTCACTCTTCATTTTATTGATAGACTCTCAAGTTTGAACAGACCACTGCAGAATAACTGCTGAGTGTGGATTGGAATGAACATTAGCACAAACAGCTAATGGCTAAAAGCTCATGTTTTAGCCATTAGCTGGTACACTATCATATTCCCGTTTAGCTTTCTTCTGCTCTTCTGTCCTTTTTCAGTCTGACAGTTTAGCTCCTGTGTCCACCATCACTACAAATTTAATCACAGTAATCGTTTACAGCAGAGAAAAACGCAGACCTCTCTTCTCACTTCTAGACTTCATCAGCTGACGTGGTGTTGTCATAGAGACTTAGACGTGCTGTAAATCAATCTGGTCTTGCTCAGACAAATTGGGAACCTGAGAAGAACCATTTCCAAATAACCTTTATTCACACTGATAATCTTATTTTAAAGTGTGCATTACAATTAGGCTCATTTCTAGAAGGGAAACTTTTTCAAGATCACTTAGAAACTCCTCACAGCCCTTTGAAGTGTAAACTGAAGACCTATCTCTTCAGGCCGGCTTTTATTCAAGGTTATACGATATTAAAATTTAATCATTTTATAATGTTTTAATTGTCTTTAATTTTCATTCTTACCAATTTTATTTATCTATTATTTTTAATTTTGTGATGATATATATATATATATATACTGGGCAGCAGTAGCAGTATATTATTATTATTAATTATAATTTTAGTAGTAGTGGTAGTTAGGGAGGCGTACTATGTTGAGCTATATTCATCCTTGTGACTGTGAAGGAGTAGAAGAGAAGGCGATTTTCCATGCTGGACATGAACACAGCATCACAAGGTCATATATTGAAGAATGAATATGTTAGATTAAAATTTTTTTATACTTTAATATTAAATAAGTTAATATTCTTTACTACATAATCACAAAGGAGTACCAAAAATTAGTACGGTTGAGTACCAGTACTGATTGCCAGGTACTGGGCATCAGTAATATACTGTTACATTTATATCAATGAAATACTAAAGGACTGACATGGTTTGTTTTGAAGTGTAATTAAACACTGGTAGGTTAATTCTTTAACAAGAAGCAAACTCTATAGTTACCTAAAATAATGTCCAGAAAACTACAGAATGATATGAACCATAATATATTAGGAGATGAAAAACTGCTGTTTCTGAGTTATCAATGAAGGATTTTAGAAACAATTCAAAGGCAGTGATTTTGTTTTCCACATGTTGGATTTTTTGGCCATTTTCTTTTTGAATTGTGTGTTTTTTGAAGATAAATGATAACCATCAGTTTTATGTTTTACTTTTAAAAGGTTTATTACAACTCTTTCACATGCAGCAGAGTATTTTCAGCATTTCTTATTGTTACATGTGATTGGTGATTTATCATCCTTTCACATGGTCTTAACATCTGATCCAATCAGATTCTGACTAACTTGAACTTCCTGCTCAATGCTTAATATCTCATCTCTACAAAATGTGCAAAAAGTCCAAACCTAGATGCACATAAATGGTCAATGTACTGTTTGCTTAGCTTTACAACATTAGCATTGTCATGCTAGAATGTTAGCATGCTGTTAGTGTTTTTAGAAACACTGAGTGTGAGCTCTGCATCCTGCTGCGGCCGGCATGTGGACTCCAGCGTCTGTTTACATTTTACAAAGAGTGATGCATCAAGAGAGGATCCAGAGAGATGTGTGTTGAGCTTGGAGGTTAAGGCACAGAGGCTGGTTTCCCTCTAGATTTGGTTGCTGGTTCCACTCCCAGCCATGACCCCACTGTCTACTGCCCACATTAACCAAACAATGAAAGGATTGGGCAGATTTAACCATTTGGGAGCTGAAGCTGAACCAAAATCAGAGGGGATCAGAAAAATAAAACAAACATTTACTCCGTGTGTTTGGGTTTTTCATTTGTTAAACCCTTTACAATTAAGCTTTTAATCCCAGCAGGGTATCCTTAATTTGATGAAAAAATCCCAGATATTGTTGTAACACTGTACCAAGTTGTCTTCATGCCCCTAAGTATGAACAAGGACAGTCAGTCATGAAGCATTTCTGGTGTTTTTGAGAAAACGAGGTTAGATGAAAATGTGCCTTTCAATGCACAGTCAGATTATTCTTTGTTTGATTATCATAAAACTTGCGTATGAATTTCATTTATCTTACAATGGAAATCATATGTCCTAGCGTGAGGTATTGAGCTCTTTTCATGAAGAGCTGCTCTGGTTAAAGGACTTTATCACCATACTTTGCCTGACTTCCTGGAACCGCCGAGCCTTTTTTAAATCAGCGGCGAGCTAAAGATTAACAGATTTTTGAGTACACATTACCTCAGAAACCAACGACATGTGAAACCAGAAAAGAGATGAAACGTCAGAATATCTTTATATGTGTGTTTTTTAACAGGTGCTGTAAAGTTTAACATAGATGTTAATATATTAGGGTCAAATGTTTCATTTGAATGTTTTCAACTGTCTTTGTCTTTGTTGAGGTGATGGAGACCCAGACAGAAATAGAGACCGCTGTTAATAGAAGATGGTCTATTCTGGGACCACCTTTAAAAGATTTAAAGGTCAAAGGTCAAGAGTCCTCTTTTGACCCCTATGTCACTAACATATAACCCGAGGCCTAATGAGTGGTGGCTTTTTTTTGAGCGATAAACTATTGTGTCCTGTTTGGGAGATGCTTTCCGTGTGTACCAGGGTGAACACAAATGGATAACAGAGACGTGACGAGGAGTGATCTCAGAAAGATGCTGTTTCTGCAAAGCTGTTACACATTTTCTAACACTGGGGATGCAGCCAACTGGGGAAGAAAAATTCACAATGAGACACAGTGTCTCCAAGCAGACACTGTGGCCAAATTTTCAAAGGTCTGGCTCATGAGCCCGAGTCCACCCAGCTCCAGCGCAGGTTGCCTTGGGCTGGCAGGTTGTTCCATTGCAGAGTGAGCGAGAGGAGTTTTCCTCCAGAGTGGGCAGGGCTGCTGGTTCTAACATATGTAAGCTCCACAGGGGTCTGTGACAGCACACACCCGCTATCTGGACAATGCATCCATCATTAACCCTCATCTCACGGCGTCTCACCGCCTCTCATTCAGCCTCCGTCAGTGGGCTCGCCTTGGATCTCGTTCTCATCTCTCCTTCTCTCTTTGTTTGGTCCACGTTATCTTCATCCCCTGCTGTCCATCTCCCCATCCGTCTCCCTGCATATCTCCCTCTGCCTCTCTTTCCTCTCCCCCAGCGGCCTGCTTTTCATCTCTCTGTTTCTCTTTCACCCCCCTTTACATCCCCCTCTCCTCTCTTCTCCCTCTGCCCTTCACCACGCCCCCCCTTCACCCTCTCCCTAGATCCGCTTTCCACTTCCCCTCCACAACCCCCACTCCCCCCAACTCTCCCTCTCTCCCTCGCAACCCTTCCCCCTCCTCCTTCTCCTCCTCTCTGTCCTCCGTTCACTCCCTCCTCCTGCCCCCCTCCTCCTCCCTTTCTCTCCTGCCATCTTGCAGGCCAGTGGAGCCAGACTGCAGGCGTTCAGGGAGTCACTGGACCTGCTGGGCAGCGGGTGACACAGATTTCCGGTGTGTGTGTGTGTGTGTGTGTGTGTGTGTGTGTGTGTGTGTGTGTGTGTGTGTGTGTGTGTGTGTGTGTGTGTGTGTGTGCATGCGTGACGAGAACAGGGAGGGGGGATTAAGCTCCAAATCACTAGAAAGGCAGCGAGGAGAGGGGGAGAGAAAGGAAAAAAAAGCTGCAGATCCAAGAATTTGAAATTCCCCCCTTTGTGTGGGAGATGAAGAAACACTAGACTGTGGACTTAAACTCAAAGACGACGTGTTTCTCATTCAGTGGGAGCGTTGCACTAGCGTGGTGCTGGAGCTCACTGCTTTTCTCCATGAGTTGGCAGTGTCCTGCCTTGGCTGGCGTGCTGTGCTTTCTCTCTTCCCCTGCCTGACAAACACGCACACACATGCACGTACACACACACACAGTCCCCACTCCCCCACAGATGCATGCACACACACACACACTCACACACACACACTCACACACACACACACACACACACACACACACACACACACACACACACACACACACACACACACACACACACACACACACACACACGCACGCACAGTCCCTCTGCGATCCCCCTGACTGAAGGCACACAGGAAGTGCAGCCGTGGCCCAATTATAGCGTGACACCTCGGGCCGGCCGTTGCCATGGTTACGTCTTCCCTGCGGTCCCCTGGAGTGTGGCGCCGAGGAAGAAGGTCTTATCACATCAGCCATCGTTACGGCAACAAGCAAAAACCCACCCTGTAGCCTCGGTCCAGCTGGCTGTGTATTTTGTTTATTATGAGTGGATGCATGTGTGCGTGTGTGTGTGTGTGTCTGTGTGTTTATGATTGATTCTTGTGAATAAAAACAGGTAATTGTGTAATTGTGTGAGTATGTGTTTGTGTGGATGCAGCAGAGTGTTTGTGATTGTGTGTGCATGTCAGGTGAGGTGTGTTTGAGTGGACTTGCCAAGGCGGCGTGTAGGTGTGTTTGTGTGTCTGTGGGGTTGCGATAAGGCTCTCAGCCACACCATTAGGTGACTCATAATCCACACCGCCTCATGCACACACACTCACACACACACAGAGAGCAGCATGAACACACATATGAACACATGTAGGTGAACAACCAGAAACACAATTGCTATGAGACACATACACCCAATTAAATATGGACACACACACACACACACACTGATGAAAGATGAGCCAAGCCTAAAGACAGGTGTACATGGCCAATTTCTTTTATTTCAAAAGGGCAAACAGAGCTATACAGTACAAGTTGCACATGAAATAATTTAGCCTCGGCCGAACTCATTCACTTCTTACTGATGCAGTGACTTCAGAACAACAGAAACAAAACTCCCCGTTGGAAACAAAACATTTGGCTCCTTTTTATGCTGAAACACAGTACATCCAAACTGGAAGGGGATGTAAAAAAGACATAATGTTTCCAGATATTTACAAACTATTTACAGCATTTTTGTCATCATCTAAATATTGACACACATTGGTATCCTTCTCTCTCCTCTCCTCTCCGGGCTGATTGTCAAAAGAAAGGATGGGAACAGGTGTGGACATTCTTAGAGTTGCAGCTCTTCACTAAACACAAGATCTGAAGGTCTTTGAACCACAGTCTGAGCGTATTAACATGAAGTCCTTTGTGTTTTTTTTTCTTTTAAATCAAACTGCAGCGCTTCAACAATCATCCAACCGGGATCCTCTGACAAATGCTGCCATCTCAGACGTTACTATCCATTCAAGGTGCTGTTGCTTCTCTCCTGTGCCAGGCCCAAAGTGAAGTCAGAGCCCCTTAGATCAAACCCAGAGACTCTACTGTCAAACCCAGGGCCTCCTGGCTTCCTCTTCAGCTCCTCACACTTTCTGTATTTACAGATCTGGTGTCCCCTCTTGCGGTTGCGGCAGCTGCTACACTGTTCACAGTTCGTCTGACGTCTACAAGGTACGCACTCGCCGCACCTTTTCCTCTTCCTCCTCCCTCCGCTGCCCCCGCCAAGAGAGCCAGGAGAGTAACCCTCAGCCACCAGACCCTCCATACCCTCAGCTCCCATGGTCGCACTCCTCCAGTGGCCTCCCCCCATCTGGAAGCCAGCCAGGGGGAATAGAGCAGGACTGAAGGGGAACCAGGCACCTAAAAAAGGTTGGAAGTCAGTTCCACATCCAGAGGAGTCTTCCTCTTCCTCCTCTGGCCCAGACCCACCTCCTTCTCCATCCCCCTTCTCCCCCTTTGCCTCAGTAGCTTCGCTCTTAGCTGGCTGGCTGCTCTGTGCACCCAGACCGGCCTGCTCTGTGGAGGCTGGGGTCAGAGCCAGCAGCCCAGCGCGCATCAGCAGCTCTGCGGCGTGGGCCAGGTGGAGCCCGCTGGGCGACTCAAACATGTCAGGCCAGGAGGGGGTTCGGCGAGGCTTGGTGTGTGCAGGTTGAGTGGCCCGCTGCTGGGCTGGGGAAGGCTGGATCAGGCCTTTAACGTCCATGGCTGAGGAAGGGGTGGAGATGTAATGAGAGAGGTTGTAGGGGTGGTGGGAGCGCTTTAGGCTGGGTCTCAGTGGCTCATTGGGGATTTTAGTGCTGCTGTGGGCTTGATCTGGGGAGGAAGGGCCAGCGATGTCTACCGCGGTGGACATAGCAGTGGCTGTGTGTGTGTGTGTGTGTGTGTGTGTGTGTATGTGGGGGGTGTGTGTGTGTGTGTGTGTGGAGGCGAGGGAGAAGGGGATTGAAGCCGATGCGTGGTTGACAACCGTCCTGCTGTTACTTCAGCCAAAATGGCAAGCCTTGGCCTGTGTCCTTATTCCCATTCTCTGCAGCAGCCTCAGAGTCCTGGAGAGCTAGAAATGAACAGGGGATGAAGAGAGGGAGGTTAAGAATAGAAATGTTGGAGTGACAAATACAGAAAGAGAGGAAGCTAAACAGAGGCGATGGGACTAGGTTATTTCCTAGACAGCCCCAGTAAACACTGCCAGTGAAGAAGGGTGTGGAGAATCTGTTTTTAATGCAAATAAACATACTGTAGAAAGATTAAAGGATGGGAACAAGAGCACAGAAAAGAGGAGAACAGACCCAGGTATCAGACACTGTACATGCATGGCCCGTGATTTCCGCATACAGGAGGCAGTATCCCTTTAAGAATTTCACGGTATATCAATGCAATCAATAACAGAGCGACAACAATATGCAAAGATATGCGCATATGCGCAGGTCAAATGTGGAGCGCGCTTTTCAAATACATTTTGACGACTGCTGTTATGTGTGCCAGCCAAAGCTTAAGCTCTACACAGAGAGACTACATAGTGGACCGTAAAAAAACAGGCTGTCTTTTGTCTGGTATCGACGACGAGAAACGAGGTGCGCAACGATGCGGTTGCTGTGGATAAAAAAAGACCAGGCTAAATTCCGTGTCCACATTTGTAGAAAAAACTACCCCACTGCTAACATACGGGATATATTTGTTGAAACAGGACAAACGTTTTAAATCTCTACGATGTCGATCAGAAACCTGATCGATCATTTTACCGTAATTAAGGTTACCTAAGAGGACGGTGCTCGACCAACGCCACGGCGAGCTGACCACAGTCCGAGTGGTCGCTGCGACACGGCGCAGCGCGCATGAAAAAGCGACAAAACATAAACACAGAAATCAACAGGAAGTAATCGTGAACCGTCTGCCCTTACCGTCCAAATATGGTCCAAACTCTCCTGTCAAAAATATGATGAAGTCATGAACTAATGGCGAGGTGATTGTAGTGTATATGGACGGCGGAGCTGCCGATTCCTCCTCCACCTCTCCGTCCCGGAGGGTCTGCAAACACTCTGCACGGAATTTGGGGGCGTCGCTCAAAATGCGAAGTGGACTCTGCAACCGAGACCGTGGTCAGAGCGACCCCATAATAACCACAGAGCAGTCCAACATTCAGAAGCAGCTGTCAGATTAGAAACTACAGGATGAGATAGTAAACATACAATACACCCATTCTTACACTCACTGAAAAAAAGATAAAATAAAGCAGACATTATACGCTTGAAGTGGAAATCTTTGTTTAACTTTATTTAAATGTTGCATTGTACGCACATTAGCCACAGAAATATGGAATAAATTAATTCAATGATTAGAATTTAGCATAAATATATCTAAAACAAAGTTGAAAAAAGGGGGAAATTGTCATTTAGTGGCTAAAATAATATAGCCAATTTCCCCTTCTTAATCTTTAATTAGGCTACTTTGTCAAACTACTTCTATAAACGAGGACTTTGTTAAAAAATAATACATCTCCCACTCGTTTTGTAGAAATAGATTTTAAAAATCACTGTTATATTAACAGGGATAAATCTGCTGCACATCGGCTGTCATTTTGATCCTGCAGAAAACACTTAATTGAGGATTTTTGCATAATTTTCCAAGTACCGTTATTAGTTTGAAAATAATACATCGAAAGCGAAAAAAGAAAGAGAGAAAAGAAAAGTAATCTGGGCCTCCTTATTGTTTTTTACGGACCGGAAGTTGATCATATAACTTTTGTTATTCTTTCGCTTAAATTGACGTCACTCGTAAATTCTCAAACGGTCCCTCATATTTCAAAAATTAAAAAAAATCTAAATAAATTTTTGTTAATTAAATAAAGTGAATAGTGAACAAATCTGAACATTAGCCAAACAGTGGCTAATCGTCCTGTCTGATGTTCCTTTGAGACGGACGTTGGTGTTTTCCTCGCAGCAGAGCCGTTGCTGCTCTCTGTGAACAGAGCTGTCAGCTAAAGGTGACTCCTAACAGGAACACAGGAGTCCACTCCACCTCTTGTGAGAGTCCTCCGTTGCTACTGGCACGCAGCCAGATACCTCGTGCGTGTGTGTGTCTGTGTGCGTGCGTGCGTGTGTCACTATGGGAGCAGGGGCCCACCGTACTCGCGTTCACTGTCTGGCCCGGACTATCCGTGTAAACACAGCGTCTTCTAGCGGTAACCACAAACACTGCCACTTTTAAAATGGCCACTGGTGCTGGTGGACACTGCAGCAAGGCAGCCCACCTCATCTCAAGCCAAGGCTACACACACACACACACACACACACATACACACACACGCACACACTGTTCCCACTGCAGTCACCACACAGGGCTGTCTGCTCATTATCCCTGTCCACTGTTAATCCATAAACACTCTGCTGTGTCTCACCCACACAGCTAAAATGCATTTGATCTCCTGTTTAACAACAAAGAAATGCAGGTTTGCAGGAACATGTTACAAAAATAAACCAGGACATCTTCCAATCAGATCACTCAACTTTTATTCATATTTTACAGAAAAAATGAATCAATTAGTCACACACCAAACCCCATAGAAAATACATCTAATGAGCAAGCAAAATATATACTTTAAAAGCAGACTTTTTATCTCTGAATATCTTACAGATTAAACAAGTTTTCACAGATCCAACCATACATCTTAACACTTCTCAAAATTGATGATTATTATTTCATTTAAGACAAACATCTCCGCAATCTGACTAAGCAGCTCTTAGTAGTGGAAAAAAATCAAAATGTGTAACATTCATATGGGATGTGATTGTGCCAACACTGGTTTCCAGGTAGGGGTGCCACACTGAGGATGTTTCCCTGCCACTAAAACAAACGTGTGACAACAACCCTCACATTTGTATTACAATTTATAATACTGCTGATTATCTCAGTATGTGTAGAGTTACATTTGCAGAAATCAAACCAGTTAAAAAAGCAGCAGCTGGCAGGAACAGGGTGAAATTAAATAAAGTAAAGGCCAAGAGGAGAAGGTTTCATGCGTAAACTTTGGACTATATCTGAAAAATCAGGTCCTTACATCTTGCTGAGTCGCCTTTACGGCTAAGCAACTGACAGCAGGAAGTGATCAGTGACAGACATTTTTAGAAACAAAAATCTTCATTTAAGGGAAATAACACATTTTGATTAGGTAAGGAAGGGGTGGGTGGCACCTTGAATGTAACATGCAGGAGGAAGATGACTCGTCTTAATCCTGGCAGATTTTGAGTTGATATTGCTTTAACATGTTTGGATATAACCGCAGTATTGATAAAGGAGGCAAGTGGAAAAAGTTCAGACAGCTAATCTGGAAGGCATCATCACAGTGCCTCCTGACTCGATAATTACCAGCTCCCTCATATATCACCTTAACCTGATACTACACTTTTATTTTTTTTTCCACAATACCGGATGTCATTTAGGCACGCAGCACCTCCAGGTAATGTCTTGACATTTTAAGGAGTGCAGAGTATTTATGAAAGAAGCGAGATCTATTGTGGACATCTAATCCTCCACATCCTTCAAATGTACAAACCTCCTGCTGCAAAGACAAAACAAGAGATCTGGTGAAAAAGAAGCCAGAAGAAGACTTAGTGTTTAATTCAGCAATCTCCAGCAGTAGGAGATTGTTTCATGCTGTTTACATTGCCATGAGCTGCATCTCCTTCATAGTTATGAAAGTGACCCCTGCTCTGAGCTCTCTGCTGTCGGCTTAGAGTTTTAACTGATTCTGTGTTGATATTGATAACCTGTTTATTTTTTCAGAATATTATCTGTAACCACAAACACTGTACCCTCGGTGACACCCACTACCCCCTAGTGTAAGAGCTGAAGTTTAAATATAAGGCCTTTGCTGAAAAAGATGGAGTACTGAGGAGACTGAAGCAAAGCGCTGCCATGTTCATCATGTTCAACAGCCTGCACACAACTGAAAGAGACAGGAAGGGCTGAGAAATAGGTTACACCAGACTCAAAAGTGCAATGCTGTTCAGTTTAAGTACACATTTGTCTGGCCGTACTCATCACAAAACTCCCTTTCCTCACCTCACCTTAATTAAACCTTTAATATTGAAGTCTGTCAGTTAATGAGAGATTAGAGTTGATGAAATGAGACGACGCTTCAAGCATTGTGCGCGTTATTTGGGGCTGTCAAGAATTTCCATTGGTTTGAATGCGACAGAATCATGTGACACTGTAGTTATGATAGGAAGAGAGAGACGGGGGTTCACAGTTCAGCGATCAGCTTAAGCATCCTTCTTTTTGATGATGAGGGGTCCAACGTTGTCCCCGGTTTCTTCGTTGTGTTTGGTGTGGGCCCCATCACAGAAAGGGAACTGCGAGGTTGACACACGATATTAGAGAGGGACAAACACTCATCAGCTTTGTGTCCTTTAAGATCACCATGAAGCAGACAAAATACTGCTCAAAACTTTCTATTAGACAAACTTTAAACATATTTCATTCTAAGTCTGTTTGGCTAATTGTGGACTCACTTGAGGTTATCAACAGTACAACTTGGGTCCATTTCAGTGTAAGGTTTATAATCTCTGATGTAACCTTGACTCAAAGTGACAATTACCCAGGCATTTAGCCAGGTTTAAAAGCAGTGTTGAGAGTATCCAAGTGTTTCCATTACACCTGCATCACACTTCAGTAAACAATGACAGCTGCATGCTTTGCACATACTACCACAGTGAGAACAGACCAGGAACGCAGTATGTGGGAAAACCTGACCCAGCACACAGCAGAGGTAGAGGTGAGGAGCTGAAGTGAGTATGTAAATTGGTGAAGCTGCAGCTGCTGGGCTGTTTTGTGTGTTATTTTAATCACATAATTAGTTGATCATGATACTATGTTAAATTGTATACATTTAACTGTACTAAAATTATAGTAAACATGAAAAAAATTAATCCCACTAGATGTCAAATTAGAAGCCTTACCTTCTTTGACTTCCAACAGCGGCAGTACACAGCCTTGGTGCCGATGTCCTCCATGTCGAAGCTGTGGACCACTTTGGGACTGTCTTTACTGATGCATGAGTTCACCTGGCCTTTTTTACAGCTCCGCCCACTCAGGTAATGGCTGACTAGGAAACCTCCAACAGCTGCAACCACTGCAACAGGCACTGCTACCACCAAATGCTCTGGAAAGAGGGGCACAATGATGATGGCACCAGTTAGACCTGCCTCTGAAACACTGCAAAGGTATAATAAGGTCATCTCAGAGGCTCAGTTTCACTCAACATCTTAATGCACAGAACAGATCTAATGTGGCACCGCTTTACACACCATAGTTTCAGTTAAGTGCTCCAAGCTCGTTGGAAAGGCGATGGAATAACTTCACATTTAGCAGCAACTATTGTGTTTTAAAGCTGTTCTGCTTTGAATGCATTTCCTGTTATCTATGGTAAGAATGCTATATTACATCAAAGAAAACACCACCAGTCTATCAGGAGCACAGAAAACCGAGACTGGGGGTTGTGCTGTAGCTTATGATTCTGTACAAAGGTTGTGAAATTGCCCTTTTCAGCAAGGTACTGGTGAGGATTATCCAGGTCCACTGAGTATCACATGATGCAGAGTCGCAAGACAAGAAGAACGGGGGCCCTGCTGTCAATCTGAATCTACGAGTTTAGTGATTAGCTGCTTCAGAAGTGAGGTTAGCTGAGGCCGTGATACACACAGAAACCCCTGCTGTAAAGGCTGGGATCGTCTCCAATGTACTTTAGGGCTTTAGATGATGAGCCAAAGCTTTCTAAAGTTGGAAACACAAGATGCGGATACATTTGACAGGGCTAGCTATGCTACATGCTCCTTAAGCATGCTTAAGTATGCTAGCTGATTGTTTAGTGAACATGCATACACATCGAGAGGAGGTATTATTAGCAACACGTTGGAAAGTTTCCATGTGGCAGACCCTCTATAAAACCACACTGTCGCTAAAATAAACCTGTTGGATACTCCTCGGCGTGGGGTAAAATCAGGTCGCAGACAAGGCAAGTTAAAGCTGCAAACCAAAACACTCATCGTAAGCTAGCAAGCTGGTAACCCAAACTGATAGATGTTATCCACGTTACCTTTTGATAAGCTGAATCCCGGTGAAGACACCTGTGCAACCGCAGGTAAACCGGGGGATGACATGTTTGCTCTGGACGGTAGTTTGTTTGTAATCAGCTATGTAACACAAGGTCACCGAAGTCTCATCTGAACTCTATCCGCTCCCGGTGGGCCGTGCTCGGGCTTTTACGTCACTGATACCAACCAATGACATTGTGGAGGGTTATGATGTGCTGACAGGGGTAGATACCCTAAATGCACTTCCGGTTTCGCTTTTGACGGTGATAACCAAAAAGAGGATCTGGATGGTATCTACCAGCATGATCTCCCAAGGTCATACTCTCTAATATCGTGGGTGGTTTGCTATTTTGCTGTTTTCGCGGCATATTGAGTACGTCTTGCAGGAAACCATTCTTGGACCCACTCCAACGGTTTCCACTGTGGTGGATCATCTTGACTGTGCGAGCTCTGGAGTGTATAGTTTCATAAAAGCAAATACAATCTATCATTTCCTTTCAGTTTGACTAACTTGGTTTAAGGGAGTTGTAACTGCAATCATATAAGTACAAAATCACCAAATGGTGACTTTTTATGGCAAAATATTTCTCACGCTTACCACCAGAGGGCGACAAGACTATCTTTCATTATGAGGGAGGAAAACATCTCACAAGACACCCAGGGATTGGTTATGATCTGTGTTTTTTGATACTGTATTTGTGATTTAATCTTCAACTGATAATAACATTGCATGTAGCTATGACTGCACCCCAGAATTTGAATTATTATAACTCTTCTGCATTAACTTCAGCAAAGTCACACTCATGTAGGCCTATTAAAAGAGAAACTCAACTTTGAAATGACAGATTTACTTATACAGTAATTATTTATGTCACAGATTTTCTGTAAACTGGGTCATTATTATGACCTGGCTTTCTAAGTCCCTTTATACCATCTCTTTTTTAGCAAGCACCACAGGAGTCATTGGATTTTATTACACAGTTTAATCAACACACAAAGCTCAACGAGCCTCTCAGGTAATTCAATATACAGAGATTTTGTGCAAGAAGAGTGGGTTCTCCTCGCACCCAGAGCCCAAGCCAGTCCCATAGCCATTTAAGATGTTAGCCTCTAATTTGACAAAAGCAAAAAAAAAGAAAAGAAAAAAAAAAAACAGAAAAGGAAACAAAAACAGAAAAGAAAATAACGCAACCTAAAGAGTCATGGGATGGGGAGGGGGGGGATGAAACACAGGTTAAACTACGAAAATTAAAAAGCTTAAATACCTGGTCCAGAACCTTCACTTTGTGAATAAAGAAAAGTTGGTGGTAGTGGTGGTGAGGGGATGACATAGGGTTACGTTTGTGCGTGAATGTGTGTCTACGTGTGTGTTTAAATGTGTTAATTTGGGTAAGGTGGGGCGAGAGGGAAGAGTCAGGAGCAGGAAGTGTGGGGATAAATTCAAGTCCTTTCCTATAGAATCCAACAGGAGACCAAAGCAGGCTATGTGATTTTTTTTCTCCATGTATATAGCTTGCAGTTATTTCTTTGCTGTATTTATTGTATAAAATACAAAGTGCCCTTCAACTTGCTTGCGAAAACTGTTCTCTTGAATTGTCACCTCTACAGATGGGAGTTACAAGAACAACAAAACAAGAAAGGGTGCAGAGTGTAAAAATCCCTCCATCTTATTGTCCCCCACCTTCCTAAAAAACAGAGAAAATTAAGAAAAAACTCCCCTCAAAAATGTACAGATACTTGAAGGAATGCTCTAAGTGGTGAATGTCTGGGGGAGGAGGCTGAGGATACAGTCGTGTGTAAGAAACAGGTTGAGTTGGGTGGGCAGCAAAAGCCCAGCTTGCATGGTGACAACATGTTAGGGGATAAAGAGGTCAGAAGATGGGGCCAGAGGTCAAATGGGAGGTAGGAGGTGAAAGGGAGAAGGAAAAGATTGGAATTTCCATTGCAAGTTGACAATATGTACACTGTAGGATGAGAAGGCGAGCTGAGGGGCGGGAGGGAGGGAGGGAGGGGGCAGGAGGGAGGGTGAAACAGAGAAAGTGGGAAAGAGCATGTAAGGAGGTGGGGCAGAGGGAATTTTTACAGGTACTCTGGTGAAGGGGAGGCGTGGCTCAAAGAAAGCACTCCACTGGAAACCAACAAGATCTTGTTTTAAACTTCATTGTTTGAATGGTTTTTTGTTTGTTTTCTCTTTACGTCTGAAGCTCCCCTAACCTTATTTTGTAGAGGTGGTTGGCCATGATTCTACCCCAACACTACATTGCATACTTTTGTGTCCATTCCCGAGCTATTTTGTTGTACCTGTGAACAAGCAGAGACAAAGATAGTGGTTAGTTGTTCATCCCTGTAAATACCATCAAACATAAGTTACAATACATCACGGCTAGTAGTCACTACTGTTTTCCACCAATGACGGACCACTATTTCCTTTATTTATTTCACTCGTTACAGTTATCAATCTTGCTAGTGGCAGTACTTTTGTTACCTTCTTTTGATAAGAAACCAGTTGATGAACCTGAATGGAAGCTCAGCTATCAATCGCTGCGGACAGGGTTCAGCTCTACCATATAACTTGGCTTATTTTAGAAACAAGTCTAAGTGTATGCTCCCTTTGGATATCTTTTTAAGCACTTTACTTTACTAATTGAAAGAATGTTTTCCCAGCTCATGGTTGCAACCCACGTTCCTTCACCTGCCACGCATTGATCAGCTGTTTAGGTCTGTGGTTTTGAAAGACAAAAATACAACCAAACAAAAGAGAAGATGACACGCTGTTTACTGTGGACACAAGAGGACACCCATATGAACTTGTGCTTAAAGTGTTAGTCCATGCCCACAAACCCAGAGACGTACTGCTTTCAGGGGTGGGACCTGGTAACAACAGTGTGTAAGGAGCAAATCGGAGGATAACAGCAGCTCACATATGGCTGCAGTCTGCATCAGTCATCATCCAGAGCTCTCTGCTGCACAGGCTTCCTTCAGGTTACAGAGGTTCAGTTAGAAAAGCAGAAAGATGAATGGAAATTTATCCTGGAAGTAAGATTTCAGCTCTCACTTTATTTTAACTCCTAATGGCAGTGCTCACTGTCTGCTCAATTATGTTTACCTTCTTAAATACACCATGCTACCTGCAGAAGAGACGACTAAATTCTAATCCATTTCAGAGTCAGCTGGATATTGTTCAGCATTTGTTGCTTCAAATTCTGTCAAACTAGGTGAACTTAGACAGTGGAGCAGAAAGAATACAAGTCAAGTTGAGGCGCATGTCATAGACTGAAACAGCTGATCAGAGCAGAGCAGGAAGAGGAACATGTGTTAACAAAAAAACAGGTTTTCTGAAGGTAAAGTAAAACCTGTAAATGTCTCAACAGAGCACACTAAAATGTTAAGGTCATTTTCTTTCAATCAGCTTCATTATACAAACTCCTATGTTATCACTGAAAACAGTATTTCAGTGTTTAACCATGGAGCCGTGTCCTTTTGATCTATCCTGTGTTTCAGCCAAGGATGGATACTTCAAGCAAAAGTTCAACAGTCACACTGCTAACTTTCGCTAATTACTTGAATAACCCCACCCCAATATGCTGGTTAGATACGACATACATGAAAATGATCAAATTTCTTCTAGTTTTGCTTTAAAATTTCCTCCCAGAACTGTTCTGTGCATTAGAAGTCAGCATTTTTTCCAGTTCTGAATCTCATAGTGCCACATGCATTTAATTAGCACCTGGCACTTCTGCTGTCTTAAATCATCTAGGCTGTTATTTTGTTATTTTTTATAATAGAATTCTTTTGTCATTTAATAAGAAACAGCTTTCAGATGCTGTGAATCCATTGCCTGTTGGCTGTTGCATTATAGTCACAGTCAGTAAAAAACAATTGACAAAATACAATTTTGAAGATAACAGCTACATAAACTATTTGTCTTTTTACTATTAAACAAATATTCAAATAATTTAAGTATCAGACTCATCTCTAGCTTCTGCTTGTTAGAACTCATGTTACTCATGGAGGCAAGGCATCTTCATGAGCCTCCCCTGTACAATGTTTTGGTTATAATTTCTCTGTATTATGTTTTTCTTCTAATAAAGAAATGAACCTCAAGGAAGCTAACTAGCTGTCAGAAATGCATCTTGTCAAGGTTCAAGGTTACAATCAAAAAAGTTGTGTCCCAGGCATTTTTCACATCTCGAGTAATTATTCAAAGCCATATATCAATTACATCGTAGCCAGAATCAATAATTAACAGGAAGAATCTTTGTTAAGTAGCAGGTTTGTGATAGTGATTTTGATATTTTATCATTCTGAGTTGCAGATTAGTTAAAATACTACAAATACTTATCACTAGCATCATGATGGAAGCATGATGATAAGGAAAAAAATCTGAGTGCCCTCAAATGATGCACAAACAGCCAAACTTACTTTTCCCTGTCCGTCTTGTAAATGCGGGCGATCTCAGGTACTAAGGGGTCGTCCGGGTTTGGGTCGCACAGCAGAGAGCAGATGGACAGGAGGACTAGAATGGACAAGATGGAGTTAACCAAAACAGACTTGATTTCATTAGCTACATATTTATTTTAATGGCCAACAGAGGCGAGTTCGCTGTAGCAATACAAGTTTAAATGAAAAAAAAATCAAAGCTATGTCATGGGATGTGTTGATTCATGGCCCAGCAGGTGACAAAGGGCTTAAGCTGTCATTTAGGAAGACAAACACTTGTGTTGTCTTTAACAAGCTCCCCAGATCACAAAACTCTGCATAACAAATGTTAAGTTATTTGTGGGAAATGTTTTGATTTTAATGGAGGAAGCAGCATCTGTCATTTATCTAAGAGCACATGTGTAGTTAAAAGTCTGAAGGCCTGAGGAAACCAGCTTACCTTTGGAGATGGTGAGGGCTGGAGACCACTGTGATCGCAGAATGTCAAGACAAATGCTGCCGTTGCTGTTGATATTTGGGTGGTAGATTCGTGTGGTAAATGCAACCTGATAACAGAGGGAAGCAAACGTAGGGGGAGGGAGAGAAACAGAGAAATGAATGATGTACTGCTATGACATGTTTGAACAGGCAGAAAGCACTCTATTTTCTGCTCTCTTACTCTGTAATGTATGCCACATCAACTTATTCTTTGGCTGTTCGTAGCGCCTACATGTTGCTTACCTTTGGCGGTTTGAAGGGGTAATCTGTGGGGAAGTGTATGGTCAAGAAGAAAACCCCGCTCTGGTAAGGACTGTCATTCTGAAGCAGGAAAAAAAAAGATGATTTATTCATTACTGGAAAACAAACAAGTTGGCACTTTCTGCAGGTTTCTTTGAAGATAAATGTGTTTTCAGTTTGCTTCACCCTGCTGGGTTTTAGGCAAGTGTTTAAAATAAAACAATTTTAAGTCAATTTGGAAGGTAAAACAATCTGCCTTCCTTGTCAGATATGTGAATGTTCATGCTAATTCAAAGATAAGAGCCGTAAAGTAAGAGCTGTCATGAAGTGAATACTTACAGGTCCCATTATTGTGGCTTGCCAGTGAAACACTGAAAAACAAACAGAGAACTTGTTATGAAACACTCAGGACACAATGTGTGACTGAGAAGTGCTGGAATAAATAATGCCACATGAGGGCTGAATGTTTATCTGAGCAGTTGAGTAATAGCCTTTGGTATTAAATGCAACTCTGCATAAAAATTCAAGGAAGCAGGGTTTTAAATGTGGTAGTAGTAGGAAGAGACTCATTTGTTGGAAATGCTCCTTTATGTGAACAACATCTGGAGCACTTCTTAGACCACAAAATTTGCATCAGAACAAACTGACACAATTTAACTTGAGGAGATTTAAAGCACGCTGACTTGACGCATCCTGTAGAAGAACAAACTGCATCATGTAAAAGGAAGCCAACCACCGCGGTTCCACGTAAACGAAGAAACTACTTTTTGCAGTTGACACTTTATTGGTCTATTTGATGTTGGAAGGCAGGAAGCAGCATGTTGTTATTGAACGTTAGGTGTTTGTATGCACATATACTCTGAGTCCAGAACCAATAAAAACATCAGAAAATCAAGACTGAACATGATGTTTATTTAAACAACTTACAATTTATGAGTCCATCATTGTCCAGACTTCACCTGACATTAACGCTTAATACTTAGTTTTAGCTAGGGATAAAGGTTGGATTAACTTTACTGAATGCACACTTTTCAACTTTAAGGGATAAAAAGAATTGAAAGAGAAAAACTGCAAGCAAGACAAAAAAGGAAGACAGAGAGAAAGGAGGAAGACAGATATGACCACAGTTAACAGAGTCTGTGATTTGAACTGTAACATAAAAACAGTGTACTATCACCTGCTCACTATACACTGTCCACTGCTTGTTGCACCAACAGTTAATAAGACATGGAGCTTGGATTAAGAACTTTGCGTTTGTTTATGTTTTCGATAGGGCTGCAGCTATTGAATATTTCAGTTTTCGAGTATTCTACTGAAAATCCCATCGATTAATCGAGTAATCGGATAAAATACATTTTTGTTTAGTTAAAGAGCAGTTATTTTTCAAATGAAAATTTTTCTCTTTAAGAAATAGAATTTTCAGATACAGCATGTCAATAAGAGCACTTGCTTTGGTAGCTCCAAAATTTGTAAACACACTTTGACACATTTTTTGTGCCTTGTACATCTCATCAAATGTTGCGGACCCAATGGCACCCGTTTCGTAGAATGACCCATTAGTCTCCAGACTCCAGAAAATAAGCTAGATTTGTTGCTATTTTATATAAGGGGTAGCTTGAGAGGTCTGAAAACTCTCTTAATATGGCCTCAGCTCTATTTGAAATACCACTCTTTGATCTTTTTTAAAATTAAACGATTCCTCGAAGCGGAGAAAATTACTTGTGTATATTTTGTAATGGAGTACCTCGAATCATTCGAGGAATCGTTTCAGTTCTAGTTTTCGACAAATTAGAAGATTGTCACTGTTTTTATACGAAGCATTTTCTTATCAGATATACCCTCTAATTTCTTGTTATCATATACGTGGCTCAATTTTTTAACTTATGAACGCTGTAAGTCTTTTACAGTTATCACTTGTCGTTTAACACTGACAGCATTTTCAGGAATTAAATGCATGGAAAAAAAAATCCAAGTAATAATGTTTCATTGCTTTTGTAAGTCATAAGCCCCTTTCACACACACACACACACACACAACTCCGGGAAATGTCCAGACTTTGCTGACCAGTCCCAAAAGTTGAGAAGCTGATTTCTGACCCCAGCAGCTAAGTCTATAAAATGTAAAGCAGGTGAGGTGATACGGTGATGATGTTGGGCAGGGTTTATTTTCTCAATACTTCTCACTATACTCACTTCAATCCCAGCATTAGGATCTCGCACATCAGCCTTTATGTTTGACTTCTATTAACACAAAGTCAGACACTTTACCACTAAATGTTGTCTGTGGTTCCAGTATAAGAAACCCCAAATATACCACATGACCTTTGTGCCCAGTCATTCTTGTGGAAGTGTCTTCTTAGAAAAGAAAAAATAAATGAAGAGGAGAAATGTCTGGCAGATAGTGTTGATGGCAGGTGGCCTGAAACTTTTACCTGCCTCAGCCAACACTTCCGCTGCATTTGGCAGGTGGTTTGAGCCTGAATCCTTCCCTGCTTACAGTATGCACTCTGAGCATTAGCCTGTCATTGGCTGCCAGATTCATGAGATTTCTTCTCTCAACAAGGTATCAGGGTTTACCGATTAAAAAAATGATTTTTCAATCAGGATTGCGTATGGTGCCACAAAGCCTTTTGCCAAAGGGTATCTACATGTTTCATGTGGAGGTGTCCAATCTGAAGTTTTAGCTGTTTAAGCTGACGGGCTACACCAACTGGTACAAGGATTCCTTAATACTGGAGATAAAGAAGAAATACAAAAACAACCAAAATCAGTTCTTTCATTAACTCTCGGATTGTAAAATTTTAAAGAGTTCATTCTTTCTCCAGCATGAGGTTGAGTGGAAATGCGTCTGGCTCTGTGAGCAGTTCAGGAGAGTTGAATGTTGAAGAAAGCAGAGGTACATCTAGCTTGGGTACCAGTGTAGTAATCACTGTGTCTGTCTGAACGTAGAGAAGGGTGAGTTTACATGTGGTTAAGATTTGGCCTACCAGGTTTCACAGCTGGCTTATTAATATAGCAGCAATTAATTAATAATGATCATTGAGAGAGACGCACATGAAACTGGAGTTATGCTCCATAGATCTACTTGTCACTGTCTGCTATTCAAGGCACCCAGATATAGATAGGGTACATGTGTATGCATGTTTCCTTTATAACCAAACAACCTTGAATATTACATTACAAATCCTTTCTTCTAGTTGAAGTGCCCACCAAAGCCACGCATTTTTCTCAGTAATTCACAAGGCAGGTATAATAATACAACGAGCATGATTCAGTTACAAGTTCTTTTTGCCCATCACTCACATCTACATGTAAATATGGCCCATGATATATTCTTAGACGTGGCCAAGCAAAGTCTAAGAAGTTTTGTCGATGTTTGAGTTTCAAAGTGCTGGAGAAGATGCAAAGTGATAAAAACTCCTGAGGATTCGACTGTATTTGCTGCTGCCAGGAGCTGCAACACTCTTGATAACAACTCTTTTTTGGCTGTAAGTTGAAACACCGGTTAACCTACTGTAATAGATAAATGGACCGCACTGAACACAAATAAGCATTCTGAAAATAAATACCCTGAATTTATTAATATTCTATATTTGCACTTCTTATTACAGCTCATGTCCAGTTAAAAACTTTTGAGGCTCACCCTTCATTTCTAATATTTAAGCTGTTGGCAAAAAAAAAATGAATTAAGATGTAATGAAACGAGGGAACTATTTACCGTTTTTTGCGGCCTTTCTCCATTTCTAACTTAACCGAAAACACTTCAATATCTACTGTACATGCTGTAGGATTCTCTGAATCTTGTGTTTCAAAATCCACATCAGGCAATTAATTAAATGGACTACCACATGCACGATCTGTAATTGTGAACTTCATTCCATTGGAAAAATTTAACTGATCACAAATTTGTCAGAAATATCTATTCTATGTCGATCCATATGTAATACCCAAGTACAAATTAAGTATTCATAATAATTTTTTATTTATCTTTTTTGAGTCATTTTTCTGATTGACCTTGTACAAATCCTTACATCACATTACATGGACTCATTTATTCAAGGTGTAGACCCTGTCCTGCTGATTTTGACACAGTTTATAACACTGCACTTTCTTGTGGGGGACTTACTACAAAGTTTAGCTGAGATATCAGACCTCTACGTACATCCATCCTCACAACTGATCAGCAGAATTCATCTTTGTGCAGTTTAAAATCTGTTTGCTGGGAATAAAATTTTACTCCAAAACTTTATCAGATAATTGATGCATGCTAGTACATCAGTCAGACACAGATTAACCAACAATGTACCATGACACTAGGGAGCCCATGAGATTTGACTTTTGAGGTTCTAAGGTGATCTGGTATGAGGTCTTCAACAGAAATGTGTTGCTATTTTTTATTAATTTCTTCTTGTTCCAACAAAAATAAACAACTGCCGCGTTATTCTTCATTTATCTGCAGCTACATCCAGAAATAAATATGTGCAGAGCTACAGGTAATTCAAATCGAAGGTCCCCAACAGGAATACAGAAGTGCATCGCACACAGCATGTGTAGCCTGTTGTGTAGGCCACTCAAACACAGGTTTCAGTAAAGCAAGTTTCTTCACAAATCAATAAAAGTACACACAACATTTGAGTTTTGACTCAATATCTCAGGAAAAATGTCATAACAAGCTTAAGATTGACTGCTAGTTAGTACTCCTGTGAATGTCATGGGATCTTTTTCCCTTGAAAACCTGGTCAAAGGAGGGTATTAAAATAATAAATGATAAATATTAAGAAAACCCCACTCTGGTGAAAGGCTTCTGAAATGTTTACACCAATCAGAAAATCAGTCCTCATTTGACACCTAGCTGGTGGTACTTTGAGACTTTACATAATTCTCTTGTATATATATTTTTTACGTTTTTTTGTTGTTTTGTTTTGTAATGGTTTACACTGATGCCTAATTTAGAACTGTTATTTAAAAAAAATAAATCTAGACAGGGCTACACTTTTGACCATGTGTAATAGTCTTATGAGTCCTTAAAGGAAAAAATATATTTAATGAATTATTTTTTCCACAAAGAAACCAAAGAAAGGCTTCAAAAGAACTGTACCTAGCTGAATTTTTATTTTGGACTGTTACAACCCCTGTGTGTACCAGTGTTAAGAAATTCCTACTTCTGTTTCACGCCTAGTAGGTTGTATTGTTCTAAAAAAGAGAGGTAAACACGTTTTTTGTTTTTAATAAATAATTTTAGTAAAATAAGACCATATTCCTCCAAATAATAAACTCACTGTCATCTCCTACTGGGCCTGCAGAACACTGGGCTGGTGGGTCCCGTGCCAAGTCGTTCAGCTCCTGAAACAAACAAATGAATGGTCAATTGATGGCTGCACTTAAAATAATGTTCAAAATATTACTTTATGTAAAAGGCTGATAATATGAACACATCGATAATACAGTAGCACCTTAAACTTTGATTAATAAAGTGACCGTCATTACGTAATGTCATTTCTCCAGGTAGACCAGGTGTGGTTAAGTAGCAGGCCAACTGAAATCAAGGCGAAATGTCAACTGAGATATCACTGTAACGCACAGTCTGGATATTTCTCAGAGAGCTAGTTGTGTGTAGCCCGGTGAAATGTTGTGGTGCAAACGTTGGCATGGTGCTTTAGTGGACAGCAGCACAGGCTGTTAAGCGAAGCAAACACTTTGCTAAGCCACACGATGACAGATGCTAACGCTCTTAGATGAATTAGCCGCAACAAGACAGAAATAAACATACATCTTACTCCAGCAAGCATACGAAGAGAAAAGCCAAATTATGATCGGCTCCTTGCCTGTCACCAACATGGCATCAAAGGCGAACAACGCGTGGGGCCTATTTTTTACACAACGACACACGGTACTATTACTAATGTTACACAAAGCTATTCCTCAACTAATGTTCTCGTTTCTTAAGTTTTAACAATAACATCAAACAGCAAAACGTTTGTATTTGCTGGATTATTAACAGGGCGCGTACCGATTTAGCATCACGGAGAAAACGCAATGTTACAGGGCACGGATGTACGCTAGCTTAAGCTAACGTTTCAACTACCAGTATGTTCACAGGTTTGTGAAAAAAGTGTCATTTAGGAACACACGGATACAAAACTCGTGTTATTCTAGTGTACATGACGTTAAGTTAAAGTAGCTCGGTGATATAATAAGCATTAACGTGTTTGACAACAGGGTTAACGTTAGCATTCTCGCTAGCTCGATAGCTTATCTGTCACATCAAGTACTAGTACAACCAGCTTAAATAATATAGTTTGAGAAAAATATGTTAAGCTACTTTGGCATGGACACTTGATTTTCATTATTTGGTATCTGTTTATGGTGAAAACCGCTGTTTATGTATTGTAAAGATATAGCGTAACTGACACCATTAGCTTGATCCGAAAGACCCTTTTAGCTTATCCGAGTTAAGTTAGCCGACCAACAGATCTTGTTAGCCAGACACAGCTAACAGACCGCTAATATCATAAACTAGCCTTGTTGACTTGGATAAAGTAGTGAAACAGGAAAGCATATGTGGTTTTAAAATCAAAGAACGAATTTAGTTCACATCGATAGTACATATACAAGGTACAACAACGAACATGTAAGCTAACTACTTAAACGGCTCTGTTGGCCCGTTAGTAGCAGCTCTGGTGAACACACAAGCGGCGCATTGCTGCTCTCACTGTCGTCACCCGCTATTCAGGTACCGTTAGCTTGCTGTTGAAACCCAGTCCGAGTTATTTAGTCATTTCTTTATTAAAAACGTCTTTTTAATTATCTGTTCAACAAACAGCACACGGTCAACATTGGAAGCAAGCCTCTACCGATACTGCGAAATCCGGGGCCTCGTCGCTTACTTTCTTACCTTGTGAATTCTTTTCAGAGCCATTGTTGTGCTAGCGGTTCTGTCAGGGAAACGTGCAATTAAAATGGCGATTGATGTCACTCTCCGTTGGTAATTCAACTACTCGGCTATCATAGAACACCGTTACTGTACACTTAAGTTACTGATCGCTACCAAAAGGTACTACCAATTAGAATTCGAGGTGAAACTGAAAGATAGAAGGGGTAGAACCGCGGTCCTTCCTCCTACTGCAGCGGCTACCAAATCACTGCGGCCTGTGTTCTGCCAGCAGCAACAACGAAGAGACTTCCGATCTGTACACTTCAAAATAAAAGCCTTGTAGGCATCGCTCCCGTAACTGCCTGATAAAGTCCACATAAACTTTAATCATCAATCAGTCATACTTTATTGGTACGTCACTTTTCAGGCACGATACAAGAGTGATACAAAGTGCTGTACATACAAAAAAATATTTTTGGTAAAATAAAATGTGGTGGCCCGAAAATCTTCACCACATCAACTGAATTAAAAGAAATGAATACAGTAATACAAGATTCAAGCAGTAGAAGAGAATTTGACATTATACAAGAGTTTAAAAATAAGGCTTCAAAAAACTGATAAAAGATTAAGTAAATAACAAAAGAACGAGAACCAGTTAGTTGAAAACATATGAATGTATGAATATTAAAACTATATAACTTTTAATAGATTGAAATTTAAACTTGTTTGATATATATATTAATAAATAAGATAAGGTAAACTCAGTTAAAAACTAGACTAAAATAGGTAGGTCTTTAGTTTCCTTTTAAAAATGTTTTGACAAAAGGACAAAACTATCACACCCTCCAACCAGCATCGTTAACATTTTTGAAAAAACACTATGTCATTAAAATCTAAACCCCTACAGGGATTGCTACCAATCCATTTGTGTTGAGCATCAAGTGAAATTTTTGTGATCTACATCAACCAACAGTGCTAACCCCCAGTTTTATTATTTGGCTTTCACCAGTTATCATATAAATCTGTCTGATCCGATGTTCGCCAAGTGGTCTCAATTCAATGTTAATTTCTTTCAATTTCGACAATACATTGCGAACTGGATTATCCAAATTTATATTGATATGTTGTTTCTTATTTACTGAAACTGTAAAAAACGTGTACTTTTTGGATAGTCTGCAATCGGATAATTAAATTTAAAAACAGCAACGCATTTAAAAACCAACCGTAGTTATTGATCTTTTATTTTGAAGGCGAGCCTCTGAAACAGGAAGTCTTATTGTTGAAACGCATGTCTTACTGCGATACAGCCAGAAAGCCCTTTGCCGACATGCGCACGTAAAGGACTCGGTGCACGTATGTTGAAACGGTTGAAACTGGCATCTCTGTGGCTCAAAGCAGGCAGCGACGAGGCAGCGATTGTATGGTTCAAATGGAGCCAAAATGTCTACCCGGCATGCACGAGTTAAACTCCCGAGAACGGGGGTAAAAATGGTTTACTTTAATGGTGGCAATGTCGTTGCTACTATTAAGTTTAAGAAAGCAAAACAGGTATAGTTGCAAATTTATCACTTGGCTGCTTCAATATAAACAACAATAGAGTATAGAGGAAAAATTAACGGGCTTCACTCTGCACTGGGTGGTGTCTTTCAAGAATCAGAAGCAAAATTATACATATGATCTTATATCCATACACACACACACACACACACACACACACACACACACACACACACACACACACACACACACACAAAGATCTATAACATTTATATTTGTCACAGAAACTCTAAAACACTACAGACCCAGCAGATGTTAGTATTATTAGAGAAATGTGTCTTTACACAGGCAGAAATATACAGACTTATAAGAGGGACGGACTTACTTCAAATCATAGAAATTC
The DNA here is from genome assembly GCF_033239565.1 of Halichoeres trimaculatus. Lineage (NCBI taxonomy): Eukaryota > Metazoa > Chordata > Actinopteri > Labriformes > Labridae > Halichoeres > Halichoeres trimaculatus. The sequence goes on from NW_027437185.1 coordinate 11,864,962, forward strand.
AATTCAATTCCAATCCTGCACTTGAAGAGAGAATTTTCATTGCACCTTACAAGTACACTCATTGAACACAGAAAGTTTTGTAATGTACACTTACTGAAATTTACTGGGCAATCATTGTTATTATTATTGATTTTATTTCATTGAGTATTTACAACAAATTTACATCAATAATAAGCTATACAAATTTAATGAGTGTGTTGACATTAAAAGAAACAATTCAACCACTTGACAAGTTAGTTAAGCGTAACTGAAGGTACTCTATATGTTTCAAATATTACTGACAGACATACATTGTATTTGGTAGTAAATACTGGGAACTTTTTTTCACATTATGTTCTTAAACTTGCTGCATGTACAGCATTTTTCTGGGCACGAGATGGTCAGTTTTTTCTTTTTTACTATTGGCTCACCGGTGCTCTTTTCATTTAAAGGCCCTATGGACTTAAAAAAAAACATATCACACAAGTCATATTTAAAGCCTTGAGAATGGTTTCATCCTCTGTGAATCCCTTTATAAAGCAGGCAGGCAGACTGACAGACAGAGAGCAGATAGATAGATAGATAGATAGATAGATAGATAGATAGATAGATAGATAGATAGATAGATAGATAGATAGATAGATAGATAGATACTTAATTGACCCTAAGGGAAATTCAGGGCATCCAGTAGCAGGTTGCAAAACATGACATGAAATGTTAGGCTACAATTTCAACAGGCCAAGGCCCAGTTGTGAGGAATGGGACTTGTACAAAATGTTTAGCTTTGTACCTAATTTCTTTTGATTTCAAGTTAATCATAATAAGATTATAAAAATGTTTAACAACACATTTCTTAGACATGTATCCAGAAACAGCAGTACAACATATCACTCCCTTCCTTTTTTTCCCTTTATTTTTGGGCATGATCAAAATTAAATTAAAATTTTTTGTTGTTGTTGTTGTTTTCATTTTTAAAGCAAAGCGGCTACAAACCAAAAAAAACAAAAGAAAAAGTAAAAAGTAAACGTCCACATTTCTTCTCTATATTTACTCCTCAAAGTACACTACATTTGTAGTCCTGTGCCATCTACCCTATTTAAGTCCAGAGTTTCTTTACTTTTTGTCTAAACTCAGAAGAAATCAGAAATACTTAACTGATCCCAGATGGATAATAACATCAAACTTATACTGAAGTTATGGATAGCTAAAGTAAAAACATTAACTTTTTTTTTTTAATCTTATGAGGCCCCAGGTGTCACATTTCAGTGCTGAACATGTACTTTCAATATTTTATTGTCATGTTTATATTTCTTTTATAATCTGTTATAACTTAAAAATACTGAGACAAATTCTGGTCTTCGGTATTTCTTTCTTTATTTATGGGCTTGATTTTCACCATGACCTGACCAAGACATGAAACTACTAAAATAGGACTAGCCAAAATTCTGACATGATATTCCTCTCTTAATTTATCAAAATATCAGAAATTATGATTTTTCAGGTTTTTGCAACAATAATTAGACCATCTTGAGTTTTGCAGTGGGGCTGCCTGATACATGTTCAGCACTACTTACAAAATACCTGAATAAAACTGCCAACCAAGTATTGTAAGCAATTCACAATAAACAGTAGATGTGTGATACTGGGTGGAACTTCATGGTTATTTCTTCATACTCCCAGTATTTCAACAACTCTTAAAATCCTGCATGAATGGCTCAACACGTAGATTAGCCCTAAAACTTGAGTGATGATACACATCTATACTGGCATGGGGGGTATAATCTGAGATGTCAAAGGACTCTGCACTCAAATCCTCAGATGTAGCATGGTCACACCTTTGGGGCCCCCTTCTGGACAAACGTTGTATTGTGTGACTCACTGGAGGAAGAAGGAGACATACTTCATTAATCCCTGGGAAATTCCAGTTCTTTTAACTCACTCTGGTGATAGACACACACACACACACACACACACACACACACACACACACACACACACACACACACACACACACACACACACACAAAAGGTTGTATCAGCTAATCAGCTACCAAAGACAGGGAGATATAAGAGTGAGGGGGTTAAATAATGAACAATATAATCCAAACTATTGGGGGTTTGGTGCCTTGCCCAAGTGCTCTTCTGCAGTACCCGAGATGTAAACTGGCACCTCTGCTGAGCTCCAGCAGAGACTGAGCTGCTGCTTCCTCAAAGTTTACATCTTTTCTTCTGCATCGTCCCCAGATTACCTGAGGAATAAAAGGACTAAATTGTGTGTTTACTCAGGAATTGTTGATAATTATCTTTTCAAAACCCTGAGGAACAAAAAGACTAAACCGTGGGCCTCATGTCAAAGTGCCCACTGTACATCAACAGGCTTGCACGCACCCACGCACATACAATCCGTTGAGTCGTTCTTCAGGGGGAAAGCCCTGCAATCAATGTTTCCACGGGATGGCAGTATGAGTCTGATGGTGCGTTGTGTGTGTGTATATAGTCCGTGTGTGCGTATGTGTATGTGTGTGTGCGCAAGAGAGCTCCTTCGTGTGCGTGAACCTGCGTGGGAGTTCCTTCTTTCGCCATTCCGGGGTGTTGCCAGCTGCACAGCATCGTTTGCAGAGGCGTCCTGGAGAGGTAGAGCTTGCGCATCTCTGCTTTCTCCAAGGCGTCTCTTCGCCCTCTAACCTCCAGAGTCTTACCACCCCACCCCCACCCCACCCTCCCTTACCAACACCATCCTTGGCTGTACCAGCATCCCCCCTCCACCTCCCTCCCATCAAAGAACACATTTGGGATCTAAGCATGCCACAACAGCAGCTAGATATCCGCCTATCCTCCCCCAAAGTCACCGCAGGCGCAGCAGCAGGCTTCCCCCGTCCAAGAGAGCACGGAGACTCCACCGAGTGATGCCACTGCTGCAGCGAGAAAAACACCCAGCTACCGCGCATACTCTCGACGCCTGCCGGAGGACCCGACACCACAGTCTCGGCCCTTGACAGAAGAGAGAGCCCCCTCCCCACCCCCTCGGCTCCGTTCCCGTCCTGACTCCAGGATGTCCGACAGCAACGCAAGTCCCACCGACCGGACGATCAAATGTAGGCATGCCAATTCCTGCACGGCCAGTGAGAGCTATCTCTGTGCCAGTAATTCTGCTGTAACTCTTCTGTTTTTTATGCTTGCATTCATGTCATGCACCAGTGTCTCTTCTACGCACGTTTCTTTCCTTTTCTGTTTAGAGCTCAATCCTTTTCATTTTTCCACCACACCATAATAAAAGAAGCCTATCTGACTGGCGAGTCATGCATGTATCTGAACATTGTAGTGGAGGGAGGTGGTGATGGAGGGAAAGGGGAAAGGGGGTTGGAGGAGGGGGTAGCCAGAGCTTTACGCCACAATATGGGTCTTCCCTCATAAATCTATTGGAATTCACCCCCTCACCGAGGCATTACCCCATTTTCTAAAAGGGGGGATGTCTCTTCCTCTATGTATTGCAAATGCTATTGTGCGACACCCTGTGCTGCATGATCTCCATTTACGCGCTCCACTCCTAGCGGTGGTTTCGTGTTACTGAATAATACTCTTCAGAGACACAACCAGGAGAGTGATAGAGAGAGGGAAAATCGGGGAGGGAGAGAGGAAGATGAGCATCTTGTTCCAATGAAACATCTAGCACTGTGACGATGACAGCGAAAGGCAGACATAAAGGTAAATAAATGTTACGCGTAACCTGCGAGCTTTGGTGTTGTGGATCTGTGGTGGATGTAGACGCTGTCGCGGGGATGATGTTGCATGTCAGCAGCGGTGTTAAGGTTGAGGGGGAGAGGGAAGGCAAGGTGCTATAGGGGACTTATTGATGGGGACCTTTAGGTTTTTGAGCTCTGTGTGATAGTGTCCGTATACTACAGCATGAAGCCACACGTCTCAGTGCTCCTGGATGTGCTGCCGCTAACTCTTCAGGATGGCCTACATTTTCGATCTAGTTTTTTTTTTTTTTTCACTGAATCTGAGCGTAAGTCAGGCAGTCGAATGGTCCAAATGGCTGACAACTTTGCCAGGCCGAGTGCGCACCTTCAAACCTGACAGATAGGTCTTTGATTGTAAAGGCCAGGAAAAGAAAAAAAAGCAGATATGAGCTGCTGTGACGCCTCAAACCCAGGAGTGCACATCATGGATTTACGGAACGTTTTAAGTCGACGTTTCCAGGAAGGCCCGAATGTCAGCAGCTAATTGTGCGTCTCCCGTGCGTATCGTTTTTTTTCACGTCGTAAAGGTCTCCCTGGCTTCCCCCTCTCGTTTCTCCAAGTGATAAATTAAAGATACATTATGTTTTTGGACGTGGCGCTGTGCATCAGAGACCGTTGTCCGGCAATGATTATGCATACCGCCCTAATGGTGTAATTGCATCACTGGATTATGGAATATTTAATGTGTTTATGAGAGTGTCTGTTCCTCCTTTACGCGTGGGCGGCTATAGGGGAGGCGAGGAGGGGCACCGCTCGGGTTATGATCCGCGGAGCTTGCACAGATTGTCGTGCTTATCGGGTCACAACAATGCTGGCATGGCAGCAGCGCTTCTAAACACGCAGCCTGTCACATGCAACAAAGCCTGGGTTGCTGTCTCTCCAACTGGCTTCCTATAATAAACTCTCAAGGTTTCTCTGCCGGAAGAAACGGAGCTGACAGTTGGATGCGTTGCACGGGCATGCCCCGGTATTCCGTGCGTGCGTGCGTGCGTCGTGCTTGGAAAGGGATGGGGTGGGCTGGGGGCGCGGGGGTTCTTGCAGTTTTTGCACGTAGGACTTGAAGACTGCATGCGCCTACAGTATGGCTGTGCCTGTACGTGTGTAACTACATGGATGCAATAGTGCAGGGGCGGTGCTTAAAAATCTGGATAAAAGAAAGAAAGGAAGGAAGAAAAGAAAAACGCATCTCATTTTCTTACTGACCCCACATCCATCCAGTAGTTATCTGCCTTAACATGTCTATTCCTCTTTACATGCGTGTTGTAATGTAGCTGGGCCTCTGGACCTCAGCTGCCTCAACACTGGAACAAACTAAGC